>NC_047124.1:19294871-19638371 GCF_902500255.1 Thalassophryne amazonica | reverse complement strand
TCTATAGCAGCATAACTAAGGGATGGTTCAGGGTCACCTGATCCAGCCCTAACTATAAGCTTTAGCAAAAAGGAAAGTTTTAAGCCTAGGAATGGGGTCTAATAGACATGTTGATGGTTTGGAGGAAGTAACTAATGAAAATAACTCAGACAGAACAATCGGAGAGAAAGAGTCTAACCAAATACCGGCATCACTGAAAGAAGCCAAAGATACGTAGTTTGGGATGGTTATGAGTAATTTTTTCTCTAATAGTTAAAATTTTATTAGCAAAGAAGTCATGAAGTCATTACTAGTTAAAGTTAAAGGAATACTCGGCTCAATAGAGCTCTGACTCTTTGTCAGCCTGGCTACAGTGCTGAAAAGAAACCTGGGGTTGTTCTTATTTCTTCAATTAGTGATGAGTAGTAAGATGTCCTAGCTTTACGGAGGGCTTTTTTATAGAGCAACAGACTCTTTTTCCAGGCTAAGTGAAGATCTTCTAAATTGGTGAGACCCATTTCCTCTCCAACTTACGGGTTATCTGCTTTAAGCTGCGAGTTTGTGAGTTATACCACGGAGTCAGGCACTTCTGATTTAAAGCTTTCTTTTTCAGAGGAGCTACATCATCCAAAGTTGTCTTCAATGAGGATGTAAAACTATTGACGAGATACTCTATCTCACTTACAGAGTTTAGGTAGCTACTCTGCACTGTGTTGGTATATGGCATTAGAGAACATAAAGAAGGAATCATATCCTTAAACTAGTTACAGCGCTTTCTGAAAGACTTCTAGTGTAATGAAACTTATTCCCCACTGCTGGGTAGTCCATCAGAGTAAATGTAAATGTTATTAAGAAATGATCAGACAGAAGGGAGTTTTCAGGGAATACTGTTAAGTCTTCTATTTCCATACCATAAGTCAGAACAAGATCTAAGATATGATTAAAGTGGTGGGTGGACTCATTTACATTTTGAGCAAAGCCAATTGAGTCTAATAATAGATTAAATGCAGTGTTGAGGCTGTCATTCTCAGCATCTGTGTGGATGTTAAAATCACCCACTATATTTATCTTATCTGAGCACTAAGTCAGACAAAAGATCTGAAAATTCTCAGAGAAACTCACAGTAACGACCAGGTGGACGATAGATAATAACAAATAAAACTGTTTTTTGGGACTTCCAATTTGGATGGACAAGACTAAGAGTCAAGCTTTCAAATGAATTAAAGCTCTGTCTGGGTTTTTGATTAATTAATAAGCTGGAATGGAAGATTGCTGCTAATCCTCCGCCCCGGCCCGTGCTACGAGCGTTCTGGCAGTTAGTGTGACTCGGAGGTGTTGACTCATTTAAACTAACATATTCATCCTGCTGTAACCAGGTTTCTGTAAGGCAGAATAAATCAATATGTTGATCAATTATTATATCATTTACTAACAGGGACTTAGAAGAGAGAGACCTAATGTTTAATAGACCACATTTAACTGTTTTAGTCTGTGGTGCAGTTGAAGGTGCTATATTATTTTTTCTTTTGAATTTTTAGCTTAAATAGATTTTTGCTGGTTATTGGTGGTCTGGGAGCAGGCACCATCTCTACAGGGATGGGGTAATGAGGGGATGGCAGGGGGAGAGAAGCTGCAGAGAGGTGTGTAAGACTACAACTCTGCTTCCTGGTCCCAACCCTGGATAGTCACGGTTTGGAGGATTTAAGAAAATTGGTCAGATTTCTAGAAATGATAGCTGCTCCATCCAAAGTGGGATGGATGCTGTCTCTCCTAACAAGACCAGGTTTTCCCCAGAAGCTTTGCCAATTATCTATGAAGCCCACCTCATTTTTTATTACGATGCCAACTATCCTTTGTGCCGGTAACAGCATAGGGCTTATAGTTTTGCTCAGACTACCCAGCTTGCGTAGATAACTCAAAAACAATAGATGCTGTCATCTTGTAACTTGGCAAACAAGAAGGTACAAATAATGCAGACAGTCCTTGTTGCATTGGGTGAACCTTGATGGACCAAATTGATCAATTTTGTTTGACCTACGTAATATCGCTAATGTCGCTTCAATGTGTCTGCCACCTACTGGAAGGTTAGTGGTGGTGCCTGCCTTTAACTGAGTGTCAGTTAAGTAGGAGATGGTCACTGGATTCGATGAGTGGCTCGATGGCCCCCTTCGTGGGTCACCCCTTTGAGTCTGGTCTGCTTGAGGTTTCTTCCTCAGTATAATCAGAGGGAGTTTTTTTCTTACCACTGTCACCTGTGTGCTTGCTCTAGGGGCTGGTAAGGTTAGACCTTACTTGTGTGAAGCGCCTTGAGGCACCTTTGTTGTGATTTGGCGCTATATGAACTAAATAAATTGAATCAAATTAAATTTAACTTTTTTATAATCAAGTCCTAAATAGGCCTTAGGCCCATTGGGACAGTGCCCATCTAGAGTTTCTGTGGCATGAGTAATGAAGAGTCTGGACAGGATGCCAGTCCATTGCAGGTTACTTCCCAGCAAAGACCGACTCCATTTTACAGTTGGGTGGACTGGGACAATGCAGAATAATTGGATTGTCCAGGTAGCATGAGCAGCATTAAAACTTTTTGGGGAACAACAAATTCATGACAAATTTGGGAGTGGGCTTTGGGAATGCCACCAGTGCAAATAATGAGTCATATATTTTTTATAGTTGCAACGTCTTGTCCTTGCATGAGGTATGTATTGTGTGACTAATAACTGAATCATCACCATATATAGCAAACATGCGAAAACAGTGACGATACAACAAATTCTGGCATAAAAAGGTAATCCACCTTTTCATTTTTCTTCTCACTTCCTCTTATCACCTCTCTCTAAATTCTGGTTTCCTGCCTGCTGCCTCAGCGAGTCTGTGGGTGGGTCTCTGACTATGAACACACAGCGGTGTGCACACTCTGCTGATCGATTGTATCATTACTCAGTGACTTTCCTGCTGTTTGTGGTCCACCATGGAGTTAAAAAATATATTTGTTTGACAAAAAAATAAACTATAGTAAAACCACTAGCACTCATTTTATTACGTCAAATTTCATGCAACCTATTCATTCGTAAAAGGGACAGACTGTTGTGTGGGCCACCAGAAGAGGAGGTACTGATGGCCCACCACCAGAAGGTGACCTGCCTGAAGTGCGGGCTTCAGGCACGAGAGGGCGCTGCCGCCTCAGGAACAAGCCGTGGTGACAGCTGTCACCCATCATCTGTGACAGCTGTCACTAATCCATACATCTGGTATAAAAGCAGGAAGACACCTCCACCAAACTGCCGAGATATCATCTTCATTTGGAGGTACTACTCTCAGCCTTTTTTTGAGATTTATAAATCTGTGATTGTGAGTGTTTGCAGGAGAACCGGTCGTTTTGGTGGAGGCTGTGCATGACGGCGCTCCTTTTCCTCTGAGACCACTGCAACGTGTTGAGTGAGAGGTGGAGGTGGCATTCCCACCATTGTTACTGGGTGTTCACACACCCACCCTTTGACTGTCTTTTGCTTTCTGCCAGCAGTACCAGATCCAACACGCCGGTGGTTCCGGTTCGTTTCCTGACGGGCGTCTCCTATCGTCGAGCCTGCCCACACGACACCTTTATTAATTGACTGTTGCACATTCTGATTCTGCTGTGTTTGGTTGTGACATTCACACCAGTAAAGTGTTATAATTTGACTTCTTCCATTGTCCGTTCATTTACGCCCCCTGTTGTGGGTCCGTGTCACTACACTTTCCCGCCGTCCCGGGGACACACCACCATACACACCACACTATGTAAGTCAGGAAGAACAGATGTCTTTAGTCTTTAAGTCTTTACCTGTTTTGCCCCACTGGCAACAGTTGTTGCCGAAGGGGCAAATATTACTATTAAGCTTTGGACATTCAGGTCAGACAGGCATTTGAACAACACCCCATGCAGGACTCTAATCTCCAACCCCACAAGGACTCCCTGTCAGCGAGAGAATAAGCTACTTCTCGTCGTTGCATTTCTGCAGGCGGTGACTTGATAGATGCCGACAGAAACGACGGACTGTTTGGAAATGCATCGTAGAAACAGACGAACCAGGAAAACTAGTCCCTTCACTTTTTCCCGTTCACTCATTCATCAACGCCTCTGGGCCGTGCCTCCTGGCGCTTATCCATTCACATATTTCCCTGCATTCCATCAGTTAAAATCTAAGAGTCACCTCCTTGATTCATGTCATCCAATCTCATAAACCTAAAGCTACTGCTCCTCTCACGTCTCCAAACAGTCACCAATCACTATCCCCTTCATTAATCCAATTCAGTGGCCTTTATACAATATTAAATCTGACTTTCAACTAAAAAGCAAATATCAGTCTGTTTGAATTCCTATCACTGCCTTTCTTCCTACCTCTGACACTGTGCTGTTGCTTTTCAGCTCTGGTTGCTTGCATAACACCATCATTTGTTTTGAGCTACTAAATCGATCTCCAGGGGCGCTTGTATCGTTTTTAGTCTCTCCGAATAAAGCAAAGTTTGTTGGCAGCCCCTCAACAAAGCTTGTTAAATAAAATACAGCATTTGTTCTACTCAACCAGCTACTGAAGGTGGAAACAGTAACTTTGTAATATTCGTCCTGATTCATACAGTAGCTATAATACCTGCAGGCAGAGCTGTTAGGGTTACTATAGTAACCATAGTTCTTACATTTTGCATTTCCCGAAACAGTTGGAAAACCAGTGGATTATTACTGACGATGTCTGTAATATTCAGAATCCTGGAGCAGCTGGAAGAGTTAAAACCAAATACTGTGGTTATGACTGTCTTCATAGATGGAATGTCCGCATGGTAAAAAGGCTCAAAAGGAGGTTTGTGGATGTAGTGGGATGACATGCGGGCTGTTTGTGTGAGAGAAGAAGTTGCTGAGGACAGGATGAGATGTAGATGGATTATCTGCTATGATGACCTCTAACACAAGCAGTTGAAAGAAAAATGGGAAATGCACTGATTTTCTATAGTCTGTTTCTATCACGCCATGTGATGCAAACGCTCATAGTTCTTTACAGTGATGCATTGCGCATTCACAACCACACCGATGTCAGCGTGCTGCCAGCAAGGCACTCACTCACCTGCACAACGAGAATTACAAAACTTGCGAGTACCCTAGTGAATTGCCTGCCCGATGGGGAATCGAACCAAGGATCCTCTGGTCCCTGATTTTCTGGACCACCGTGTATTATTGTTGAACAGGTGACTCAGTGGCGCCGGTCTGCCAATGGGTCCAAATCCCTCTCATGCTACCTGTTTATGTCCTTAAAGAAGACACTTTATCCGATTATCTCAGTCCATCCAGCTGTAAATGGGTACCAGCCACAGCTGGGGAAGTAACCCGAGTTGGATTGGTATCCTGTCCAGAAGGAGTCGTAGACCCTCACCCACTTGACACTACGGAATCCAGAGACAATCAGCAAGACATCAAAAGGACTCACCAAGTCTTAGATGGGTATACAATTCAGCAGCACGTGATGTTAAACAATGTATAGGTGGAAACCCACCTTAAATTGTGAGACTACAATTACTCGGTATTACAGTTAGCAGGTGTACATCTCGACAGTGGACACAAAAAGGTGCATCAAGGGTGCATCGGATAATGCACTACTATTTAAGTAGCTATAAATACTGATACAAAGCCAGGAGCTGGGAGCAAAGGGATTAATTTATTGTGTTCATTAGGTGTGGATAGCAGTTCAAATGAACAGCAACTACTTGTAATCAGAATGTCACATCACCTGTCCTTCCATTTAACCCAGATTGTGCCAGGTGCACAGTGCTGTGATATAAAAAAAAAGATGTAAGTGAAGGATTTCTACGAGTTGATGGATTAGTGCCAAGCTGTCAGAGTGCACGGAGCCCGCAGCCACCAAAGTTCCCTGAGGTGAAGCAATGAAGCAGCAAAGTGAGGTGTTGTATTTTTCCCATGATTGCTTACTTTTAATTTGTTTAATGCTGGTTTTCAATCCACTTTTCTTCTCAGAGAGAGAGAGAGAGAGAGAGAGAGAGAGAGAGAGAGGGTGAGAGAGAGAGGGTGAGAGATAGCACCTGCCCTGTGGTGTTGGCGGATAACAATGCACTTGCTATACCCCCAACTACACCTCATTTTTATACTCTTGTTTTTTCAGAAGACACAGGTGCAGATTGGCAACAGAAAATGGTGTTGGTTAGAAACTAGCAATGACAGTTGTGCTGTGCACTAATTTCTGCTGGGTGCAAGATCGTCCGTTGTGGCAATCCCTTGGTGGTAAGGAAGACTGTCTAATGATCAATACCTGGACATTTTCATCCAGGGTTGATCTAGACATGCCTGTGCTTGGATTTGTTTAACATGGGAATGCCATTGCATGCTGACAAACACACGGTTCTTGACAGCTCCTAAGCATGGTCCAACATCTAGGAAATCCCAGTTGATCAGGGTCTGAGAACCTGCTGTGGCCTTCAACCGCCTTCCCAGCTGTTGGGTTACAAGTCGTCACCTCCTCTGCCTGATCCGTCATTGAGGACCTCTTGTTCACCAGAGCCACGTTAGCCGTCTTGTGCTTGAGGTTCCTGTTGGACCTTCATGGTCATGGTGGCCACTGGGCACATAAGATCCCCACTGTATTTCACCCCAATAGACAATCCCCAACTTGATGTATTACCCAGGTGTCTTGACATGGATGAGAGGTCGGATGGGTGCGCAGTAGGGCATTTAATGTGCCTGTCAGGGGGTTGAAACCGTTAAGTGATGACCAGCTGCTGTCTCAAAGATGGTGGCTAGTGGAGGAACGATCAGAGACCTTTGTGGTTTTTGTTCTTCAGTGCGCGTGCTCTGCCTGGACAGGAAAAATACATATTTACTCCTACAGTGGGGCTCTGGCTCAGGAAAACTTTCAGCTCAAATATGCACAGTAACAGGTTTTATTATTGTTATTTTCGGAAGTGAAATGACATGGTTGACTGCTGGCTTCAATTTCTCGAAATTCAGATTGATGTATCAGTTGAAAAGCAGAGCAGCCGTCCTTATTTAAATGTCGGCACTCATTAGAGAAGTTTGGGCACGATGAATATCGTGTCTGCCTTTCTTAGTTGCAAATTGTTTGCATGCAATAACTTCTGGGGGAGCAGAGCAAAGTGGAGATTGCATCATTCATTGGTGATTTCTCATGAGCGAGGTGACGGGAAGGAAAAAAAACAGGATCTTCCAGATCTCTTCATCTGGAGTTGGGACTCATAGATGTGCTGAGTGATTTGGGATCTTCCTCATCAGCTCAAGTCAGAATAGACTCGAATCCGTGCATCGGGGCTGGTGTAACTCATGGGTTTGCTCAGTGAATCTGGACTTTCTCAAATTTTCCAACATAAATTGTCTGCGTCTGTTTTTTTAACACATACCCAATTGTTGCCATTAATATTTATCACTATGTTCATCCAAGAGCAGTTTTGACACTTTTAAGCTCCAATACCCTAGGAGCAGTAAATGATCAATTGGGACGTGGTAAAATAATAATAATAAAAAAAAACATTTAAGGTCATGTTTGCTTTTCAGAGGCCATTGATTTATCAAATGTTATGTGCCAGCATATTGTTTAACTTTTATCATCGTCCACACATGAAGTTAAAGTTCTTTTACTTCTGTTGCCAACCCTTTTCTCTGACTTTCAGTTATTTATATTGCTGTCCATCAGCTCTTGTGTTGCTTTTCCTAATATTGTTTTACATGCATCTTTGGAGTGAAAACTCCAGTGCTATTTCCGTAGCATGACATCAGTGCAAAGCACGGTGCAGCATGCGTGTGTTTCGTGCATAACACAAAATAAACAAATGTTATCCATTTAAGAAACCAGAGTGCACTACTATTCAGAAAAGCGGACTCAAGCGGGAGGTTTTCTCATGAGTGAGCAGATGTGCACAGATGCGACAAAGTGGAGAGCAACCACCAAAGCTCCCTGAGGTGAAGCATTGATGCAGTAATATGATGTTTTTTCCAATTTTTAAATCAGATTTTACCACATTCTCATTTTGTGATGCCTCAGACTGACACAGATGAGTGTTTTTTTTTTTTTTACATCACGGCTGTCCAAATAATTTCAGTCTAGGCAAACGGAGCACACACACATGGGCATACAGACCTTTTAACCTGGTACAAAAATCCTTTTCAGAGCATTAAGCAAGACATGAGGGTTGGCAGTGACCTGCTCTGTGTTGAGAAAACTATACACAAAAGCACCTGCACATTTTTTTTTTCTTTCTTCGATGCAGATGGCATTCATCTGATCTGACAAAGCAGACTTGGACTATGGAAAGGAAAGCATAAAAACTCAGGCTCTTATGTGTCTTTGTTATGTGTCTTTGATATTTCTATGGTCACCAGGCTCCTTTCTGTGTCTCACTTAGTAGCACTGAAAGAGAGGTTCAAAGCAGCTGTGGACATGTGGGTGAAAGCAAACGCAAAAAGAGAAAGCGTTTTTTAATTGAGTCTTCAGATCATCCCAGTCAATGAGTGAATGCCTACATTTGGAACTACTGAGACCACAGTGCCTCTGGCATAAACCAAAAAAAAAAAAAAATGTGACCATTTCTTGATAACAACTACATGAGAGGCTTTGAGTTGCTTTTATAGGTCTGCACAAGTAAAATAAAAAAGTGTTTTTTCTTCCTTGTATTTTTTATTTTGGTTGTCTCCCTGAAGTATTTCTGAATTAAAACCTGGACTAGGATGGCACTTATTAGTGGGAACATTCGATTAGATGTTTAAGCACACTTTATTTTCAGATTTGTCCTACAATTCCATTGATTCCCTTCCAGGATGGATACCCGTTATCTTGGAGGCTGCTTGGACCACCTACTATTCCGGTTTCTCATCACACCCAGGACAGAAGTCATCCAAAGCTTTTAGTAACCTCAACCATGGACCTTATGACCTCAAAATGAATATGGCTGTTGGAGTTTAGCTATGTTTGGTAACAACTGGGAATGTACATACATCATAAGTTACCTTGCTTGACAATTTTTTGTTGTTGTTTTGATTTCCATCATATTGAAACAAGCACAAGGATGGTTGCCCTGCGATAGACTGGCATCTTGTCCGGGATAGGCTCCAGCCCCCCCCCACACACACAATGACCCTTAATTGGAGTAAGCAGATATAGAAAGTGGATGGATATATGTACAAGGATGGTTGGGCACCTGGCCACATTCTTTTTGAGGTTTTCAAGCATGTCCAGTTTGGAAGAGACCCTATTGTACATCCAGAGCAACCTTCAAGGATTATATATTCCATATAAAATAGGCCTCTACTGGTGGTTGGCTCTCACTGCAGTATTGTATCACTTCCTGTTCCGGAGCACAGTGGTGTTTTGCTGTATCTGTTAACTGTTTAATCTGCGCAGTTAGATTGATCTAGTTAACTAGATAACGATTTGTTTCACAGTGTAATCTTAACGTGTCTTAACTAAAGCACTCCCTCTGCTGAATCACCTCTAAATTATTTACACATTATTCACTTGTGTGTTTTTAGGAATCCGCTAGCTTAGCGCAGCTACTAGCTCTTAGCCGATTTAGCATGGCGGCTTCTCCTGTCTCTCCTGCACTTTTCTGCTCTGGGTGTGAAATGTTTAGTTATTCCTCGCCTCCTTTAGCAGTAATGGTACATGTAATAAGTGTAGCTTATTCGTAGCTTTGGAGGCCAGGCTGGGCGAATTGGAGACTCGGCTCCGCACCGTTGAAAATTCTACAGCTAGCCAGGCCCCTGTAGTCGTTGCGGACCAAGGTAGCTTAGCCGCCATTAGTTCCCTTCCAGCAGATCCCGAGCAGCCGGGAAAGCAGGCCGACTGGGTGACTGTGAGGAGGAAGCGTAGCCCTAAACAGAAGCCCCATGTACACCGCCAACCCGTTCACATTTCTAACCGTTTTTCCCCACTCAGCGACACACCCACCGAGGAACAAACTCTGGTTATTGGCGACTCTGTTTTGAGAAGTGTGAAGTTTGCGACACCAGCAACCATAGTCAATTGTCTTCTGGGGGCCAGAGCAGGCGACACTGAAGGAAATTTGAAACTGCTGGCTAAGGCTAAGCGTAAATTTGGTAAGATTGTAATTCACGTCGGCAGTAATGACACCCGGTTACGCCAATCGGAGGTCACTAAAATTAACATTGAACTGGTGTGTAACTTTGCAAAAACAATGTCGGACTCTGTAGTTTTCTCTGGGCCCCTCCCCAATCGGACCGGGAGTGACATGTTTAGCCGCATGTTCTCCTTGAATTGCTGGCTGTCTGAGTGGTGTCCAAAAAATGAGTGGGCTTCATAGATAATTGGCAAAGCTTCTGGGGAAAACCTGGTCTTGTTAGGAGAGACGGCATCCATTCCACTTTGGATGGAGCAGCTATCATTTCTAGAAATCTGGCCAATTTTCTTAAATCCTCCAAACCGTGACTATCCAGGGTTGGGACCAGGAAGCAGAGTTGTAGTCTTACACACCTCTCTGCAGCTTCTCTCCCCCTGCCATCCCCTCATTACCCCATCCCCGTAGAGACGGTGCCTGCTCCCAGACCACCAATAACCAGTAAAAATCTATTTAAGCATAAAAATTCAAAAAGAAAAAATAATATAGCACCTTCAACTGCACCACAGACTAAAACAGTTAAATGTGGTCTATTAAACATTAGGTCTCTCTCTTCTAAGTCCCTGTTAGTAAATGATATAATAATTGATCAACATATTGATTTATTCTGCCTTACAGAAACCTGGTTACACCAGGATGAATATGTTAGTTTAAATGAGTCAACACCCCCGAGTCACACTAACTGCCAGAATGCTCGTAGCACGGGCCGAGGCGGAGGATTAGCAGCAATCTTCCATTCCAGCTTATTAATTAATCAAAACCCAGACAGAGCTTTAATTCATTTGAAAGCTTGACTCTTAGTCTTGTCCATCCAAATTGGAAGTCCCAAAACCAGTTTTATTTGTTATTATCTATTGTCCACCTGGTCGTTACTGTGAGTTTCTCTGTGAATTTTCAGACCTTTTGTCTGACTTAGTGCTTAGCTCAGATAAGATAATTATAGTGGGCGATTTTAACATCCACACAGATGCTGAGAATGACAGCCTCAACACTGCATTTAATCTACTGTTAGACTCAATTGGCTTTGCTCAAAATGTAAATGAGTCCACCCACCACTTTAATCATATCTTAGATCTTGTTCTGACTTATGGTATGGAAATTGAAGACTTAACAGTATTCCCTGAAAACTCCCTTCTGTCTGATCATTTCTTAATAACATTTACATTTACTCTGATGGACTACCCAGCAGTGGGGAATAAGTTTCATTACACTAGAAGTCTTTCAGAAAGTGCTGTAACTAGGTTTAAGGATATGATTCCTTCTTTATGTTCTCTAATGCCATATACCAACAAAGTGCAGAGTAGCTACCTAAACTCTGTAAGTGAGATAGAGTATCTCGTCAATAGTTTTACATCCTCATTGAAGACAACTTTGGATGCTGTAGCTCCTCTGAAAAAGAAAGCGTTAAATCAGCAGTGCCTGACTCCGTGGTATAACTCACAAACTCGCAGCTTAAAGCAGATAACCCGTAAGTTGGAGAGGAAATGGCGTCTCACTAATTTAGAAGATCTTCACTTAGCCTGGAAAAAGAGTCTGTTGTCTATAAAAAAGCCCTCCGTAAAGCTAGGACATCTTACTACTCATCACTAATTGAAGAAAATAAGAACAACCCCAGGTTTCTTTTCAGCACTGTAGCCAGGCTGACAAAGAGTCAGAGCTCTATTGAGCCGAGTATTCCTTTAACTTTAACTAGTAATGACTTCATGACTTTCTTTGCTAACAAAATTTTAACTATTAGAGAAAAAATTACTCATAACCATCCCAAAGACGTATTGTTATCGTTGGCTGCTTTCAGTGATGCTGGTATTTGGTTAGACTCTTTCTCTCCGATTGTTCTGTCTGAGTTATTTTCATTAGTTACTTCCTCCAAACCATCAACATGTCTATTAGACCCCATTCCTACCATGCTGCTCAAGGAGGCCCTACCATTAATTAATGCTTCGATCTTAAATATGATCAATCTATCTTTATTAGTTGGCTATGTACCACAGGCTTTTAAGGTGGCAGTAATTAAACCATTACTTAAAAAGCCATCACTTGACCCAGCTATCTTAGCTAATTATAGGCCAATCTCCAACCTTCCTTTTCTCTCAAAAATTCTTGAAAGGGTAGTTGTAAAACAGCTAACTGATCATCTGCAGAGGAATGGTCTATTTGAAGAGTTTCAGTCAGGTTTTAGAATTCATCATAGTACAGAAACAGCATTAGTGAAGGTTACAAATGATCTTCTTATGGCCTCAGACAGTGGACTCATCTCTGTGCTTGTTCTGTTAGACCTCAGTGCTGCTTTTGATACTGTTGACCATAAAATTTTATTACAGAGATTAGAGCATGCCATAGGTATTAAAGGCACTGCGCTGCGGTGGTTTGAATCATATTTATCTAATAGATTACAATTTGTTCATGTAAATGGGGAATCTTCTTCACAGACTAAGGTTAATTATGGAGTTCCACAAGGTTCTGTGCTAGGACCAATTTTATTCACTTTATACATGTTTCCCTTAGGCAGTATTATTAGACGGCATTGCTTAAATTTTCATTGTTACGCAGATGATACCCAGCTTTATCTATCCATGAAGCCAGAGGACACACACCAATTAGCTAAACTGCAGGATTGTCTTACAGACATAAAGACATGGATGACCTCTAATTTCCTGCTTTTAAACTCAGATAAAACTGAAGTTATTGTACTTGGCTCCACAAATCTTAGAAACATGGTGTCTAACCAGATCCTTACTCTGGATGGCATTACCCTGACCTCTAGTAATACTGTGAGAAATCTTGGAGTCATTTTTGATCAGGATATCAATCAATCAATCAATCAATTTTTTTTATATAGCGCCAAATCACAACAAACAGTTGCCCCAAGGCGCTTTATATTGTAAGGCAAGGCCATACAATAATTATGTAAAACCCCAACGGTCAAACGACCCCCTGTGAGCAAGCACTTGGCTACAGTGGGAAGGAAAAACTCCCTTTTAACAGGAAGAAACCTCCAGCAGAACCAGGCTCAGGAGGGGCAGTCTTCTGCTGGGACTGGTTGGGGCTGAGGGAGAGAACCAGGAAAAAGACCTGTGGAGGGAGCAGAGATCATCACTAATGATTAAATGCAGAGTGGTGCATACAGAGCAAAAAGAGAAAAGATATGTCATTCAATGCGCATATTAAAAACATGTAGGACTGCTTTTTTGCATTTGCGCAATATCTCTAAAATTAGAAAGGTCTTGTCTCAGAGTGATGCTGAAAACTAATTCATGTATTTATTTCCTCTAGGCTGGACTATTGTAATTCGTTATTATCAGGTTGTCCTAAAAGTTCCCTGAAAAGCCTTCAGTTATTTCAAAATGCTGTGGCTAGAGTGCTAACAGGGACTAGAAGGAGAGCATATCTCACCCATATTGGCCTCTCTTCATTGGCTTCCTGTTAATTCTAGAATAGAATTTAAAATTCTTCTTCTTACTTATAAGGTTTTGAATAATCAGGTCCCATCTTATCTTAGGGACCTCATAGTACCATATCACCCCAATAGAGCGCTTCGCTCTCAGACTGCAGGCTTACTTGTAGTTCCTAGGGTTTGTAAGAGTAGAATGGGAGGCAGAGCCTTCAGCTTTCAGGTTCCTCTCCTGTGGAACCAGCTCCCAATTCAGATCAGGGAGACAGACACCCTCTCTACTTTTAAGATTAGGCTTAAAACTTTCCTTTTTGCTAAAGCTTATAGTTAGGGCTGGATCAGGTGACCCTGAACCATCCCTTAGTTATGCTGCTATAGACTTAGACTGCTGGGGGTTCCCATGATGCACTGAGTGTTTCTTTCTCTTTTTGCTCTGTATGCACCACTCTGCATTTAATCATTAGTGATTGATCTCTGCTCCC
Source organism: Thalassophryne amazonica (assembly GCF_902500255.1). Lineage (NCBI taxonomy): Eukaryota > Metazoa > Chordata > Actinopteri > Batrachoidiformes > Batrachoididae > Thalassophryne > Thalassophryne amazonica. Next base: position 19,624,394 of record NC_047124.1, on the reverse strand, counting down.
CTCCACAGCATGTCTTTTTCCTGGTTCTCTCCCTCAGCCCCAACCAGTCCCAGCAGAAGACTGCCCCTCCCTGAGCCTGGTTCTGCTGGAGGTTTCTTCCTGTTAAAAGGGAGTTTTTCCTTCCCACTGTTGCCAAGTGCTTGCTCACAGGGGGTCATTTTGACCGTTGGGTTTTTCCGTAATTATTGTATGGCCTTGCCTTACAATATAAGGTGCCTTGGGGCAACTGTTTGTTGTGATTTGGCGCTATATAAATAAAATTGATTTGATTTGATTTGATATAACCACAATGTTGTCTGAGTTCAAAGTGTGGCAACATGTCCACCAGTCTACATTAAAAATTCACAGTTCCGGTGCCAGTGATGTATATGGCATCAGAATTGGCAGCCCTTTTACTTGGAGTAGATTTAACATCAAGTTGGGACAAATTTCCAAGTGATAGGCATAAAGCAAAACCAAGCCATGATCCCATGCTCTGGAAAGAGTTTGCTCTTTACTTTAAATCTTTGTCTTCTACCTCCAGCATGGTCTGTGATTGAATAAATGCAAAACATAATGATGTACGCCATTAGAAATGAAAATAACCAAGAATAAGCCGAGCTCAGGCAAGCTAGTTTCCCCAATGGATCACACTGGCCTACTATCATTCACATTCTCCCCAAGATAGAAGAAATACAACATGTCCAACACCAGTGCAACCACCTTGATGGCTGTCTCAGAATTACACCTGCAGTTGCTTGTATGTTTTCTGAACCTGAAACTTTGATCAACCAAATGGAAAGAGAAGCATTTATGCGGAAACCCGAATGGGAATAGTCTTAGACAACACTGAAGTGCACGGAGATGAATTAGGTCATGTCTTGATTAGACACAAGCTTGTTTATTATGCATTCAGAAGGGAAAAAAGGGTTATTTTTTATGTGAATAAGTATCTGAGCTGACATCTCATGATACAAGATGCACAAAGGCTCAACTTTAGGTGGGGTAGAACAGGAATTATTGTTCAAAGACAACAGGAGTGGATCTCAAAATGTGGAATACCAACTATATTTATTTATTTGACCAAACTGTTAGCAGGATTACTCTAATGCTACAAAAACATTTTAATGAAATTTGTTGAAAGGGTGTGGCCTGGGTGTATTAGCTCATTACATTTTGGAGATGATACAGATAACAGGGCGGACAATGACGTTTTTTAGCAGTATTATATTACAACTGATTTCCGTCAAACATGGTGCTGTGGGGGGGCAAAGGAAGAAAATATGAAATGTTGTAGTGGGTATGCCACCTTTTACTCCCACCTACAACTGCCACCAGAGTTGTAGTCTTACACACCTCTCTGCAGGTTCTCTCCCCCTGCCATCCCCTCATTACCCCATCCCCGTAGAGATGGTGGCTGCTCCCAGACCACCAATAACCAGCAAAAATCTATTTAAGCATAAAAATTCAAAAGAAAAAATATAGCACCTTCAACTGCACCACAGACTAAAACAGTTAAATGTGGTCTATTAAACATTAGGTCTCTCTCTTCTAAGTCCCTGTTAGTAAATTATAATAATTTGATCAACATATTGATTTATTCTGCCTTACAGAAACCTGGTTACAGCAGGATAGCTGTATGCACCACTCTGCATTTTATCATTAGTGATTGATCTCTGCTCTCTTCCACAGCATGTCTTTTTCCTGGTTCTCTCCCTCAGCCCCAACCAGTCCCAGCAGAAGACTGCCCCTCCCTGAGCCTGGTTCTGCTGGAGGTTTCTTCCTTTTAGAAGGGAGTTTTCCTTCCCACTGTCGCCAAGTGCTTGCTCACAGGGGGTCGTTTGACCGTTGGAGTTTTCCATAATTATTGTATGGCTTTGCCTTACAATATAAAGCGCCTTGGGGCAACTGTTTGTTGTGATTTGGCGCTATATAAAAATTGATTTGATTTGATTTTCTTTCTTTATTTTTGCATTGTGTGATGGGTTAATTTTTCAAAACCTGTTGAATGGATGTTCATCAAATCTGGTGGAGGTGTTGTGCAGAACTCAAGAAGATAAAATATATTATAGTAGATCTGGATAATGAGGCAGATCCAAGAAGTTTCCATTCATTTTTTGTCTCTTTCTTGCTCACTTCCTCACCTTTTGCAGAATTACCCACAATTTGCTGAAACAATATTCATTAAAACATGGTAATAATGATGGGACACAGGACAAGGAAGAACCCATTCAGTTTTGGAATAGATTCAGATAATGCGTTGTGTTTTTTCCCCTCCCCACTACCTGTAAAGTAGATTTCTTTCTTTCTTTTTCTTTTCAAATTTTTTTTTTGCAAATTTCTGAAAACTGAATGATTTTCATGAAACCTGGCAGAGGGTGTGGCATGAACTGAGAACTCAGCAATTTTTGTGGCAGATACAATCTTCCCTCACTTTAACATTTGTGAATTTCTCAAACTCTTACGAACAAATAAGGGCCAGAGACACAACTTTAAGCTTATTTTTTTTCAGCCAATCTTATTTTGCCCCAAATTAACTTCACAATGAATCAAAGTCAAGACCTTGCCTCACATTTAAACAGGTTTTGTCCCCATCTAGTGGGCATTGTGTTCATTTCAGGGCTTCTGGTACCTTTCCTACTTATGAAACCCAAAATTCAATAAAAAGGTCTTTATAAATGGCAGAAATGCATGATTGTTTGGCATGCAGAGGGTTGACCTCTCTGTATTAGTGTATAAAAAATTCAATTTTGAGAGTTTTACAGTTCTTGAGTTTTAAGCTACGAAAGTTTGCCAGAAGGACTTACAGAAGGATGAAATTTCTCCTGACAAGCACAACTTACATTTGTGGAAAAAATGGTATATATCGGAACAGTGAGGATACAGTGTAGAGTCAATAACTCTGATACTTATAATATAATACAAATAAAAAATACTGAGAGGGATATGTTTTTTGGGGGAGGGGGCAGAGATCTATCTAACATGGCAGAGGTATGTTAACAGTCAACTTATTCCAGCACGGTCAACACAATGCATTATTATAGCTTGTCAAGGAAAGAATTTTGATGAAATAGATTGTTTAACATTAGATGGACTTGTGCAGTGCCCGTAGGAAGTTTGTATTCCTATAGAACACTGGGGGCTTAAGTAGATTTCTCATGGCTGGTATGAGGCTGTGTTTGAATGTGGGCTGTAGAGGTGTACTTATATTATTGAATGGAGTGTTTCATATTGTTTTAGAAAATCAATTTTATTATCAATTATATGAAAATAAAGGATTTCTATTAAACAGGATATTGGAAGAGAGTCAGACAAAATTAAACAGAACATTTAGAATATTTGAAACAGCAAATCAGTGTCAATCCCAATCAATCCCACCTCCTGAACATAGTTTATTTAAACTTGAACTCACAGCAAATATAAGATTTTATTCAGCTTATGTAAACTTACTGAAACATTGCACAAATAGTGGAAATTGGTTTGTGTTATCAGAAAACGGATTTTAGCTAACGTCGCCTCTGTGTTGTCAAGTTAATCTCAGTCGCAAGGAACACTACCAGCATGCCTTTCACAGTAAAGGTATTTGCTGGATGCTGGGATTAAACATTTTATTGTGAAATGGTTTGAACAACATGAATTATATGATGTTGTTTAACTTTGCTACTAGTAACATCAGCGAGCCATGCCATCTTGGAAGTAGGAATGTTTCAATGTTAATTAAAATAAAGTTTTCAAAATAAAGGCTTTGAAAATGAATCCCCAAATTTTTCAGAATAAAGAATGCACATCATCATGCCAAGCATTTGCGGAATGACTTGTTCCTTTGATTCCTCACATTTGAAGCAGCAGGAGAAAAATATAAGTGGTTGATTATACTCACTTTGGACACAACTGGAAGCTTTCAACCAAATGCCAGCAAATGTAGAAAAAGTAAATGTCACATTTCTTATATAACAGTCGTGCATATTAGTTTGTGCAAAAGCATGTCTGGGTTCCTTTTTTTTTAAAGACATTGCAGTGCCGGAGCTGACTTGGGGTGTCACATCATCCAGTCGATTTAATGCATGGAAAAAAATACAGTCCAGAAAATTTGACTATGGTAATCGGGTTTCATTACATATTTATCATAAGGCAAAAAGGTCACTGTGCGGTCGCTTGTCAAAGCTATAAAATGGAAAATATTGGAAAACAGCTTTTATATATGCAACGCTGCATGCAACAACTAATGTTTTCAACCCCACAAACCACAAACTATGTTTGATCGACGAGTATTATCAGACTGCAGCATCATTTATGAGGGGAAAAAAGAATCTCGTTAATTTTAAGTGTTTTTAGATAAATGGTGTTGAAGCTCAAGTTCAATGACAAGGGTTTTACTGCAGCCTCCACAACGCCCACTTTACTGCATGACACGCCCCCTGTTTGCAGTAATACAGTTGAAGTACAGCAATAAACCTGCAAACTCAAAGATATCATGAAGCACAGATAGTGTCATCTTCATCTTGTGGTTTCGGCTGCTCCTGTTAGGGGGCGCCACAGCAGAGCAACCATTTCCATCTCACCGTGTCCTCTGCATCGTCCTCTGTCACACCATCCATCTGCATGTCCTCCCTCAGAACATCCATAAACATCTTCTTTGGCCCCTCTCCTCCTGCCTGGTGGCTCCATCCTCACCATCTTTCTCCCATATACCTAGATCTCTCCTTCGCACATGTCCAAACATCACAATCTTGCCTCTCTGACTTTGTATCCAAACTCAAAGCTGTACCACATACCTGGTCTCATTACTGTCTTGTAAACTTTCCCTTCACTCTTGCAGATATTCTTCAGTCACTGATTACTCCTCCCACCCTACCAACACTCTCTTCTTCACCTCTCTACCACACTCTCTTACTATGGATAGTTGACCCCAAGTATTTTAGCTCATCTACCTTAACCACATCTACTCCTTCTACCCACTCACTCTCATTCACACACACATGCACTCAGTCTTGCTCCTACTGACTTTCATTCCCTTCTCTCCAGAGCATATGACCACTCTTCAGGGCATTCTCACTGCAGCTCGCAATGTCCTTTCCACACATCATACTCCTGTCCTATCTCATCCGTTAACCTGTCCATCACCACTGCGAACAAGAAAACTCAGAGCTAATCCTTGGTATAATCCCACCTCCACCTTGAAAGAATCTGTCATTCTCTGTCATAATGTTTCTCAAAATCAGCAAACACACAATGCAGCTCGTTCTGGCCTTCTCTATACTTCCCATCAGTGCTGTCAAGCAAACATTGCATCTGTAGTGCTCTTTCTCAGCATGAAACCATATTGCTGCTCAAGATCATCACTCTTTCTAAGCCTAGCTTCTACTACTCTTTCCCATAACTTTATGCCAGTGTGTTACTGCAGTTCTGCACATCACCCTTGTTCTTAAAAATAGACCAGCACACTTCTTCTCCACTCCCCAGGCATCCTCTCACATTCAAAGTCTGATTGCAAACTCCACTGCTATCTCTCCTAAAAATTCCCATGCCTCCACTGGAATGCCATCTGGACCAACTGCCTTTCCACTCTTCATCCTCCTCATAGCTGTCCTCACTCATCCTTACTAATCCAATGCAGTTCCTGATTCTCTCTCTCTCTTCTCTCTACCCCCTCTGTCTCTTTGTCTGGCCAGTCAGTCAAGTCCTTGCTCCTTCCTTCATGTTTAACTTCATGAACAGCTTGCTGTATGCCTTTTCTTAGCCTTTGCTCCTCTCTTTTTCCCTTACCCACGTCTTTGTACTCCTGACTACTTTCTTCATCTCTGTATCAATTTTTTTCACCAACCTCTTTCTCCTTATTCATTCCTGGACTCACTGTTCCCCCACCAAATGTCCTTGTCATCCTTCCATTGTCCAATGTCAACAACAGTACCTTATTAGCTGTCTATCTCACCACATTTGGAGCAATTTCCCAGTTGCCCAAAATTGCTTTACCTCCATTCAGTGCCCGTCTCACTTCCTGTTTGAATCCACACAACAGCCTTCCTCCTTCAGCTGCCACTCTCTGATCCTTTGCTAGCTGTCTCTCTCTCCTGTTGTTCATCTCTAAAATCATCCCTTCAATGAGTGTCAGAGTTTGAATATCCTTTGCTGTCCATTGGTGGACCACCCTAGCAGAGTTGTGCCTCTCTGAGTACCCATTAAGCTTGGCAAGGGGTGTTGTAGTTATCTCTCAGACAACTGTATGAAGAATTTGGAAGCGCGCTGCATAGAAAGTTAAAATGTTTAACTTTGTCCTGAATAGGTCGACCTTTTTAAGTGAGCCAGTGGTAGTAGTGCAGTGATGGCATTCAAATGGATTGGAAACTAAACTGAGCAGAGATTAGCTTCAACACTGAAACCAGAGTCAACCGGAAGGGCACTTACAGACATAATCTCCACCAAGTTCCTCTGTTTACTGTTTACAATTTCTTTTTATCTTTTTTTCGATTGTGATCTTATTTATTTGGTTTTGTCTCTAACAGTCTTACCTGTCCATTGATAGTGATTGCACGCATTTGTTTGTACCTGCTGGACTGTGTTCCTCTTCCTGATCTTTGATTGCTGATTTTTGATCTTCTTTGATCGCTGATCTTTGATCCTGATGTTTGAGCCTGGTCACTCACTTTTGATCTCAACTAGTGATTGTTGAACATCAGCAAGGAAGTTGTTTGTGTTGCCATCTGTCTGTTCATTTGTCTGTCTTTGATCCTAATACAGGATCCCCTCACCTTGATCCTGATGACAGAAATCATCAACAAGCTTGATCAAAGATAAAGACGATATCCACACAATGATTGAGATCTGCACCAAAAACCTAATCAACTCTTCCTTGACCCATAGACCTACGTCGCAACTAAAATTATTGAAATCCACTTGTCCTTTTGTGGCAGACAGACAACACGCTGAAAGTAAATATGTTGGGGCACCAGATATTTGTTGAAATTAGATCAGCGTTGACTGGCGCACCAATCCAATCCAGCCGCTGTACCTTTATGAGCTCTAGGTATGTGTGCTGTACAGTTACATGTGCGCACACATGAGGCCAGTCACACACCCAGTGGTCTAGAAAATGACTCGTACTCAGTCTGACCTCAGTCTCAGCTGACATTGTGCAGAAGCCACATGGCCTATAAACTGCACAAACGGCTTGGCAGCTGCCAGGTAACACATAAGATACTGGGAAAGGTCATCCTATACAGCTACTAACAAGATTAAAAATGATGCAGGAGGCCTTCATACTTCTGACTTTTCCCGGTTCGGAGACAGCGAAAGAATATCATATATTTGTGAGCATCCAAGCATTTTAAGGGTGAAGCAGTGGCAGATCCACCCTGACGCGGGCTATAAAAACAAATCAATAAGTCATCATGAAAATTTACCTGCAATAAACTATGAATGGGGTTTCACATAAATAATGATTTAATAATAATGTAAAATTAGATTATGCTTAAAAATGGAGCTCATCCAAATTTGTGATTAATCCTCCATTATTAAAGTGACCCTTGGGAAAAAAGACGTTCACCTATTCTGTTGGCTTATTAGTAAAGTAATGACGTGAGTCAGCTCGCTAGAGAAGACTGCACAATAACTTTAATGTTAAATCTGGATCTGGGAAGCATAACACCCAAATGAACATGGGAAAATTGTCTTTAAAAACAAAACTAAACAAACAAAAAAGACTAACAAACAACAAAAAACAATAACAGTGGGTATACCTGACAGAAATGCCAGAAAAGACAATGCTAATGCCGTGCTACTGATAATTTAATGGCTCTCTGGATTCATCACAGTCATCGAGCAAAAGTAACACCAACATTAACAGCTGGCTTAAATTCTTTGTACACATTCGCAAACCGGAAAAATAATGTGGAAGAGATCATCCTCAACTTTGAAGCAGGTCAGCAAGCAAGCTTATGACATTGAAGATGGCCCATTCGATGAAAAGTTAGGCTTAACGACAGACGCACAAATGAGTGGGAAAGTTCTGTAGTGTTTCAGTTCAGTGACAATGCAATGCCCTCAGTTCACGGACCAGTGCATCTGCCATGGTGCATTCATTTAATGGGGCAAGTGTAGTTGCCTAAGGGTGGTCTGCAATTGCCAATTTTTGATACCCGATTGTGTACATTTTTGGTGCAAAAAACAAAAAACCCTCTGATACCCAATCGTCTTCCTCATGGCTACCCATCAGTGGCAAGGAAGATTGTCTCTTGATTGATTTCTGATCTAGATACCTGTATGCATAGGTTAGTTTAACATGGTAATGTTGTTGCACACCGACAAACACGATCCTTGACATATCTTTAATCTGCGATGGCTGGGAAATCCCAGTGATCGGGGTCTGAGTACTGGCCTTCATTCGCCTTCGGAATCATTGGTTTACAAGCCATTGCCTCCTCTACCTGATCCACCATTGAGGACTTCTTGTTTCACCGTAAGGTGTACAAGAAGTATTCGAATATGAATCCCACACACAATCCCTGGTCCTTTAATCAACACTGTGAGCAACTGGGAAAGTTTTAAACATGTTTAAAAAAAATGTCATGTCTGGTTATCTCACCATCACTGACACTTGAATAATCAGATTTAACTGCCGCAGACTGGAGGTAAAAGTAGGTGAAATTGGGCGAGGGGGTACAGTAAATGGGACCTACTGTTCTTTCAGCAGAAACCACCTCTGATTATCTCCACTACATTAAACCCATGAAAAGCATGTTGTGCTAATTCAACAGATGACATTTATGAGATCAGAGGAACATTTTAGCTTTTTGGAAAAGTAAGGGAAAACACAGGAGTAGTATTTTTGTGAAAACATCTAATCATCCTTACTTGGGTATTATATTCTTCAGTATTCCGATATGATAGTACGTAAGTGGATATAAGTAGTAGGTAATATGAATTAATGCCTATGATTTTAAAAAATTAATGGCATAATCAAGCAACTATAAAGTCAACCAGAGTTAAGGTGGAGTCCCTTTGCTGATCTTTGGCTCCAGTTTTTGTCCCAAGTTCAAACAACCCTGGGTAGGATTTTGGTTGCAAAGTTGTGTTCCTTCCCTCTGCTGAAAATAGATGTGCAAGGTCTTTGTCGGCATTGCACTAGGCTACGTGTGCACCACAGACAGCGGTTTAAACCTATATACAGTAGATGGAAACATCCCGGGTTTCTTGAGCTTGTGAAAATATTTGTTTTTTATACCTGTATGTTTTCATTTGTGTGAATACCACATTTGCATTTGTTGTATGAGTCCAGAGACTACAGGCTGTTTTATTATCTAAATGGTTCCAGGCGTCACTGGACTGGAACCAATCACAACAACTAAGCTATGATAGGAATCCAAGGGGACGACATCAGGAAGATTCCTTCACTATTCCATCAAAGGTGTGGCTCTTCTCTACTTTATATGCACATGAATCACCAAATATAATCATATACGGTAAGTCCGGGTGTCGAATTGTCAGACAGAAAAAACCACCCGCATATGTACTGTGATAGAATACGGAGTGGCCACAAGGACCCCACGGAAACTGCATCACGGTATATTCTTTAACAGTTTCAAATTTACAGCACTGATGGAAAAGAGAAACACAATGGCAATCAGCGTGCATTTCTTCAGCAAGAGAGGAATAATAAGAGCAGCGCCAATGTTATTTCTGCAAAATGGAGTGCACAAACACTAGGAAGACCCTTCGGTTGTTCCCTTGTTTTTTTTTCCCACTTGGGGTCACCACAGCAGATCCGAGGTGGATCTGCTGTTAAATTGGCACAGGTTTTTACACCAGATGCCCTCCTGACGCAACTTCACATTACACGGAGAAATGTATCAGGGTTGGGGTTTGAACCAGGAACCTTCGCACTGAAACCAAGCGCACTAACCACTTGTTCACCACCCCTGCTTGGCGTGCACAAAGACTACGGATCAAAATTGTGTTTGTGTGAGTGCAAATCAAGAAGTGCGTAGATAGCTTTATGATGTCACAAGGCATGCATGTATGCATGTTCAAGAACAGATCAAAGGAATATATAAAGGGATTGATATTAACGCTGGCTAGTTGAACAAACATAAACTGGAATGAAATTACAGAAAAGCAATGCAAGTGATGAACTATGAGGGAGTTGCACCGCAACCCCCCCCCCCCCACCTCCAAGTCCCCCGCCCCATCCCTATAGCTGGAAAAATTTAATTAAAATTCATATCTAAATGCAACTTTTACATTTTTTTTAAGTGCAAAACTTAAATTCTGCATGATTAATCTTTTTTTTTTTAGGATAAACAAAAAGAATCATGTGTTCAGGTGCTTCTGTGATATTAACCACCTTTATTCATGCATTTATAATAACAAAACAAGTGTAAATCTGAAACAGAGTGGTTACTAATTCCACCCACGATCGTGGGTGGAAGGTGTTCAAGCTGTGCTGACTTCTAATCTCAAGAACCTGCAAAACTGGGACTTAGCTTCAGGGTGGTTGCACGTTATTCCATATTTGCCGGCTGTCACGGCCGCGGCTTTGTCTCTGGATATGATAGGACAAACGGGCGGAGGAAGTGATTCACAATGCAGGCATTGTTTGCTTTACTTCCTCGATTAAGGCTGGGAATGGCACAGAGCAGTTGTACCGCTAAATGTTTCATGTAGCATGAATTAAGAATGGAGCATCCCTGAGGAAAGACAAAAAGTAGGTGAGCGAAGAGAGGAAGGAGAAACTATGGGCGCTCTAGAGGGCTGTACGTGAGGTTTGTGCACGTGTGCGTACACCTGGTAGCTTCCGGTTAGGTTCCTGGAAAGCCGCGGGGTGCAGTCGCAGAAGTATCGCCGTCACTCAAGGTGAAGAATTGCACCCAAATGCAGATGGACTCACCACGCGCTCCAATCACGTTCGCGCGACATAAGTCCGCTCATGCATTTGGCGCATCCACCCTTGACTGCGGCTTTTCTCAGCTCATTCAAAGCGCCCGGCCCTCTGCAATTCACGCAGGGATCAAAAAAATCCATTTAACACTTTTGAAGCTTCTTAATTCAAATCAATAAAACGAAAAAAAGAAGAACTCCTGAGGCTATCTGAGGAGACGGAGAGAATGAAGGAAAGCAGCAGCTGGATTGAAAACCAACCCAAGCTTTGACGCGCTTTCTTTCTTTATTATGTGGTAGGAACATTTTTCCTCATCTAATTCATTACAGGCTCGACTGCTTCATCCTTTGAATACTCATGTTGCAAATGTAGCAGCTATCGAACTCTCCGAGAACCTGATTATTTTCTAATGATAATCTGCTAATAACACAGTTTTGGTGGTTTTAGACCCATTCAAGTCCGCGTCGGAGTATAATCAGCGGGTATTTCGCTTAACCCCACTGCTGTGTCTCTTCAGTTCCTGTTGGGTTTTGGCATCAGCCTTGAACTTTTCCTTGTTCACAAAAACACTGAAGCTCAGCTGGGCTTCTGAAAGAAAATGCACTAATTCTAAATGATTGAACTCTCCAGGAAAGTGGGCTTCTTTGAAATGGTCGGGGGGAAATGAGCGCGGATGTAATGGCTTCATTAAGGAGTTTGCCAGCACCCGCTTGTTAAAATCGGTCTTCTTTCAGTCAATTCCAGAGTGTTACTTTCATTTGGAAGAGAGTGAGCAACTTTGCGGAGACAGCCAGGTGGCGAGTTCAGCTTGAAGTTACACTCAACAAAATATAACGCAACACTTTTGGTTTTGCTCCCATTTTGTATGAGATGAACTCAAAGATCTAAAACTTTTTCCACATACACAATATCACCATTTCCCTCAAATATTGTTCACAAACCAGTCTAAATCTGGATAGTGAGCACTTCTCCTTTGCTGAGATAATCCCTCCCACCTCACAGGTGTGCCATATCAAGATGCTGATTAGACACCATGATTAGTGCACAGGTGTGCCTTAGACTGCCCACAATAAAAGGCCACTCTGAAAGGTGCAGTTTTATCACACAGCACAATGCCACAGATGTCGCAAGATTTGAGGGAGCGTGCAATTGGCAGCTGACAGCAGGAATGTCAACCAGAGCTGTTGCTCGTGTATTGAATGTTCATGTCTCTACCATAAGCCATCTCCAAAGGCGTTTCAGAGAATTGGCAGTACATCCAACCAGCCTCACAACCGCAGACCACATGTAACCACACCAGCCAGGACCTCCACATTCATCAGCAGTTAACCTCCAAGATCGTCTGAGACCAGCCACTTGGACAGCTGCTGAAACAATCGGTTTGCATAACAAAGAATTTCTGCACAAACTGTCAGAAAACTGTCTCAGGGAAGCTCATCTGCATGCTCGTCGTCCTCATTGGGGTCTCGACCTGACTCCAGTTCATCGTTGTAACCGACTGGTGGGCAATGCTCACATTTGCTGGGGTTTGGCACATTGGAGAGGTGTTCTCTTCACGGATGAATCCCGGTTCACACTGGCCGGGAGATGGCAGACAGCGTGTGTGGCGTCGTGTGGGTGAGCGGTTTTTCTGATGTCAAATGTTGTGGATCGAGTGGCCCATGGTGGCGGTGGGGTTATGGTATGGGCAGGCATCTGTTATGGACGAAGAACACAGGTGCATTTTATTGATGGCATTTGAATGCACAGAGATTACCGTGACGAGATCCTGAGGCCCATTGTTGTGCCATACATCCAAGAACATCACCTCATGTTGCAGCAGGATAATGCACGGCCCCATGTTGCAAGGATCTGTACACATTCTTGGAAGCTGAAAATGTCCCAGTTCTTGCATGGCCGCATATCACCGGACATGTCACCCATTGAGCATGTTTGGGATGCTCTGGACGGCGTATACACAGCGTGTACCAGTTCCTGCCAATATCCAGCAACTTCGCACAGCCATTGAAGAGGAGTGGACCAGCATTCCACAGGCCACAATGACAACCTGATCAACTCTATGTGAAGGAGATGTGTTGCACTGCATGAGGCAAATGGTGACACCAGATACTGACTGGTATCCCCCCAATAAAACAAACTGCACTTTCAGAGTGGCCTTTTATTGTGGGCAGTCTAAGGCACACCTGTGCACTAATCATGGTGTCTAATCAGCATCTTGATATGGCACCCTGTGAGGTGGGATGGATTATCTCAGCAAAGAAGAAGTGCTCACTATCAAGATTTAGACTGGTTTGTGAACAATATTTGAGGGAAATGGTGAGATTGTGTATGTGGAAAAGTTTAGATCTTTGAGTCATCTCATACAAAATGGGAGCAAAACCAAAAGTGTTGGCGTTTATATTTTTGTTGAGTGTAAAAGTGAAGAGAGCACGCCTGATTTGCTTGCCATCCGTCCATTTTGCACCACTTAGGCGCGAGCTCACATAAGGTAGGGTGAGTCACCTCTGACCTCAGATAACAAGGTAGATCCAGGCACATATTTTATGCATCCACTCCCACATGTGTGGCATTGTGTGAGTCTTCAGTGGAGATCGCACAGGTTCAGTGCATTCAAGTGTAAATGTGTGAAATCTGGACCGCGATGACCTTTGCGTGCACAGCCAATGAGTGTAGCTTGAGCGGTGACTGTGCTCAGGCATGCTAATGGTAATATGGAGAAAGGTCAGGTTTCAGCTGCAGCTGTCTGCCTTATTTATAAAAACAGTTTGAATTTTGAATTAAGTGCAGCTCATGTTGTCGAGCTAACGACGTGGCTAATGCTAGCGGTTAGAAGCAAAGCAGAAGAGATGTTCCTTAGTGTACCAATAGTGTTTGGGATTGGAAAGATCTGTGGGTACCAACGCAGAATACAAGATCTAAAGTGCTCCAAGAGCACAGAGATGCTTATGGAGCTATTGCACAGTGCGCTGTTCCTTCCCGTTTAATCCCGAATAGCAAACGAGGCATGTTTTCCAGTGTCCATCCATCTTTGTCAATCTTGAACGAACTTGGCATATATGTAATAGATTAGATTGGATAGATTTTATTTATCCCTGGGAAGGACTCCCTCAGGGGAATTGAGATTCCAGCAGCATTGCATAGCAGCACATGGGGTAAGAAGCACACAGAGTATCAAAAGTGAAAGTAAAAAAAAAAAATTGCAAAATTAAAAGTACTGGAAATACTGCTTGCTGCTGGCTTACTGGCTATGACTCTCCTCTCCTTCCTGTCCTCTGCCTTCCTGTTACTCCTCATTCCCCCGAGTGAGAGGGGGTGGAGGAGTACAGTCTGATGGCTTGAGGGATAATAGTTACGGTCATCAGTGGCACCAGTTTAAAATGAAACAATCAAATCAACAGTTCACATATTGAAACTGTTTTAAAATTTGATCCTAATTCTTAACAAAATCATTCATAGTACGTTGTAATTTCCGGTATTCGTAGTCTTAACAGCTTCATAATTCATTTATTGTGTTTAAAATATATACATGAAAGTATATAATGACACATCATAACAATAAAAACATAACAATAAAAACAAATTTGTTCATTGAACCCAAGTAGCCAGTCTTTTGACCATAATAGAAGATTATCTATGTCTTTTTGGAGATCATTCCTATTGACTAAGGATAGTATGAGATGATACACTTAGTATCATCCGTGAAAATTTTGCAGTTCGAAGTAATTGTGGAAGGCAGGTCATTAATAAATAAAAGAAACAATACCAGCCCAATGACTGACCCCTTTGGGACGCCGCTAGTAACCTGCATCCAGGGAGACTGGGCACCATCGATGCATACGTGTTGTCTCCGGTCACTAAGGAAATTTTCAGTCCAATTTAAGAGCTTGCCACCTATACCACATTTTCTTAATTTGTAAACTACTCTCACGTGGGGAACAGAATCAAACACTTTTTTAAAATCAAGGTAAAGTACGTCAAAATGTAACCCTTCATCATGTAGCTTTGTCCATTCCTAGTGTGACCAATAGATTGGTCAGACATGACTTCCCTCTACGGAAGCCATGCTGATCATTATTTAACATTTTTTCCAGAAGCAATACAAGTTTTTCCCTTACCAACTTTTAAAAATAGAAGTAACATTGGCCCGTTTCCAGATATCCAGGAGTTTACTTTGGTCAAGAGATTGTCTAACAATACAATAAAGTGGCATAAAAATAACCTCGGCAGACTCTTTAAGTACTCAAGGATGGACCTCGTCAGGTCCCATGAACTTGTTAGGATTAACTGACATCAGTAATTTTCTAAGATCTTCAGGGGAAAAGAAAGTTCATGTCATGTTCAAATTGCAGCTCTCTGTCTTTCACCTTATTACCTTTTACTGCTGACCCTGAGTGGGTTGTCAGGTCTACACTTTATAAGCAGCTGTTGCTTCTTTGTGCAGCTGAACATGCCTCTGACCCTGGGGGATGTTGCCAGGTTGGCACTTTGTAAGCCAGCTTGTTAGGAGGCAAGCCGGCAGCTGCTAATACAGGGGATTAAGCCTTTTCATCCTGTTTTTGCACTTTTTGGATTGTGGGCAATCATAGTAGAACAGCACCCGTGGGTTAACCCTGTTTTTCTTAAAAACAAAAACCAAAAAAAAAACAAATTAAGCTTTCTTAAGATATCTTGCATACAAGTAAAGTTACATGAAGCTGAAGGTAATTAGAAGAACGTACACCTCTGGTGGTGTCGCTAATGATGCAAATGCACCTTCAGCCTCAGGCTGGAGTAAATAAATACTCCTGACTTGGACATTAAACTCCTATTTTGCCACAGGATTGAGCAGCTTTATAAATGTGCCCTGTTGTGTACTTTCATGTACTCATTTGCTGCCTCTTTAGCATTTCTTGGAGCTTTGATGAAGTCAGGCCTAAATCCAGTCTGGTGTTTCTGAGGTGGGGGCATCCAGCACATAGAGGGCGGCGGTCTCCTGATACCTAGCCCTTTGCTTCGGTTTGACTTGGCACACATGACCATGTATCTTTCAAAGGGCAGGAAGATGAACTCAGTGACATTTTAAGGAGCCTTGGAGTCATTCATTCATCCCCCATTGCTCTCCTGCTGTCTCAATGCCTCAGCAAACCAATCCTGGTCCCAAGCAGCAGAGCAGCTGACTGAGTGCCTGACTGGTAGACATGCCGACTGTGCCCAGTGGTGGATTAATGTGGTTACTATTGAATCCCCGGGTTAGGAATCAATCTGGCTATTCGCGGCAGGAATGCATAAGGAGGTAGGACCTGTGTGTGCAGAGGATGTCTATGTGCATTTCTCTACTCTCAATATGTGTCACTGTACTCCATGTGCCAGCGTGGTGTTGCATTGCCTCGTATTGTGTGTGTGTGTACGTGGAGTACTATGCAAGTGCCAAAAATCATGCAATTTTGGTACTTGTCCAGACCTCCTTGATCATTGATGGGACTGATGAGTTGCTTCCTTGATGGAATTTCAACTGCCTTAACTTCTACATTGAGCAGACCATCAGTTCTGATCAAATTCTGACTCCTTTTGCAGAAGTGCTTCCCCAAACCTGCAGGAAATGTCCACCATTCTTCACTGTGGCATGCAGCCACTTGTAGTAGGTGGGAAGGCCAAAAATTCATATCATGTTAAATTCTGCTAGGATCTATATACTAAGAGACAACTGTTTGTGTGTATATGTCCCTTTCCTCTCCAAGCAGCGCTTTATTGTATATGTATATTTGTGTATGTGCCAAACTTGGCACACATATATTTGACATACAGGGAGTGACATAGGCTACTGAGCACTTTTTAGTAGTAGTAGTAGTAGTATTAGTAATAGTAAGTAGTAGTAGTAGCAGTTGTGTTGTTGTTGTTGTGTTGTTATAGTTAAGGCCAGAGACACATTTGGATCAGAACTGAGGACAAACGTGGCACACATATGCTTTGACATATGGGAGAGTGACATAGGCTACGAAGCACTTTAATCGTCGTCGTAGTAGTAGTAGTAGTAGCAGTCGTCGTCGTAGTAGTAGATAAGGGGAGACACACTTTTGTGCTGCAGGAACTGAGCCAAACTTGGCACAATATGCTTTAACATACGGGAGTGACATAGGTACTGAGCACTTTAGTAGTAGTAGAAGTAGTAGTAGTAGTAGTAGTCGTCGTCGTAGTAGTAGATAAGGGGAGACACACTTTGTGCTGCAGAACTAAGCAAACTTGGCACACATATGCTTTGACATACGGGGAGTGACATAGGCTACTGAGCACTTTAGTCGTAGTGCGTAGTAGTGGTAGGTAGTAGTACGTAGTATAGTAGTAGTAGTAGTCGTAGTAGTAGATAAGGGGAGACACACTTTTCTGCTGCTCAACTGAGCCAAACTTGGCACACATATGCTTTAACATACGGGAGTGACATAGACTACTGAGCACTTTAGTAGTAGTAGAAGTAGTAGCTGTTGTAGTAGATCAGGGAAAAGGCAGTTTGTTCTACAAAACTGAGGCCAAACTTGGCACAATATGCTTTAACATACGGGAGTGACATAGGCTATGGAGCACTTTAGTAGTAGTAATAGTAGTAGTAGTAGTAGTAGTAATAGTAGTAGTAGTAGTAGTAGTCATCGTCGTCATAGTAGTAGATAAGGGGAGACACACTTTTGTGCTGCAGGACTGAGCCAAACGTGGCACACATATGCTTTGACATATGGGGAGTGACATAGGCTACTGAGCACTTTAGTAGTAATAGTAGTAGTAGTAATAGTAGTAGTAGTAGTAGTAGTAGTCATCGTCGTCATAGTAGTAGATAAGGAGAGACGGGCTTTTGTGCTGCAGGACTGAGCCAAACGTGGCACACATATGCTGTGACATACGGGGAGTGACATAGGCTATGGAGCACTTTAGTAGTAGTAGAAGTAGTAGTAGTAGTAGTAGTCTTCATTGTAGTAGTAGATAAGGGGAGACACACTTTTGTGCTGCAGAACTGAGCCAAACTTGGCACACATATGCTTTAACATATGGGAGTGACATAGGCTACTGAGCACTTTAGTAGTAGTACAAGTAGTAGCCGTTGTAGTAGATCAGGGAAAATCTGATAAGCTACTGAGCACTTTTGTAATAGTAGTAGTCATAGTAGTAATAAGGGGAGAGACACTTTTGTTCTGCAGAATTGAGTCAGACGTAGCTACTGCTCCTTTGTCCCTCAGGCCATCAGACTGTACAACTCACTCAGGGGGAGGAGGAGTAACAGGAAGACAGAGGACGGGAAGGAGAGGAACAATAGTAGCCAGTAAACCAGTATTGATCAGAATGTCTGGTATTTATATTTGTGTATTTATATTTAGATTTGCAAACTGGTTTTCTTTTTTACTTTCACTTTTAATACTCTGTGTGCTTCTTACCCTGTGTGCTGCTATACAATGCTGCTGGAACCTCCATTTCCCTGAGGGAGTCTTCCCAAAGGATCCATAAAGTTCTATCTAATCTAAGGCTATATATGTATGCATGCCTTCTTCAGGTTGTTATATGGTTGTGTTTGCTCACCTTTTCTTCGCTACTCTCGATGTCGATGAGGGTTTTGTTCCTGTAAGCAGAAGAACGATCCCCTCATCAATTGACTTGTATGGACTTAGTTGACCGTCACGTTCTTAAACAGAATAAAGGCTGTAAAGAGCTCCAGTGCAACACCACTACTATTCCCGAGTGAAACGCTGTGAACCCAACAACCACCTAAAAAATAGGGTTTTGTTGAAAAATCCCAGTGTGTGCTTGCATCTTTGGCATTCTCAATGTGCCTCTGTGCTTAATTTTCTTTTGATTCTTCTTAATTGTATCTGCGGGCCATGTCTTTGCTGATCGACTGTCTCCATTTGTATACGATGGACGGACGTCTGATTTCACGATAGTTTTCTTCATTGGCTGCTACAGCTCTATTACATCTCACTAAATTTAATTTTCCTTGGTGATTTGGCCACATGGCTCCAGCACACAGGCCTCGATGAGCTCCAATTTGAATTGAATAAAAGCATATCTGCTGCCAAAGAGGTCCCACTTACCTTTTCTTCGAAGGCGGCATCATAGTTGGCCAATTCGATTGTGGCTATTGGGGTGTTTTATATGTTTTTGGACATTGTAATTGCTCAAAAGCAATAACGACGATAAATAGGTCTCTTCCTTTGATGTATTAGACAATGAAGTCAAAGATTAAGAAGCCGACATAAAAGTCAAACGAGGCATTGCACAAGTTATGCTTTGTTTCCTTTTAATTGCCTGGTGGCCCTGCGGGTGTCGTTTTCACAGGGACGTTATTGAGATTTGTCTCATCAGGTGTTCAGGGAAAATGGGTCATACTGTGTCGGTATATGTAAATGTCACTTTTAGATGAAATCAATTCAGCGCAAATGAGTTTGGAAGATGACGCTTTTAAAACACACGAAAAAATTAGGGACTGATTCGGATGTCTGTTAGGAGAGAACAAAATAGTCCTTCTCACTGTGCCATTTCTTTTTCATTCATTGTTCAAGAACGGGTTCAGTATTTCGTTCGAGTCCTTTGTAACTGAGACTCGTAAGAGTGAATTTCATTCATTTATTAAAAATGTTATTCCACGATCGGTGATATTTTGAAAAGCCTTCGTGTGCACTTGCACAAAGTGGCAATAATTGAGAAAGCAAAACAACAGAATTAAATATTTAAACAATCATAATATGAAAATTTCTATTGTATGCTTAATTTTATTTTTGATTTTGTACCCAATACTGGTGCCTTAGAAATACAGACAATCCCAGATTATCAAAAAAAAAAAAAAAAAAAAAAAAAAAAACAAAATCAATTTTATTTATATAGCGCCAAATCACAACAAACAGTTGCCCCAAGGCGCTTTATATTGTAAGGCAAAAGCCATACAATAATTACAGAAAAACCCCAACGGTCAAACGACCCCCTGTGAGCAAGCACTTGGCAACAGTGGGAAGGAAAAACTCCCTTTTAAAAGGGAAGAAACCTCCAGCAGAACCAGGCTCAGGGAGGGGCAGTCTTCTGCTGGGACTGGTTGGGGCTGAGGGAGAGAACCAGGAAAAAGACTGCTGTGGAGGGGAGCAGAGATCAATCACTAATGATTAAATGCAGAGTTGGTGCATACAGAGCAAAAAGAGAAAGAAACACTCAGTGCATCATGGGAACCCCCAGCAGTCTAAGTCTATAGCAGCATAACTAAGGGATGTTCAGGGTCACCTGATCCAGCCCTAACTATAAGCTTTAGCAAAAAGGAAGTTTTAAGCCTGGAATGGGGTCTAATAGACATGTGATGGTTTGGAGGAAGTAACTAATGAAAATAACTCAGACAGAACAATCGGAGAGAAAGAGGTCTAACCAAATACCGGCATCACTGAAAGAAGCCAAAGATACGAACGATTTGGGATGGTTATGAGTAATTTTTTCTCTAATAGTTTAAAATTTATTAGCAAAGAAAGTCATGAAGGTCATTACTAGTTAAAGTTAAGTAATACTCGGCTCAATAGAGCTCTGACTCTTTGTCAGCCTGGCTACAGTGCTGAAAAGAAACCTGGGGTTGTTCTTATTTTCTTCAATTAGTGATGAGTAGTAAGATGTCCTAGCTTTACGGAGGGCTTTTTTATAGAGCAACAGACTCTTTTTCCAGGCTAAGTGAAGATCTTCTAAATTGGTGAGACAACCATTTCCTCTCCAACTTACGGGTTATCTGCTTTAAGCTGCGAGTTTTGTGAGTTATACCACGGAGTCAGGCAACTTCTGATTTAAAGCTTCTTGTTCAGAGGAGCTACATCATCCAAAGTTGTCTTCAATGAGGATGTAAAACTATTGACGAGATACTCCTATCTCACTTACAGAGTTTAGGTAGCTACTCTGCACTGTGTTGGTATATGGCATTAGAGAACATAAAGAAGGAATCATATCCTTAAATCTAGTTTACAGCGCTTTCTGAAAGGACTTCTAGTGTAATGAAACTTATTCCCACTGCTGGGTAGTCCATCAGAGTAAATGTAATGTTATTAAGAAATGATCAGACAGAAGGGAGTTTTCAGGGAATACTGTTAAGTCTTCTATTTCCATACCATAAGTCAGAACAAGATCTAAGATATGATTAAGTGGTGGGTGGACTCATTTACATTTGAGGCAAAGCCAATTGAGTCTAATAATAGATTAAATGCAGTGTTGAGGCTGTCATTCTCAGCATCTGTGTGGATGTTAAAATCACCCACTATATTTATCTTATCTGAGCACTAAGTCAGACAAAGATCTGAAAATTCTCAGAGAAACTCACAGTAACGACCAGGTGGACGATAGATAATAACAAATAAAACTGTTTTTTGGGACTTCCAATTTGGATGGACAAGACTAAGAGTCAAGCTTTCAAATGAATTAAAGCTCTGTCTGGGTTTTTGATTAATTAATAAGCTGGAATGGAAGATTGCTGCTAATCCTCCGCCCCGCCCGTGCTACGAGCGTTCTGGCAGTTAGTGTGACTCGGAGTGTTGACTCATTTAAACTAACATATTCATCCTGCTGTAACCCAGGTTTCTGTAAGGCAGAATAAATCAATATGTTGATCAATTATTATATCATTTACTAACAGGGACTTAGAAGAGAGAGACCTAATGTTTAATAGACCACATTAACTGTTTTAGTCTGTGGTGCAGTTGAAGGTGCTATATTATTTTTTCTTTTGAATTTTTATGCTTAAATAGATTTTGCTGGTTATTGGTGGTCTGGGAGCAGGCACCATCTCTACAGGGATGGGGTAATGAGGGGATGGCAGGGGGAGAGAAGCTGCAGAGAGGTGTGTAAGACTACAACTCTGCTTCCTGGTCCCAACCCTGGATAGTCACGGTTTGGAGGATTTAAGAAAATTGGTCAGATTTCTAGAAATGATAGCTGCTCCATCCAAAGTGGGATGGATGCTGTCTCTCCTAACAAGACCAGGTTTTCCCCAGAAGCTTTGCCAATTATCTATGAAGCCCACCTCATTTTTATTACGATGCCAACTATCCTTTGTGCCGGTAACAGCATAGGGCTTATAGTTTTGCTCAGACTACCCAGCTTGCGTAGATAACTCAAAAACAATAGATGCTGTCATCTTGTAACTTGGCAACAAGAAGGTACAAATAATGCAGACAGTCCTTGTTGCATTGGGTGAACCTTGATGGACCAAATTGATCAATTTGTTTGACCTACGTAATATCGCTAATGTCGCTTCAATGTGTCTGCCACCTACTGGAAGGTTAGTGGTGGTGCCTGCCTTTAACTGAGTGTCAGTTAAGTAGGAGATGGTCACTGGATTCGATGAGTGGCTCGATGGCCCCCTTCGTGGGTCACCCCTTGAGTCTGGTCTGCTTGAGGTTTCTTCCTCAGTATAATCAGAGGGAGTTTTTTTCTTACCACTGTCACCTGTGTGCTTGCTCTAGGGGCTGGTAAGGTTAGACCTTACTTGTGTGAAGCGCCTTGAGGCACCTTTGTTGTGATTTGGCGCTATATGAACTAAATAAATTGAATCAAATTAAATTTAACTTTTTTATAATCAAGTCCTAAATAGGCCTTAGGCCCATTGGGACAGTGCCCATCTAGAGTTTCTGTGGCATGAGTAATGAAGAGTCTGGACAGGATGCCAGTCCATTGCAGGTTACTTCCCAGCAAAGACCCATTTTACAGTTGGGTGGACTGGGACAATGCAGAATAATTGGATTGTCCAGGTAGCATGAGCAGCATTTAAAACGTTTTTGGGGAACAACAAATTCATGACAAATTTGGGAGTGGGCTTTGGGAATGCCACCAGTGCAAATAATGAGTCATATATTTTTTATAGTTGCAACGTCTTGTCCTTGCATGAGGTATGTATTGTGTGACTAATAACTGAATCATCACCATATATAGCAAACATGCGAAAACAGTGACGATACAACAAATTCTGGCATAAAAAGGTAATCCACCTTTTCATTTTTCTTCTCACTTCCTCTTATCACCTCCTCTCTCTAAATTCTGGTTTCCTGCCTGCTGCCTCAGCGAGTCTGTGGGTGGGTCTCTGACTATGAACACACAGCGGTGTGCACACTCTGCTGATCGATTGTATCATTACTCAGTGACTTTCCTGCTGTTTGTGGTCCACCATGGAGTTAAAAAAATATATTTGTTTGACAAAAAAATAAACTATAGTAAAACCACTAGCACTCATTTTATTACGTCAAATTTCATGCAACCTATTCATTCGTAAAAGGGACAGACTGTTGTGTGGGCCGCCAGAAGAGGAGGTACTGATGGCCCACCACCAGAAGGTGACCTGCCTGAAGTGCGGGCTTCAGGCACGAGAGGGCGCTGCCGCCTCAGGAACAAGCCGTGGTGACAGCTGTCACCCATCATCTGTGACAGCTGTCACTAATCCATACATCTGGTATAAAAGCAGGAAGACACCTCCACCAAACTGCCGAGATATCATCTTCATTTGGAGGTACTACTCTCAGCCTTTTTTTGAGATTTATAAATCTGTGATTGTGAGTGTTTGCAGGAGAACCGGTCGTTTTGGTGGAGGCTGTGCATGACGGCGCTCCTTTTCCTCTGAGACCACTGCAACGTGTTGAGTGAGAGGTGGAGGTGGCATTCCCACCATTGTTACTGGGTGTTCACACACCCACCCTTTGACTGTCTTTTGCTTTCTGCCAGCAGTACCAGATCCAACACGCCGGTGGTTCCGGTTCGTTTCCTGACGGGCGTCTCCTATCGTCGAGCCTGCCCACACGACACCTTTATTAATTGACTGTTGCACATTCTGATTCTGCTGTGTTTGGTTGTGACATTCACACCAGTAAAGTGTTATAATTTGACTTCTTCCATTGTCCGTTCATTTACGCCCCCTGTTGTGGGTCCGTGTCACTACACTTTCCCGCCGTCCCGGGGACACACCACCATACACACCACACTATGTAAGTCAGGAAGAACAGATGTCTTTAGTCTTTAAGTCTTTACCTGTTTTGCCCCACTGGCAACAGTTGTTGCCGAAGGGGCAAATATTACTATTAAGCTTTGGACATTCAGGTCAGACAGGCATTTGAACAACACCCCATGCAGGACTCTAATCTCCAACCCCACAAGGACTCCCTGTCAGCGAGAGAATAAGCTACTTCTCGTCGTTGCATTTCTGCAGCGGTGGACTTGATAGATGCCGACAGAAACGACGGACTGTTTGGAAATGCATCGTAGAAACAGACGAACCAGGAAAACTAGTCCCTTCACTTTTTCCCGTTCACTCATTCATCAACGCCTCTGGGCCGTGCCTCCTGGCGCTTATCCATTCACATATTTCCCTGCATTCCATCAGTTAAAATCTAAGAGTCACCTCCTTGATTCATGTCATCCAATCTCATAAACCTAAAGCTACTGCTCCTCTCACGTCTCCAAACAGTCACCAATCACTATCCCCTTCATTAATCCAATTCAGTGGCCTTTATACAATATTAAATCTGACTTTCAACTAAAAAGCAAATATCAGTCTGTTTGAATTCCTATCACTGCCTTTCTTCCTACCTCTGACACTGTGCTGTTGCTTTTCAGCTCTGGTTGCTTGCATAACACCATCATTTTGTTTTGAGCTACTAAATCGATCTCCAGGGGCACGCTTGTATCGTTTTTAGTCTCTCCGAATAAAGCAAAGTTTGTTGGCAGCCCCTCAACAAAGCTTGTTAAATAAAATACAGCATTTGTTCTACTCAACCAGCTACTGAAGGTGGAAACAGTAACTTTGTAATATTCGTCCTGATTCATACAGTAGCTATAATACCTGCAGGCAGAGCTGTTAGGGTTACTATAGTAACCATAGTTCTTACATTTTGCATTTCCCGAAACAGTTGGAAAACCAGTGGATTATTACTGACGATGTCTGTAATATTCAGAATCCTGGAGCAGCTGGAAGAGTTAAAACCAAATACTGTGGTTATGACTGTCTTCATAGATGGAATGTCCGCATGGTAAAAAGGCTCAAAAGGAGGTTTGTGGATGTAGTGATGGATGACATGCGGGCTGTTTGTGTGAGAGAAGAAGTTGCTGAGGACAGGATGAGATGTAGATGGATTATCTGCTATGATGACCTCTAACACAAGCAGTTGAAAGAAAAATGGGAAATGCACTGATTTTCTATAGTCTGTTTCTATCACGCCATGTGATGCAAACGCTCATAGTTCTTTACAGTGATGCATTGCGCATTCACAACCACACCGATGTCAGCGTGCTGCCATGCAAGGCACTCACTCACCTGCACAACGAGAATTACAAAACTTGCGAGTACCCTAGTGAATTGCCTGCCCGATGGGGAATCGAACCAAGGATCCTCTGGTCCCTGATTTTCTGGACCACCGTGTATTATTGTTGAACAGGTGACTCAGTGGCGCCGGTCTGCCAATGGGTCCAAATCCCTCTCATGCTACCTGTTTATGTCCTTAAAGAAGACACTTTATCCGCATTATCTCAGTCCATCCAGCTGTAAATGGGTACCAGCCACAGCTGGGGAAGTAACCCGAGTTGGATTGGTATCCTGTCCAGAAGGAGTCGTAGACCCTCACCCACTTGACACTACGGAATCCAGAGACAATCAGCAAGACATCAAAAGGACTCACCAAGTCTTAGATGGGTATACAATTCAGCAGCACGTGATGTTAAACAATGTATAGGTGGAAACCCACCTTAAATTGTGAGACTACAATTACTCGGTATTACAGTTAGCAGGTGTACATCTCGACAGTGGACACAAAAAGGTGCATCAAGGGTGCATCGGATAATGCACTACTATTTAAGTAGCTATAAATACTGATACAAAGCCAGGAGCTGGGAGCAAAGGGATTAAATTTATTGTGTTCATTAGGTGTGGATAGCAGTTCAAATGAACAGCAACTACTTGTAATCAGAATGTCACATCACCTGTCCTTCCATTTAACCCAGATTGTGCCAGGTGCACAGTGCTGTGATATAAAAAAAAAAGATGTAAGTGAAAGGATTTCTACGAGTTGATGGATTAGTGCCAAGCTGTCAGAGTGCACGGAGCCCCGCAGCCACCAAAGTTCCCTGAGGTGAAGCAATGAAGCAGCAAAGTGAGGTGTTGTATTTTTCCCATGATTGCTTACTTTTAATTTGTTTAATGCTGGTTTTCAATCCACTTTTCTTCTCAGAGAGAGAGAGAGAGAGAGAGAGAGAGAGAGAGAGAGAGAGGGTGAGAGAGAGAGGGTGAGAGATAGCACCTGCCCTGTGGTGTTGGCCGATAACAATGCACTTGCTATACCCCCAACTACACCTCATTTTTATACTCTTGTTTTTTCAGAAGACACAGGTGCAGATTGGCAACAGAAAATGGTGTTGGTTAGAAACTAGCAATGACAGTTGTGCTGTGCACTAATTTCTGCTGGGTGCAAGATCGTCCGTTGTGGCAATCCCTTGGTGGTAAGGAAGACTGTCTAATGATCAATACCTGGACATTTTCATCCAGGGTTGATCTAGACATGCCTGTGCTTGGATTTGTTTAACATGGGAATGCCATTGCATGCTGACAAACACACGGTTCTTGACAGCTCCTAAGCATGGTCCAACATCTAGGAAATCCCAGTTGATCAGGGTCTGAGAACCTGCTGTGGCCTTCAACCGCCTTCCCAGCTGTTGGGTTACAAGTCGTCACCTCCTCTGCCTGATCCGTCATTGAGGACCTCTTGTTTCACCAGAGCCACGTTAGCCGTCTTGTGCTTGAGGTTCCTGTTGGACCTTCATGGTTATCATGGTGGCCACTGGGCACATAAGATCCCCACTGTATTTCACCCCAATAGACAATCCCCAACTTGATGTATTACCCAGGTGTCTTGACATGGATGAGAGGTCGGATGGGTGCGCAGTAGGGCATTTAATGTGCCTGTCAGGGGGTTGAAACCGTTAAGTGATGACCAGCTGCTGTCTCAAAGATGGTGGCTAGTGGAGGAACGATCAGAGACCTTTTGTGGTTTTTGTTCTTCAGTGCGCGTGCTCTGCCCGGGAAAGGAAAAATACATATTTACTCCTACAGTGGGGCTCTGGCTCAGGAATAACTTTCAGCTCAAATATGTGCACAGTAACAGGTTTTATTATTGTTATTTTCGGAAGTGAAATGACATGGTTGACTGCTGGCTTCAATTTCTCGAAATTCAGATTGATGTATCAGTTGAAAAGCAGAGCAGCCGTCCTTATTTAAATGTCGGCACTCATTAGAGAAGTTTGGGTGCACGATGAATTATCGTGTCTGCCTTTCTTAGTTGCAAATTGTTTGCATGCAATAACTTCTGGGGGAGCAGAGCAAAGTGGAGATTGCATCATTCATTGGTGATTTCTCATGAGCGAGGTGACGGGAAGGAAAAAAAAACACAACAGGAGATAGAATTTGAGTAGAGAATGACAGAAAGACACAAAAAGAGAAGCACCTGACAGCGCCAGCCCTTCACTCCACTTTGCCGGCATGGAGCTTTACACCCCGGCGATATTCGCCCCCAAACCGTTCTCTCGGCGGGCTGTCAGCCTCAAGAGTGTCCTTCACACCCAGAAGCTCCCCCCACAATCTGACAGGCGTGCACAGACACATAGCAGCGCAAAGCCAAAGTAGCACAGACGGATATACACAACCGCAAAGAAAAAAAAACCTATTACACCGGTACACTGTCAGGCCCGTGCACAGATCCACAGATGAGTGCACACACTCATAAGGCCAAGTGAGGTGGAAGAAGAAACCTATCAGCTGTCCACCTACAGAGTGAGAAAGGCTGGAGCCGCGCACGCTTGTCACTTTAACTGGGTTGACCTGCTAAAGCTCGCGACTGATGTTGCGACGCGGCTGACACTCGTAGCCTCGAGACGCACGCATCAGCAGGTAAACAAACAAGGAAGGCGCAGTGACAGCGTCGCGTTACAGTTACCCAACACACGATCCAGCCGTCAGGGGGGCAAATGCTTTGTATGAGGCGAAAACGTTGTTAAGGTACCTGCTTGATTTGATCTCACAGCACATGCAAGGGGTGACTGAAAAGTTTTGAGCCCAATTTTTTTTTTGGTTTGACCAAGAAGAAACCACAACTGAATTTATATAATGCTTTATTTTCTATATAATCTCCATGGAAGTCTACAGGGTTTTTCCAGTGTCACTACAGTACCTTAATACCGTTCTCTTAGAAGGGCTTATCCTGGTGCTCAAGGAAATCATCCACTGCAGATATGACATCATTACCAGTATTATAATAACTTCCAGCACGTTTTCATGTTTGGAGACAGTTGGAAAGCCAATGGAGCCAAATTGGGGGAATAACGTAGGTGCAGAATAAATTTGGAGTCACATTCATGATTATGGACTGACGAGTGGCCCTGTCCATTGTCTTGGTGAAACAGAACACCTCCTCAGAGCATTCCATGCCACTTCTGCTGTATTTCTTCCTGCAGGTCTCACAAAAGGGAAACTTAAAAGGCCCCACTGATGGTCTGTCTCTTCTCAAGATAAGGACACCATTATGATGTCCTTAGCATCCCAGAAGACAGGGGTTATGACCTTACCAGGAGAAGAGACAGCTTTGACTTTCTTCAGCAGAGGAGAACACACATTTCCATTACTTCGACTGTTGTTCTGACTCCAGTTCAAAGTGATGGATCCAGGTTTCATCTCAGTCATGAATTGTGGCACGAAGTTATCTGGATCTGCCTCAAAAAGTCGAAGATTCTCCCTGGACATCTGGAAGCTCTTGCGTTTCTGACTGGCTGGGAGAAGCCTTGGGACCCATCGTTAGACTTGTTCAAAATACAAAATGTTACAAAATCTTTTGGGCCACATGTTGTTCTTGTTCCACTAATAAAATAAAATATCTGTGCCAAATTTTATTGTAACCGATCATTGTTTAGGGGTCCCCCACAAAGCAACAATTTCCCCCAAACAAGCAATGTAGTAATCCAGTAATTCCAGCCATGTTCTCCTCTGGGTGACCAATCAACCACCACTTTTTGCAATTAGAAGCCAACACATGTACCTGTAAAAGAAAAATAATGGCATCAGAGTGTTCTCCCATTAGGGTGACGTTGCCTTGCCAGTAGAAGGAGAGGAAAATGTGTCATTCTGGGGGACCTCTAAATCTTATCTGATTGAGTTCAAATTTGGCCTGCACCTACAAAACCCCCAAGTGGAACAAAACTTTTGTCATTCCCAGTTCTTCCATCAGAACCTAATGAACTCTGTTCTGGGAAATGCCTACAGTACTGGATATGTGATGCTCACTTACTGACTTGTCAGCGAGAACCATATCATAGATCTTCTGGATCATATTGGTCTTGGTGCCAGCTTTGGGCTTTCCCAATCTTGTCCCATCGTCAACGCTTGTTCTGCTCCTCTTGAATTGGAGCTGTTGCCCCCACAATCCAATCCTGGATAAGAGCTTGAAGATGTATATATGTACGTATGTACGTATGTAGGTATATTCACCATTAAATGCTCCAGTAATAGCATCAATGTAGTATTCATTAAAAAAGTGTAAGTTTAAAACATTTTTTTTTATATAAGACGTCCCCTATGAGTTGTCACTGAAGCGACAGGTGACTGTGGGTGTAGTTTAAAGTTTGTCAGCCCTTGGGGGGGGCGGGGGGGGGGGGCTGACTGACCTGGGGCCACAAACAGTCGCCTGTCTTGCCTGTTGGCAAGCAGCGCCTCTGCCAAATAAATACTCATAAATGGGTAGAGGGGTGGGGTTCTGGAAGCAAATGGGATCCAAACTGGTACAAGCAAGGTGGATCTAATGGACGTTGATTATACTGTAATTTACGTTCAGTGGCGTTATGCAGTGGCGCTCTTGTCAATAAATCCTTTTCCATGTGATCCAAGCTGACTATGTGTATAAGAATTAAATGTCTGTGTGTAATTAATGACCTCAAGTCCCGCTGGCATAATTACACGATGCCTTTCCGGCATTATACAATAAAAACAAAGCAGTAGATCTTTAAATACAAATACTATAATGAGATATTTACTATACAGTACTTATTTCTTCATGTAGACAGATTACATGATTGTGTCTAATGCTAAACGCTAAGAACAATCCTTTTCCTCCAAGATGTGACTGACAGCGTATTTTCCAGGTAATGTTGGTTTAACATCTAACAGTTAAAAAGGAGAAAAACAAAGATGAGAGATAAAAATTAAGGGAGACACTTGAGAAGAAATGGACTCAATGAGAAAGGTAAATAAGGAAATAATTAAAGGCAGCAGGTGCAGTGGGGGAGAGATGGAAATGAGTGAAACGGTGAGACTGAGGCGACAGTCGCAGAGACATAAAAGCAGTCAAAGCAGAAAAATAACTGGAAACCAAGTGCTTAGCGTTATTTACAATATGTGTTGTGAAAGTGTAGGTACACGGACCCACAACAGGGGGCGTAATGAACGGACAATGGAGAAAAGTGAATAACAAGTTTTACTGTTGTGAAACGAGCACAACGAATACAACAATTAACAATTAGGGGTCGAATCTGCTGGTGTCGTGTGGGCAGGCTCGAAGGTAGGAGACGTCCGTCTCAGTCGAACCGGAACCACCCAGATCTCCTCTGCCACCGAACCCTGGAAATACTGGAACCGCCAAGTCCCGAATTCCCAGGTGGCCACTGCCTCCGCTCGACGGATCCGGTACTGCTGGCGGGAGAGAGCAACAACACACAGGTGTGGATGCGACAGCACCCAGTAACGGAGAGGGGAGAAGCCGCCTCCACCTCTCACTCAATATATAGCAGGAAGGTGAGTACTTATCCAAGCAATTTAGCTATCAGTAGTCAGCAGTCCTGAAAAGGTTTAACAAGTTTTAGCTGGTTATTCAGAATATGAATGCAGAGAACGTTACCTCAGTCTTAAGGCGATATATTATTGTATGGCCTTGCCTTACAATATAAAGCGCCTTGGGGCAACTGTTTGTTGTGATTTGGCGCTATATAAAAAAATTGATTGATTGATTGATTGATTGATATCTCGGCACTGAGGTGGAGACGCCGTCCTGATGATATACCCCCGTCCTGAGTGGAGTCAGCTGTGTCCAGTAATGGGTGACAGCTGTCACCCTGTCTGCTCTCGTAAGGTGGCGGCGCCCTCTGGTGCCTGGAGCCCGCACTCCAGGCAGGGCGCCCTCTGGTGGTGGTGGGCCAGCAGTACCTCCTCTTCAGCGGCGGACACAACAGGACCCCCCCCTCAACGGGCGCCTCCTGGCGCACGACCGGGCTTGTCCGGATGGCGACGGTAGAAGTCGGCCAGGAGGGCCGGGTCCAGGATGAAGCCCTTCTTCACCCAGGAGCGTTCTTCGGGGCCGTACCCCTCCCAGTCCACCAGGTACTGAAAACCCCGGCCCATTCGACGGACGTCGAGGAGCCGGCGCACGGTCCAAGCCGGTTCCCCGTCGACGATCCGGGCAGGAGGTGGTGCCGGACCCGGGGTGCAGAGGGGTGAGGTGTGATGGGGTTTTATCCGGGAGACATGAAAAACTGGATGAATCCGCAGCGAGTCCGGAAGCCGGAGCCTCACTGCGGCGGGATTGATGACTTTGAGGATTTTGAAGGGACCAATGTATCGTTCTTGGAGTTTGGGGGAGTCCACTTGAAGGGGAATGTCCTTGGTGGACAACCACACTTCCTGCCCAGGACGATACTTGGGGGCCGGGGCCCGTCGCCGGTCTGCATGGTTCTTCGCCCTCGTCCGGGCCTTCAACAAAGCAGAGCGGGCGGCACGCCACACCCGACGGCACTTCCGTAGGTGGGCCTGGACCGAGGGCACACCGACCTCTCCCTCGACCACCGGAAACAAGGGGGGCTGATACCCCAAGCACACCTCAAACGGGGAGAGGCCGGTGGCTGATGACACTTGGCTGTTGTGGGCGTACTCGATCCAGGCCAGGTGGGTACTCCAGGCCGTCGGGTGCGCGGCTGTCACACAGCGTAGAGTCTGCTCCAATTCTTGGTTGGCCCGCTCTGCTTGCCCGTTGGTCTGGGGGTGATATCCGGACGAAAGGCTGACCGTGGCCCCCAGTTCCCGGCAGAAGCTCCTCCAGACGTGCGAGGTGAACTGGGGACCGCGATCGGAGACGATGTCTGATGGTATTCCATGCAGACGGACGACGTGGTGAACCAGGAGGTCCGCTGTCTCCTGGGCCGTTGGGAGCTTCGGGAGGGCCACGAAGTGGGCCGCCTTGGAGAATCGGTCCACTATCGTGAAGACGACGGTGTTTCCCTGGGACGGCGGGAGACCCATGACAAAGTCCAGGCCGATGTGGGACCAGGGGCGATGAGGCACGGGCAGCGGCTGTAGCTGCCCTGAGGTCTTTCTATGGTCGGCCTTGCCCCTGGCGCAGGTGGTACAGGCCTGGACGTAGTCCCGGACGTCGGCCTCCAGGGATGCCCACCAGAAGCGTTGCCAGATGACTGTCACGGTTCTTCGCACCCCAGGGTGACAGGAGAGTTTGGAACCGTGACAGAAGTCCAGGACTGCAGCCCTAGCTTCTGGTGGGACGTATAGTCTGTTCTTTGGTCCGTTTCCGGGGTCCGGGTCACGGGTCAGGGCCTCCCGGACGGTCTTCTCCACGTCCCAGGTGAGGGCGGCCACGATAGCGGACTCCGGGATGATGGGATCCGGGGGATCCGACGGTTCCGTTTTGACTTCGTCTTCGTGCACCCGGGACAATGCATCCGATCGTTGATTCTTGGTCCCGGGACGGTAGGTAATCCGGAAGTCAAAACGGCCAAAGAACAGTGACCAGCGGGCCTGCCTGGGGTTCAGCCGCTTGGCGGTCCTGATGTACTCCAGGTTCCGATGGTCAGTGAAAACCGTGAATGGCACGGCTGTGCCCTCCAACAGATGTCTCCACTCTTCGAGGGCCTCTTTCACAGCTAGGAGTTCCCGATTGCCGACGTCATAGTTCCGTTCAGCGGGGGTCAACCTGCGAGAAAAGTAGGCACACGGGTGAAGAACCTTATCGGTCTTCCCGCTCTGGGAGAGCACCGCTCCTATCCCTGAGTCCGAGGCATCCACTTCAACCACTAACTGGCGGCTAGGATCGGGCTGCACCAGAACTGGTGCAGACGAAAAGCGCCGTTTCAACTCCTTGAACGCGGCTTCGCACCGATCCGACCAGGTGAAGGGGACTTTTGGTGAGGTCAGGGCTGTCAGGGGGCTAACTACCTGACTGTAGCCCTTAATGAACCTCCTGTAGAAATTAGCAAAGCCGAGGAACTGTTGCAGCTTCCTACGGCTTGTGGGTTGGGGCCAATCTCTCACCGCCGCAACCTTGGCCGGATCTGGGGCGACGGAGTTGGAGGAGATGATAAACCCCAGGAAGGACAAAGAAGTGCGGTGGAATTCACACTTCTCGCCCTTCACAAACAGGCGGTTCTCCAACAACCGCTGCAGAACCTGACGGACATGCCGGACATGAGTCTCAGGATCCGGGGAAAAGATGAGTATATCGTCCAGATACACGAAGACGAACCGGTGCAGGAAGTCCCGCAAGACATCGTTTACCAACGCTTGGAAAGTCGCGGGAGCATTAGTGAGACCGAACGGCATGACCAGGTACTCAAAATGGCCCAACGGGGTGTTAAATGCCGTCTTCCATTCGTCTCCCTTCCGGATCCGAACCAAATGATACGCATTCCTAAGATCAAGCTTGGTGAAGATTTTGGCTCCATGCAAGGGGGTGAACACCAAATCCAACAAGGGCAACGGGTATCGATTGCGAACCGTGATTTCGTTCAACCCCCTATAATCAATGCATGGACGAAGCCCGCCATCCTTTTTACCCACAAAAAAGAAACCAGCACCCATCGGAGAGGTGGAATTCCGGATCAACCCGGCAGCTAATGAGTCCCGGATGTAGGTCTCCATTGATTCACGCTCCGGCCGTGAGAGGTTGTACAGCCTACTGGACGGGAACTCACTGCCTGGAACCAAATCAATGGCACAATCATACGGGCGGTGGGGAGGAAGCGTGAGAGCCAGATCCTTGCTGAACACGTCAGCGAGGTCATGGTACTCCGCCGGCACCGCCTTCAGATTGGGCGGGACTCGGACCTCCTCCTTAGCTTGGGAGCCGGGAGGAACCGAGGAACCTAGACACTCCCAATGGCAGGTTTCGCTCCACTGAACCACTACCCCGGACGGCCAATCGATCCGGGGATTGTGTTTTAGCATCCAGGGAAAACCCAAAACCACACGGGAGGTGGCCTGAGTCACAAAGAACTCGATCACCTCCCGGTGGTTACCTGACACCACCAGAGTTACTGGAGGTGTCTTATGCGTGATTGGTGGGAGTAGGGAGCCATCTAGCGCCCGAACCTGCACAGGCGAGGTAAGAGCCACCAGAGGGAGCCCTATCTCCCTCGCCCATCTGCTGTCTAGCAGATTCCCCTCAGAGCCCGTGTCCACCAGTGCTGGGGCCTTCAGGGTTGAATCCTCAAACAGGATCGTGACTGGGAGTCGTGTAGCAATGTGGGTGTGTCCCACGTGAATGTTTTGGCCCACCCGTGGCCCAGTCTCTAGGGGCGGGCGTTGGAGTTTAACCGCTCGGGGCAGTCGTTTGCGAGATGTTCACTCGAGCCACAAACAAAACAAGCTCCGTGGGCCCGCCTCCTTTGTGCTCCAGGTGCCCTAAATGTTGCCCTGCTCGTGTCCATAGCTTCGTCAGCAGGGGGAGCCATAGGCGCACGGAGCGCAGGAACAGAGGAGCGTGGGGAGGGCGGAGCTCGATCGGACCCGGAAGGGAGAGGGACGACGCGTGCCTGGCCACGCCCTTCGCCTCGTTCCCGACGGCGTTCTTCTAACCGGTTGTCGAGTCGTATGACCAGATCGATGAGCCCATCTAAGTCCCGCGGTTCGTCCTTCGCCACCAGGTGCTCTTTTAGGACCAGTGACAGTCCGTTTACAAAGGCGGCGCGGAGGGCAGTGCTATTCCAGCCGGATCTCGCCGCCGCGATGCGGAAGGCGACTGCATAGGCAGCTGCGCTCCGACGCCCCTGTCTCATTGACAGTAGTGCGGTTGAAGCGGACTCTCCTCTGTTGGGATGGTCGAACACCGTTCTGAGCTCCCGTACAAACCCATCATATGTATGAAGGAGCCGTGAATTCTGCTCCCAGAGCGCTGTAGCCCAAGCGCGTGCCTCCCCGCGAAGCAGATGTATTACATAAGCTACTTTGCTAGCGTCAGTCGCGTACATCACGGGACGCTGTGCGAAGACGAGCGAACACTGCATCAGAAAATCCGCGCACGTCTCCACACAGCCTCCGTACGGTTCTGGAGGGCTTATGTATGCTTCTGGGGACGGAGGAAGGGACCGTTGAACGACCAGTGGAACGTCACTTTCACGCGCAGGGTCCTCGGGAGGGAGAGCCGCAGCGGCGCCCGGAGGGCGCGCCTCCACTTGTGCGGCGAGAGCCTCCACCCTGCGGTTTAGGAGAACGTGCTGCTCGGTCATTAAATCGATCCGAGAGGTGAAAGCGGTGAGGATCCGCTGCAACTCACCGATTACCCCTCCCGAAGCCGCCGACGCGCCTTGGTCTTCCATTGGCCGTTCAACAGCCGGTTGACGCCC
Source organism: Thalassophryne amazonica (assembly GCF_902500255.1). Lineage (NCBI taxonomy): Eukaryota > Metazoa > Chordata > Actinopteri > Batrachoidiformes > Batrachoididae > Thalassophryne > Thalassophryne amazonica. The sequence continues at coordinate 19,588,930 of NC_047124.1, read as the reverse complement.
CTCGGGGTCCATGACGCTGGCCGAGATATCCTGTTGTGAAAGTGTAGGTACACGGACCCACAACAGGGGGCGTAATGAACGGACAATGGAGAAAAGTGAATAACAAGTTTTACTGTTGTGAAACGAGCACAACGAGTACAACAATTAACAATTAGGGGTCGAATCTGCTGGTGTCGTGTGGGCAGGCTCGAAGGTAGGAGACGTCCGTCTCAGTCGAACCGGAACCACCCAGATCTCCTCTGCCACTGAACCCTGGAAATACTGGAACCGCCAAGTCCCGAATTCCCAGGTGGCCACTGCCTCCGCTCGTCGGATCCGGTACTGCTGGCGGGAGAGAGCAACAACACACAGGTGTGGATGCGACAGCACCCAGTAACGGAGAGGGGAGAAGCCGCCTCCACCTCTCACTCAATATATAGCAGGAAGGTGAGTACTTATCCAAGCAATTTAGCTATCAGTAGTCAGCAGTCCTGAAAAGGTTTAACAAGTTTTAGCTGGTTATTCAGAATATGAATGCAGAGAACGTTACCTCAGTCTTAAGGCGATATCTCGGCACTGAGGTGGAGACGCCGTCCTGATGATATACCCCCGTCCTGAGTGGAGTCAGCTGTGTCCAGTAATGGGTGACAGCTGTCACCCTGTCTGCTCTCGTAAGGTGGCGGCGCCCTCTGGTGCCTGGAGCCCGCACTCCAGGCAGGGCGCCCTCTGGTGGTGGTGGGCCAGCAGTACCTCCTCTTCAGCGGCCCACACAACAATATGCAAATCTACATTATGAAGTAAGTGACAGATGCACGGAACTGAAAAGTACTTGACAGTATTTACTGCTGTGCACAGATGGAGATTTATGTTGCAACATGAAGATTTATTTATTTTTGCCCCATATTAAGAACATAAGCTCAGTTTCACCGAACAGGTTGGGCTGCATAGTGACCTTCGATCCTGAACAGTGATCTCCGTCTGCAACCATCAAGGCCCATTCACACTATGACAGGAAGCGGCTGGCACTGACCTACGCAGTAGATTCTCAAAACTCCATGAAACGCCAGTGAAATCTCATTGTTGGGGGTCCAAATTTCCTGTCGTCAATGCAGCTCGATGTAGCTCAGCGGAGGGCGGTGTTGTACTGGTGGAGCTCAACGTTTGGCGATGGTCCACCAACTTACTATAGGATGTAGTTCAGTTTTCATCATTGGAGGGTGAGTGTGTTTGTAGCGCACTCCGTGGAGTAGTTGCATAACTTGGCAGAGCTGATCGCCAAATCAAAGTTTGTGACATCAGGTGATGTAGCCTATATAAACTTGACGCAACTCTGCGATTGCGTCACTGGTGTGTTGTCAAGACAGCTTCTACATGTTCATTCATGCTCAGTTGATCCAGAAGAGGTGATCCATCTAATCAGGTCTCCAGTGGAGGCAACCGGAGTAGTTACAGTGTCCTAGTGGAGGAGACATAGCGGTAGTGGAGTTCAACACTTGCCGATGTTTTAGCATAAATGTCGACGATTTTAAGCATGTTGAGAACTTCTCTTGGATCATGACAAAAATCAGACATTGACTTAAGTCTTGTGGAGTCTGGCAGATCTCACCACTGATCAGTGTTAATTGATCCATCAGCTCCATCAGCATGATGAGCTATTTATGTTAACAAGCAACAGGCGTACCTAATAAAGTGGCAGGTGAGTGTATAAGTTAAACTGGTATACAACACATTTATTTTTAAAATATGGTGCTACGTCTTCATGCAACAAGAAGCAAAATTTATTTAATCAAGGTATTATTTATTTAGAACACAAACTCTGCATTAGCTAAACAGACAAGAAATGTTATTTTAAAAAGGCACAAAGAATTCAAAATAAAACTGCTTTTTGTCAGGTGTGAAGAGCTGAAAATGTCAATGTGTGAAACGTGCACGTGAAAATCACTAAATCCAAATAACGGTTTGAAAATGACGATACAGTTTGGATAAATAAAAAAATTGAAAAAAATTTGGATAATTTTGTTTATCTTAAAATACACATTCTTCAAAGTGGTTTTTGCGATAATCTTCACAAAACTACAGCACAAATAAAACTTCACTCACAGAGATACATTATTTGCCTCAAAAGTTACACTTCAGTTGCTCTTTTGACCTAAGGTATTTTTATAAGAAGTATTTAATCTCCGATTCCCTTAAACCCAAATCCTTCAAAATGCAATCTACTTTTATGTCTGTTGTTACAAACCAGTTGACTGGTTTAGTAAATGTTTCAGCAAAATAAGATTTTGTCTTGTCTAGGTTGTAACCCCACCTCACATCTTAAGACTGCTTGGATAGGCTCCAGCCCCCCGTCACCCTTAATTGGAGTAAGCAGGTATAAAAAAAATGGATGGATGTATAATGAGATTTTGTTTTGGTTGTGTCACTGTAGACCAATGGGGTTATTGCTCCTTTTTTTTGTTGGAAACATTGAGAATTATATAACGATGGAGAACAAGTCAACTTAACAACCTTGTCTCTGTGGCTGTGAAACATCCACGCTTTATGCCCGCCGTATTCCTCTGACCGGAGTCATGAAGTCAGCTTTCTAGTATTTATGACGGGTTGTGAAATCTGGACAAACTCAACAAAACTTCACAGTGGCTGAACCATCACAGATCCCGTAGGACCGCTGTTCATACCGTGAAAATGCCTGACGGCGGTCGTTAATCACCCCGACAATTGCGAGACGGTAAACGAACAGTAGGCGTGTCCCGCTCCTTAACCGTCGTTTAGTTATACGCTTTGATTCTCTCTTTTCTTGTTGCTCACTTAACCTCCTCGTTCTTTTTAATATCTCAAATGCAAACAAATTGGACTTTGTTGTTTCAAATGTGATCTGCAGACTTTGTTGCTCCCTTCCATCCTCTCTCTCTCGCTCTGTCTTGTTTTTGTATTTACAGTACATTGTGTTTCTGGTTGAGAGAAAGTAAAATCACAGGCAGCCAGTTTGAGAATTAAACAAAGCCTGTGCTCTATGGACTGGTACGCCAACAGTCGCACTCATGAAGTCAATATTCTGTAATTACTTTCTAGTCACAAATAGACACTATACTGTTTACTTCTTGTATGATAGTACAATACAGTATATCTCCTTATTGTTTTCAGTCATTTGAAAGGGACTCAGTGGCTACATTTGATCTTGGACTGTAAACACCATTGAAAGAGAGCTGCTCTGAATGGTAGATTGGGTTGTCTTCAATCTCTACATGTTGGACAAAAACATACAACTGGATCAGACTTGGGTTTTCATTTAATTAACAAGGTAAGCTTTGCTTTATTGGTTTATATTTTCAGCCCAGTCTCGTACATCTCGAAATGCAGTCAAACTTCAGTCACGATTTTTAACCTTAACCCTAACACCCCCTGTGCCACCCCAAATTTTGTGATATTGCCATTGCTTGTATCATAAACACATAGTTTAAATAACTTTTTGTGATGCCATCATGAACTTGGTGTGAAATCGGGTTGGTATTTGCCAGGACATGTGTTGGCGCTACACCAATGCAACCACCACACCATGGAATCGCCTTGAGTCCTAGATGGCACCTTTCAAAAATGGCAATCTAGCTATCTCAGCCAGGTGGGCATCCAGTTGGTCAAATGGTCAATAAATGGTAAATGGACTGCATTTATATAGCACTTTTCCATTGGGCACATCAATGCCTCACACTCACCCGATATCAGGCTGCTGCCATGCAAGGCGCCCACTACACAACGGAAGCAACTAGGGGATTAAGAACCTTGCCTGTAGTGATTTTCCAGTCAGGCTGGGATTTGAAGTGAGGATCCTCTGGTGTCAAGCCCAACGCTTAATCACTAGACCTTCACCTCCCCTCAGTTGGTCTTTTCCAAATGCTCGGGTCCTCAACACATAGTCACCCACAATGAAAATGTGCCAGAGGGTCAAAATGTTGTACCTGTATACCATCTCATCTCAGTCTTGCTAAGTAACCACTCTTTGAGACATCAGTCCAGGTACGGTTTTGCCACATTTACCACCCTATGGGACCAACCTAGTAGCGGATTTGCAACCACCCCTCAGACCAAATAGCCATTTATCTGCCACGGCCAAGTAATATATTGGCATCCCCTTGGACTTGTCCAGTTGCTGTAGACTTCAGCATTGAGACACCCAAGTGGCACATCATGCACAGCTAAGTGTCTCACATGGCCCAAGTGTTGTAGCAGACTTTGACACAAAGTCATTGCAGTAGTGCTCAGGATCCTTCAGGAAGACTCAATACGATAAACATCCATTTGTCACCTTAGGTCACTGGAGTTTCCAGATCTCACAATTATACAATAATACAGAAAAGACCAGGACGTGGTCTTCTTTCCAGTGACCTCATAATGCCATAAGCTCTTCCACGGTGTCTGTTGAGCTTAAAGGCTGAGAAATCAGAGGCATAAATGTCACTGCTGAGAAAAAGGAATCTCTCAAAAAGTTCAACAGTCATTACAAAGAGATACACTTCTAATGGCTGAGTCATTGAAAGCCGGCGTCTTAGTCTGGAACCCAGACAACCAGAAACATTCCACATTCCACCTCCTCACTCAGCTTCTCAAGTGCTGCAATCAGGGCATCCATTGATTCAACAAAGATCACAGCCTCGTCCACAAAGTCAACGTCGGTAAACAAAAAGGTAGGTGCCCAAGCTGCTGGACTCCTGGAACTCAACCTGAAATCCAGGCCCTGCAAGTACAATAACAAACTCCACCTGCATTCACCCCTGGAGTTTACTGCACACAATGTGGTAGTTAGATTGAACAGACACATCTCCAATATCCTTGGATGTCTTTTGGGGTTATTGTATATTTAGCCGTCTAGTGGCCGGTCTCGCATGGCTGCACAAGCTCAGCACAAAGCCGCCTTGAGGATTTAGGCCTGTCAATTTGTGTTTTTTTCCCCTGAGAATACTGATTCCTGCCCTTCATGCTTCCCCTCTGTTCCTCAGTCAGACAGCTGATGAAATAAAGACATGAAAAGAGAGGAAGGATGGTGCAAAAAGACTGGGCAGGGCAGGGGGCCGGAGCCGTAAACTGCTCCGCGGTGTTGTAGGCAGGTTGGAGCAGAGCTGGATCAAAGGAGAACCTGAGGTTTGACAGGAAATACGTAAGGGTTCCGAGTGGATAGAGTGAGGAGAGAAAGTGAACTGACGATATTAACATGGAAGAGAAAGCTGAGATGGAAAAAAACGGCTGAAGAGGCTGAGTCCACTGGCATAGCCAGGAATTTTTTTGGGGGGGGTTGGGGTGAGGGAGGGGCACCACTGGGGCACCATGAATGTCATTGCTTCATTTAATGTTTCACATGTTTTTAAAATTAATATTTTCTAAATATTTTCCAATTAGCTTTTAAAACATTTCAAAAATACTCAATCATATCATGAAGAAATTGTTTCATTCAGGTTGTGAACATTGTGGAAACATAAATCACTTTCTGAAACAGCTGTACTTAGTGTTTCATGCATTGCCAACCAATGATCTGATTTCAAAAGTGGTTGTTTAATTTACTTTAAACACTTTGCAAAACAGTGGATCTTTGAATAAATCTGTTTCATTCAATTTTCAACATATAGGAACACTGAATCTTTTTTTCTGATGCAATTGCTTCATTTACTTTTAAAACAATGCAAAACATTGCAAACCATTGCTTCATTTATTGAAGCAATGGTTTCATTCTGTTTTTGCACGTTTTGTGTATTGAAAACAGTTAGTTATTCCTGAAGCAGTAAGTTCATTTAGCTGTTTAAACATTTCAAAATAGTGAATCTTTAATGAAGCAACTTTTCACTCAGTTTGAGGAATTTAGAAAAGTAAATCATTTTCAGAGACTCTTGTGGTGTTTCAGTAATTTAGAAACTGAATTCATTTCTGAAGTAGTTGGTTAATTTTGCCTTTAGAACTTTTTATAACCGTGAATCATTTGATGAAGCAATGGGTTCATTTACTTTTAAAACAATGCAAAACAGTGAATCATTTGTTGAAGCTTTGGTTTCATTCTGTTTTTGCACATATAGGAAAACTAAATGAAGTAATTGTATTTTGTGTTTTGTGTATTGAAAACAGTTACTTATTCCTGAAGCAGTAAGTTCATTTAGCTGTTTAATCATTTCAAAATAGTGAATCTTAAATGAAGCAATCATTACCTTCAATTTCTGAAGCAGTCGGTTAATTCTACCTTTAGAACGTCTCAAAACAATGAATCATTTCATGAAGCAATGGTTTTGGAAAATATAGAAACACTAAATCATTTTCTGAAACTATTGTATTTTGTGTTTTGTTCATGTAAAACAGTTAATTATTGCTGACGCAGTCAGTTCATTTAGCTGTTTCATACTTTCTAAATAGTGAATCTTTAAAAAAGCAATTACTTCATTCAGTTTGAACATTTTAGAATAATAAATCTTTCCAGAAGCAGTTGTATTGTTTCAGAAATTTGGAAACTGTATTGATTTCTGAAGTAGTTGGTAAATTTTGCCTTTAGAACTTTTCAAAACAGTGAATCATTTGATGATGCAATGGGTTCATACACTTTTTGAACATATAGGAAGACTAAATAATTTTCTGAAGCAATTGTATTTAGTGTTTTGTGTATTTGAAACAATTTCAGAAGCGGTCAATTCATTTAGCTGTTTCATCTTTTCAAAAATAGTGAATCTTTAAAGAAGCAACTGTTTCACTCAATTTGAGGAATTTAGAAAAGTAAATAATTTTCAGAGACTCTTGTGGTGTTTCACTAATTTAGAAACTGAATTGATTTCTGAAGTAGATGGTTAATTTTGCCTTTAGAACTTTTCATAACTGCGAATCATTTGTTGAAGCAATGGTTTCATTCTGTTTTTGCACATATACGAAAACTAAATGAAGTAATTGTATTTAGTGTTTTGTGTACTGAAAACAGTTAGTTATTCCTGAAGCAGTAAGTTCATTTAGCTGTTTAATCATTTCAAAATAGTTAACCGTTAATGAAGCAATAATTTCCTTCAATTTCTGAAGCAGTCGGTTAAGTTTACCTTTAGAACTTCTCAAAACAATGAATCATGGTTTTTGAAGACATAGAAACACTAAATCATTTTCTGAAACTATTGTATTTTGTGTTTTGTTCATGTAAAACAGTTTATTGCTGACAGTCAATTCATTTAGCTATTTCATTTTCTAAATAGTGAATCTTTAACAAATCAATTACTTCATTCAGTTTGAGCATTTTAGAATAATAAATCTTTCTAGAAGCAGTTGTGTTGTTTCAGAAATTTGGAAACTGAATTGATTTCTGAAGTAGTTAGTTAATTTTGCCTTTAGAACGTTTCAGAACAGTGAATCATTTGATGAATCAGTGGGTTCATCCACTTCTTGAACATATAGGAACACTAAATAATTTTCTGAAGCAATTATATTTAGTGTTTTGCGCATTTGAAACAATTGCTGAAGCGGTCAATTCATTTAGCTGTTTCATCTTTTCAAAAATAGTGAATCTTTAAGGAAGCAACTGTTTCACTCAGTTTAAGGAATTTAGAAAAGTGAACCATTTTCCGAGACTCACGTGTTGTTTCACCAATTTAGAAACTGAACTGATTTCTGAAGTAGTTGATTAATTTTGCCTTTAGAACTTTTCATAACAGTGAATCATTTGATGAAACAATGGGTTCATTCACTTTTTGAACATAGAGGAACACTAAATCATTTTCTGAAGCAATTGTATTTAGTGTTTTGTGCATTCAAATTTTCTGAAGGGGTCAATTTATTTAGCTGTTTCATCTTTTAAAAAATAGCGAATCTTTAATGAAGCAACTGTTTGAGGAATTTAGAACAGGAAATCATTTTCCAAGACCCTTGTGTTGTTTCATAAATTTAGTAGAGGTGGGCGGATCGATCCTAATATCGATAATATCAATACCAACGCTGGTATTGATATTGAATGATCCTCGTGTAAAAAACATCGATACTCAAGCTTTTTTTCTTTCCTGAACGCACTGACTGCTGCGCATGCAGATTCATCAAAGTCTCCTCTCTGTCTGTAAGAGCAACACTGCGCTGTGTCACACAACATGGAGTAGCACACCCTCCCCCCTCTGGTCTTTTGTTGTTGCGCCGTCACATGGCTTAGCGGTGCCAGCCAACAGCCATGCAGGCAGGCTCAGCCTGACCTGCCCACTCAGCGCTCTCCTCGAGTCAGCCGTCTGCCTCAGGAGATTTTGTCTTAAGTTGTGTTGAGTGATTTATTTTAAACAAAAATGTTGATTGTGATAATAAAGTATTTTGTTGTCACGTACAATGTTTGGCGGAATTTTATCATAGGTCTTTTAGATCCTTTGGATCTATTAAGCTTAAATATGAAAAAGTATCGGTATCGGTATCGATATCGGCGATACTGGGCCTGTATTTACTTGGTATCAGATCAATACCAAAATTCCCGGTATCGCCCACCTCTAAAATTTAGAAACTAAATTGATTTCTGAAGCAGCGTGCTAATTTTGCCTTTCATTTTCAATCATTCAATCAATCATTTTCTGAAACAATTTGGTTTTCAGTATTCCAACGCTTTTCCTGTTGTCTTCGGTTTGGTTTGGAGGGCAGAACAAGGTTAAGGAGTCAAACCATTTGGAAAATGTAGCAACCAAATGAATGAACCCTCTGGTTGTTCCCATCGTTGATGATCGGACAGAAATGAGTGCTATTTGGAGGTCAGCGAGTGAAGGATGAGGAGAGATGCGACCGCCGCCTGCCTGTCTGGACTTGATCTAATCCACTATAAGGTGGCTCTTCCTGAGCGGATCCAGCTGATGAGCTGGTACATGGCCATATAGCCCAAAGCATGATGGGAAAAGTAAATAGAGGGGCACCTGTGGAGGCGGGGGGGGGGGGGGGGGGGGGGGTATTGTTTGGCATCAACACTTTTATTACAGTGAAACAAACCCCACATCCTTCTATAAAAGGCTGGCCTATTTAATCCGATGGGAAATTTACAAAGTTGAAGCTCATCTCTTATTCCAAGACTTTTTTTTTTCCAAGGCTCTTATAGCTGCCCCCCCCCCCCCCTTAAAAAAAGAGAAAAAAAACCTCATGTGGGATCATTTCAGATTTCCTGGTGAAATATATTCATTACTGTGCAAATTAGTTTGGGAGTCGGTGACTTAAAGCATTCACCATACTTCATTTCAGAGTCTGTAAATGTAATTAAATGGGAGCGTGTTCACAAGAAAGAAAGAAAGAAAAAAAAAAACTGTGGCGGTTAATTGTCATTGGTGGGATCCTATTAAAAAGTTTCTGCCCGAATAAAACACAGAGTTTGGAGGAAATATGGTAGCCGCGTCACTGTTACATACAAGCCATAATGGGATAATAATAATATTAATGATAATTTTAAAAACTGTTTTCATGTGCCATAACAATAAAGCAACACAAAGCTAATTCCGACATGATTTCTAAGAGGGCGCCTTTTGAATACATTCTCCACGAAGCTATGCAAACTGGCGGCCCGCAGTGGCAACAGATGGTAAAGAGATGGCAACGCATGCAAGCTGTGTATGAATGGATTTGGACAGTGACAGTTTTTGTAAATTTCCCCTCTGTTCCGTCCCCACCAACTGGAGTACAAAAAATAATGTCAGAATCAACATGTGCTTCTAGTGCAGACTTTCAGCTTTAAAGCTGTATGGCCTCTGCCTTTTATAAGATTTAAATCATAAAATTATTTTCTCTGCCACCACTATAATTTTCTTCCTTAGCATTTAAATCAGGGATTCATAATATGGTGTTGTCAATATGATCAAAATTCACGCTGTCTGGAAACAATTTAGAATTTCTGCCCCTGAAGGGGAGAATTTCAAGCGATCAGGCGGCCATAACAGATCACTTGGGGGCTTCCCTTGACTTTCGCAAGGAATGCTGGGAAGCACACAGCGATGGCCAATCGGAGTAAAGAAAGGCAGCATGACATCAGCTGGCTGCTCGCTCGACAAAATAGACCAAGATGGCAGAAAATGTGCCGAAACAGCTTATTTCTATTTCTATATCCTTCTCCTATATTTTGTAAACATTAACAAGAAATAATCTGAAAATGTTTTTAATGCCAGTTAACACCTCTGAAGTGATTTACAAGATATCTTAAGTGTGTTAGCATACATGCCCACGCACACACGCTCCGTCTTGTAGATGGTGAAAATATTCGCTATGGAATTCCCGCCCAGGTAAATATGTTCGCTTCTTTAAAATGAGCTGTAATTTTACAACACGTTTCAAAAATAAACCCACATTATAATTCTTAGATTTTAGTAGAATATAAATTTTGTCAGTTTTGTTAAATTTGAAAGGCCGTACAACTTTAATAGAAAAAAAAATTACTGCTGCTAATATTTATGAATTACAACCATTTTTATACACATTCCTTCCATAAGTAACTGGACAAATTTGCTCAAACAAACAACCAGTTTTACCGTTAGTTTTATTGTAAAAAGTCAGAGCAGGAATACATACTTTTCTTTGACAGGATGAGTCCTTTCATTCTGAATTTTCATTTCAATATAAATTGTATCGCTCACACTCAAGCAACTTTAATTTTAAAATGGAGTCAATTTTAATTTAGGTTATTTTGGCACCATTTTCATTCCATAGCTTTTGACAGTTGCATTGCACTTTGACCATTCCAACTTGAGCAACAATGATCCGCTTCCACGGCCAAACAGCAGACAGAATTTGAACATGTAGTGTAAATTCATCTCAGGAGACTCAGGAGGCGTCTCAGGAGACCAAATCAGAGCTGTAAGAGTGAGTAAATATTTGATGTTCATTGGTCAAATTCCACTGGGAACAATATTAGATTCGAGTGTGATGGTTGTGAACACTGACAGTTTTGGCAACTTTATCAGGTGATGATACATCCAGCAGTGTTTGGACATTTTATCACTTTGGAGGCCACAAATTGATTATTGCAGCTATACGCGGTCATATTATACACCTACATTATTATTACTGACTGGGACACTCTGGAGGAGAGTTGATCATGAAAGGTGGGCTGATAATGTCATTATTCGCCCACTGCTTTGATCGGCTCCAGCACAGAGTGGTTTTTTTATACTGTGGTATTGTTGCGCAATGTGTCTGAACCCCATTTTGCAGCAGTATGATGTCAGACCTCCCACTCCAGCAATTTTTTCTAATGCATTTTTGTAAAAATTATTTTAAATGTAAGCAGTAGCAGCATTAAATAATAGAGTATTAGATGAAACAGCAGGGTTTGATGTGTTATTCCGACCCAGGATTTCAGAAGGCGTGCAGTAGTATCAATGTATAGTTTTAAATGTATTTCATTTAGTATTTAGATGTATTTAATGCATCATAAAAACATTAAAACATTATGAAAACCTGATAAATATTCATTAAAAAAAGTGATGAATTTCAACTTTAATGATAATCTATATGAAAATTGGGTTCTAGTTGTGATTTTTTTCCGTATATATGTCACACCAGATTATAAATCGCAAGGCCGCTCAAAGATTATTTTAAGATAAATCCGACTTAAAGTATGAGTAATTGTGTTTTACAATCATTTTAATATTGCATTATTTGCAACTGTGTTTATGTGGTATTCTACTGGCCAGTACACTTATAAAATATTATTATTATTATTATTATTATTATGGAATAAAAAATATAGCTCACATGCTCACTTTTGTTGGAAATGATTTTGTGTTGGCATGCCAATAAACAAAAGCGAGGGGGGGGCATGGGGGGTGGGGATCAAACACTACTTTTATTATAACTCTGAGATGCCTAAAACTTTTATATGTTGGTTGAATGTTTGAACAAAATAATCCAAGATGGTGGAATACATTCATGTTTGCCATGTTTTCTCTAATATTTTGTAAAGGTTAGTGGGAAATTAAAATCTTTAAACCTAAAAACTCTGCTTTGTAACTAGATAACATCTCCAAGGTGATTTACAATATGTAATAAATGTAATAAATCACAGTACTAGTCACAGTTCATCTCTATATTATACATTTATAAATCGTTAACAGGGCTACAACTCACCCATATTGCGTTCACAAACACAAAACAAATGCTCAAAGTAAATAAATAAAAATTAAAATCCCAAACATGGTCAACTTCTTTATAAAGATGAATAAATCGGAGTATTAATAGTCACAGTTTATCTCTGTATATTTATAAACTATTACAGGAACGACTTACCCATGTTGCATTTATAAACATGACACAAAATGGACACGCAAAAAATAAATAAATAAAAATAAATAAAACCCCAAACACTGTTATCATCTTTAGCAAAAGCAGTAAATTGTAGTATTAGTAGTTACAGTTTATCTGTACATTATAATTATAAACATTAATGGAATTGATGGCTCACCTGTATTGCGTTCATAAACACAGCATTGATTCCTGTTCATAAACAGGAACTACCACATATGATTTTAGGGTTTACAAACTTTTTTGACTGTAAATCTTTGCTCACTTTACCAGCAACAAAAATGTTAGCGGACTGAAAGTTAATGAAACTAAATTTAGTGGGAGCTAATCGGCCTGCTGATGGTTTTGAAAATTATCTGAAAAGTTAATCTGCTCACAAAAAATTTATCTTCACTAATTCGCAGTTCGTGGAACTGTGCCCACCACTGATGGGAAACAACAAAACACAAAAAAAAAAACCACACCACACATTTCTCTATGCATTAAAAAACCCTGGATAGAAAGTTGATTAAAAACACTTTCATATTATGACCCCTTTAATACATCTTATATATAATGCAATGCTAAAATCCCTCGGCTGTATGAGCCTTGTGTTCTTTATAATTTGTAGTTGTTTAATTAATTAAGATTCTGTTGTCTTACATACAATTTGTACTAGTTCAATAAAGCCCCTCTATTAATCAGTCAATTAAAAACAATATTTACGTTTTAACAGCGTCTCCAGGAGGCTTTGCGTGTGCATGTACGTGAGCGTTTGACAAAAGTGGAAGTTATGCAAATCAAGGAATATTTGTAGATCACACTCTGTGCATTTGCTGGTATTAATAAGACAAATTTAACTCCGCAGGAAGTTAGCTCCCAGCCTGTGACATCACCATGCTAACGTCCGCGAAATAAGTTCAGAGGTGTTATTAGGTTCCAAAAACAGCATTTTCAGTTTTAGAAGTGTTTATGTTCCGCTATGTTTTCATAATATATGACAAAGAGGTTATATTTACACACAAACGAAACAGTTTTGCTGCTAGCTCCCAGCCAGTGATGTTGCCATGCTAACGTTCCCGGAATAAGCTCAGAGGTGTTATTAGGTTCCAAAAACAGTGTTTTCAGTTTTAGAAGTGTTTATTTCTCTCTATCTTTTACATAATATATGAGAAAGAGGTTATATTTACACACAAACGAAACAGTTTTGCAGCTAGCTAGACCAGCCTGTGATGTCACCATGGTAACGTTTCCAGAATAAGCTCAGAGGTGTTATTAGGTTCCAAAAACAGTGTTTTCGGTTTTAGAAGTGTTTATTTCTCTCTATCTTTTACATAATATGTGAGAAAGAGGTTATATTTACACACAAACAAAACACAGTTTTGCAGCTAGCTACTAGCGTGTGATGTCACCATGCTAACATCCACAAAATAAGCTCAGAGGTGTTATTAGGTTCCAAAAATGGTGTTTTCAGTGTTAGAAGTGTTTATTTCTCACTAGCTTTTACATTATACTGTATATGAGAAACATGTTTAGGGAGAGACCAGTCACTGACATCACTGTACAGCTCTACTCTGATTGGCTGCCACACCCGCCACTCAAAAACAAAATGGAACAGGTTCAAACAGAATGTGAGTTTTTAACCTCTCAAAATACCTCTTTAAATATGTCAAGGTTAGCCATCTTGGAACTTGTCCAAGGTCTGTGTCCCAAGAATGTTCCCTGTGAATTTGAAGACTGTGGCAGTAAAAAGACGGACGGACGGACACTAGGTCTTCGCAATACATGATGGCCATTTGTTGGCCTCGGGTAAAACAAATGGATGGAATCTAGTAAAGATATGGAGCTATTTATCTCTAAACCTCATTGGATTGTGTATTTAGTCACACTGAGGAAGGTTGGAGCTCATTTCCATGTAATCAGTGCTGTCTGTGTGAGTTGATTTTTTTCAGTTGGAGGCCTCACGCTCCAGACTTTCTCTTCTGTCTTCAGTTCACCACCTCTCACCTTGTTTTGCATTTAATGGGATTGGGAAAAAAAAAGCCCTCTTGACTGGTAGTTGCACCGTGTCGGGGTTGAAAGCAAAACAACACATTAACACGGAGCAGGCAAACTTGCAATTGCAATACCAAGACAATTTAATGTGTATGAATTTGCACCCACTTTTTGATTTCAGCCAGTTCAGAAGGTTTTGTCCAAACATTCATTAAGTCCTCGAACAAACAACCAACACGAAACAATGACATCTCTCATGATATGGTGCTGGATGTTGAAAACGGGTTTCAACATAGAGCCAAAGAGATGAAATGTGAACAAACAGCCAAACTGTGACAAAACAAAGTAGCTTGCAAGGCTCAGAATCCCAGCATGACTTGTAGCACATGGGCTAGTCAGATGGGTCTAGAAGTTGAAAAGCGTATAGGCTATAGAGCTCCAACAATTAGTTGAACATTAATTCATCATCATTGTGGAAAACCCTCAGATTGATTTCCGGATTGGCCGGTGGACGCGGAGGTGATGTAGGCGTGAATGTAGTGACATGCGCCTACATTCAATTTAGAGTCACCAATTCACCTAACCTATGCGTCTTTGGAAGTGGGAGGAAGCCGGAGCACCCTGAGGTGACACACATGCAAACCTGAGGAGAACATGGAAACTCCAAACAGAAAGACCCAGGAGGGAATCGATCCCATAAACTTCTTGCTGTGAGGCAACAGTGTGATCCACTAAGCCACTGTGCTGCCCAAAACTCAATATATGCCCTGGAATCAAGATCCTAGGTCATCTAGGAGCCAAGATGTTGAAAAACTCCCATTTTAAGCTGCCATTTTACAAATCCAAGATGGCCACCGTGATGGCTTGCAGGAAAGTGGAATAATTCATTTTCTGATTGGATATTGTATAAACCTTTCAAAAAGATAATGTTTTGCAAATGTCCCCCAAGCCACTGTGCTGCCCAAAACTCAATATATGCCCACATAATGCTACCTATAAAATATATACTGTTTTTTATAGTCCCACCTCACTGCTCCCATTGCAAAATGTTTAATATCGACAAAATAACACAACAAATGTTTAGTCTACCACTGCCAGAAGCAAATTTCCTAAAATAGTTCTTTAACATAGGTCTAAAAATGGCCTCCAGTCTATACATATTGTCAGACTTGTTAAGTAATTTCACTGGAATTTTATGGAGATTAGTAAAACTACATGTTTTTGAAAGTGCATATAATAGTCAATCGGAAAATGGATGATTCCATTTTCCCAGAAACCACCATGGTCACTATATTGGATGTCAGCTTTTCCACATCTTGGTTCCTAGAAGACCTAGAATCTTTATCCCATTGACTAAATATACATTGTCAGGGCCAGAGAACCCAATGGTTTAATTAAAAAATGTGTATGTTGTCAAAGCTACAGTTATGGGTGGCCATCTTGGATTTTTTGGGCGTAGGTGATGACATACATTTTTGTAATTCACAGCATTGATTTTTTTTATTTTTTATTTTGCTTTCACCCTGAAAATGTGTGCTTATGCCCTGGAATCAAGATCCTAGGTCATCTAGGAGCCAAGATGTTGAAAAACTCCCATTTTAAGCTGCCATTTTTACAAATCCGAGATGGCCACCATGATGACTTGCAGGGAAGTGGAATAATTCATTTTCTGATTGGATATTGTATAAACCTTTCAAAAATGTAAAATTTTGCAAATGTCCACCGACTTCCAATGAAAGCTTGTTCACATGGTGAACCTGTGAATACGTGGACAATATGAACATGGTCTGTGCAGTTTGCAAACTGGGGCCAGGTCATTTTTTAAATTTAAATTTTAACTCCCAAATCTGTCTCGCCCAGGGCTCCAACATTTCCAGGTTTGGCCCTGATGACAACAGAGACGCTGGTGAGCGGAACAGGTAGATCAGCGTGGGCTGCTCGCTGTCTGTTCGGCGATGTAAATAGCTGTGTTGAAATGGTAATTTGCCACAAGAGGTGCGCGCAGTCGGTGAGGCGTTCAAATCCACTGCACTTTACTCAATCTGACTCATGCGCTGAAAGGTTTAGTACCAAGGCTGGGCTGAGATATTTATCTCATGTGTGTAATTATTACTGTTATAATGTTGTAGTCTTTTTTTTCGGAGTGTGGGAGGCGATCGGTGCACGCTTTAGAACGTATGCGTCCACTCCTTCAGGGGTCTCAAGGTTATCTTAGACGTCAGCAGAACACACCGAAATGGAAAGTGCTGTGAATGTAGTAATAGCCCTCAACCAGAGGATGATTAACACATCACCTCATAGTCAAAACGCTCTGTCTCTGCTGCTTGGACTAAGGCCAGGTAATAGTGAATACTACGTGGATAGGAGTGGTGAGAATTGCAGGAAAAATGTAAATGATATCATTATGCATCTTACTACTGTGCAGTAATTACTGTAAGTGCACCACAAATCTGACAGCGCCTTATTCTTCACATGTGCAGACTGAATTCTACAAGAAGCTGATAATAAGTCATGCATGAACAGATTTTAACCTAAAATTGCTAAATGACCCTAAGTTTGTTTTTCTTGAATTCAACGTTTTTCCTCAAAGTGACTCAAAATACCCATTTTAGCCCTGATGAAACGGCTCACCATCCTCTTTCAAGTCATCACAGAGGCTTCAGAGGACATTTCAGGCTGAAATTACCCAAGGACCCCAAGTGTAAACTTGCTCCAACTGAACATTTTCCCCTGAAAATGACCACAAATGTACATGTGACCATCCTTTAACCACAAACACATGGCGCACTATCATGTTTCAGTAACCACTGTGGTGACAGAGCAGACTTCAGTCTGAAATTACTCAAGGACCCCAAGTTTCTAGGAGCCACAGCTGAACATTTTCCCTGAAAATTACCAGACATTTCCATTTTAACCTGCTTTAATGCCAATGAAAGGGCGCATCATCCTGCTGCAGTAACTGCTGAGGGTTTCAAGCACATTTCAAGCTGAAATTACTCAAGGACCCCAAATGTCTACTTGCTCTAACTGAACATTTTCCTGGAAAATGACCGTAAATGTACACATGACCCTCCTTTAACCACAAATAAATGGCCCACTATCATGTTTCAGTAACCACTGTGGTGACAGAGCAGACTTCAGACTGAAATTACTCAAGGACCCCAAGTTTCTAGGAGCCACAGCTGAACATTTTCCCTGAAAATTACTAGACTTTCCATTCTAACCTGCTTTATTGCCAATGAAGCGGTGCATCATCCTGCTGCAGTAACCGCTGAGGGTTTCAAGCACATTTCAGGCTGAAATTACCCAAGGACCCCAAGTGTCTACTTGCTCCAGTTGATCATTTTCCTGGAAAATTACCATAAATGTATACGTGACCCTCCTTTAATCACAAACAAATGGCCCACTATCATGTTTCAGTAACCACTATGGTGTCAAAGCAGACTTCAGACTGAAATTATTCAAGGAACTAAGTTTCCAAGTTTCTAGGAGCCCCAGCTGAACATTTTCCCTGAAAATTACCAGACATTTCCAGTTAACCTGCTTTATTGTCAATGAAAGGGTGCGTCATCCTGCTGCAGTAACCACTGAGGGTTTGGAGCACATTTCAGGCTAAAGCTACCCAAGGACCCTAAGATTCTAATTGCTCCAACTGAACATTATCCCTAAATATGATCAGAAATATACATGTGACCCTCGTTTAACCACAGTTAAATGGCCCCCATCCTGTTTCAGAAACCACTGAGGCTTTAGAACAGATTATGTCAGACTGAAGCTACTCATAGACCCCAAATTTCTACAAGCGCTAGCTGAACATTTTCCCTGAAAATTACCAAAAATTTTGATTTGAACCTCCTTTATTGCCAATGAAAAAGCCTGACATCCTCCTGTAGAACCCACTGACGCTTCAGAGCATATTTCGTACTGAAATTACTCAGGGAACCTAAGTTCATACTTGCTCTACTTGACCATTTTCCACAAAAATGGGCAGAAACACCCATTTTCACCACGGAACCCAAATGAATTTACCCTTTTGTGTATCGCTGTAACCACCGAGGTGTCAGGGCAAATTAATCAGAGAACCCAAATTTCTATTTGCTCCAACTGAACACTTTAAAAAATGTTTGGAAACACCTGTTATCACTTCTGACCTTGGTGAAATAGCACCACTTTGTATCTACTAATATAAGCAACAGGTTAGTCTTAGTCATATCCCAAGGTTCTTGAAATGGAGCCATATTGCCACCTGGTGGACATTTACCATTAATTCAGATACAGTATAATTAATGAGGTACTTACAATAGAATTTCACGAAAGGAAGCTCTTGTCTCAATAACCACTGAGGCCAAAAAACACATTTTGTTCTTAAACTACTTAGAGACCCCAAGGTTCTATTTGCTTCAATTGATCATTTTTCTGAAAATTACTGGCTATGTCCATTTTAACCATTTGTTCAATCTTTAGACAAATAATGTGGGATACTTTTCAGTATGATTGGAGCACTTTTAAATGTTGACCATAGATATCACTTTGGGTTTTCTATCATACATTTTTATGTGGTATACGGAGTCTCAGTTGTAAGTGTTGTTTGGTCCTGTGGTACCAATTAGGTCAACACTGATTTAGTGCACTGAGCATTCTGCCCTCTACATACACAGGGAGGAGGTGGAGAGGGTAGAGAGCTTTAGGTTCCTTGGTGTGCACATCTCTGCTGACCTCACCTGGACCACATGCATCTCCCAGCAGGTGACCAAGCCCCAGCACAGGGCTTTACCTCCTTAGGAAGTTAAGGCACGCTCGCCTCCTTCATTATCTGCTGACCAACTCGGTCAGCAATAGAGAGCCTCCTGACCTACTGCTGCACGGCGCACTTCACCAGCTGCACAGAAGAGAACAAGAAGGACCTGCAACGGGTGGTGAGGGCAGCAGAGTGACTCTCCCTTGGAGATATTTACTATGGCCAGCTCCAAAATAAAGCCTGCTGAATTTTAAAAGCACCCCACTCACCTGTTCTCCCCAATGCCTTCTGGGAAGTAATACGGTTCAAACCCAACCATAACTAACAGATTAAAAACCAGCTTCTTCCCACAGGTAGTCAAGTTCAGAATTCCTCCTCCTGGAAGTGTAAAACCCTGCTACTCTCAGTTTCCATTTTGCGCTGTATATTATCATTTTGCATTACTACTTTGTACTACCTCCTTGTCTTAATCTCTATTTGATTTTAGATTTATATCTTTGACTATTTTACTTGTCAATCCTAGAGATGCCGAAACAATCTTTTTTTTTTTAAACAATGATAATAAAGCTCTATTCTAGGGTTTCACAATTTCCTATTTCCCTTAATCCGTGACAGTATGCGACAGCCTGCTGTGGCACCAGAAAGAAGACTTTGCTCGCTTAAATCACTGAGTGGCATGCTCAGTTCAAAGCCCTCCTCTGTGGACCAATAAAGAGAAAGTAGCTTGTGTCTGGATGGATCAAAGGGAAGACACGTGGAAAAAGGTCAGGTCTCAGACGCTCCCACGCTGAGAGGCTCAGCGCCTTCCCAACAGAAGGAAAAGCTTCCTACTGGCTTTTCTATTAGTGTCACAATGGCTGTGGCAAGCTTTCACTCAGTGATGTCATTTTTTAAGCATTTCCTAATTCATTGTTTCACAAATATACAAAAAAAAAAAAAAAAGAAAAAAAGAAAAAAGAAATTGTTCCAGAAAGTCCAGTAATTGTTGGAGTATTGCTTCTTTGGATGGACTAGTCCTGCTCCTTGTCGGGTACAGTGGGATGAAGCAGGATTTACAATTCAATGTTTTTTGCAAGGAGTTGCCATGGAAGAGCCACATTGGATCCACATGTTGATTTAGTACAGGTTTTATGTAACTTCAGATGTAGACAGAAATTTAGGCATGATTGGGCTTTGAACATCAAACCTTCTTGTTTTTGAGACAGAAGTACTTCGTCAATAGCTGCAATTCCAATCAACTTAAATCAAAAAGTTTCAAGTGAGAAGGACTTTTTCCATCCCAGTTAAATCATCATAGAGTTACCTTTGATTCTTTGTCTTTTTGAGGTGATTCAAAAGGTTTTTGGCTGATATCTGTGAACTTTGGTGGAACGATCAAAAGAACATTCATTTGTGTTGTTTATCAGTATCTGTATGTAGTAGATGAAGTTCAGCCAAGGATAAATTTTTTTTTTTTAATTGGTTAAAAGTCAAGGTCATAGGCCAAGGTCAAACTCAGGGTCCATTCCTTATATAGGAATATATATATATATATATATATAGGAATATATATATATATATATATATATATATATATATATATATACACCTTACATTTAGAATGGCTGTTCCAAACATACTTCAATCAGTACTATTCAAAACTAATATGAACTCATATTTCACTTTCCTGTTGCTCACATGGATGACTGTGGAAGGTCAAACTCAAGGTCAAAAGTGTTTGATCTAACTGTAAAGGCCAGATCTTACACCCGGCACAAGTCAAGCACAAGTATCACTAGTAGTTCCTGCTTGATGTCATTTTTAATGTCCTCTACACAACAACACCAGTTGTGCTCATGTGGACATGGTGGTCTCAAAATAAGGTAAGGTCTGGTGCACTAATATTGTCCATTACCAGAAAACCTTTGCACCTTAGACCAGTGAAAACCTGGTCTCAAGTCCATAACTATACCAACAGCACAACAGTCAGATGCACCTTACATAAGTGGATTCACAACACACATGTAATCTTACTGCCTGCACAATATTGCTGCCAGTCATCTGCATTCATGAAATATTACTATGAGACCATATTATAGCCACAATAAGAAAAGAAAAAACGTGAGAGAAGGGAGAAAAAGCTGTATCCGTCCATAGCATGGGAAAATCTGAACATAAGATAGAATTAGAGGTGCAACAAAAGTAGGAGAAATATGCCTTCACAAATATATGAGTATGTCGGTAAAAGAGTGAGGAGAATGGAAGTAGGGGCAAAGATGTGGATGGATAGAGTAAAGAAAGACAAAGTAATTGGAAGGACTGCACTGTATGGCTAAGACCTATGAGAAATATTGATGAGAAAGAAAAAGAGAATTACTTTGCAGAGCAGACTGCTGCAGCCTGTGACTATCCAGCACTTAAAATCTCCATTTTTCCTCCTAAATTTCCCCCAAAATATACATAACATGCTGTTTTATGTGTAGGTATTACAGAGCTCTGTTCTCCCACAGTCCACTGGATCTCATAAAGGCATCGTCTAGACATAAATTCTGGCCTCGGGCAATATTTGCAATCTGGATTACTGGAAGTACAGCTGAAGGGGCTCAAGTCTCAAAGGAAGATTATAAAGTTTATATAGTGCTTTTATTTGTTTCACTCAAAGCCCACAAGTCTCCGTCTCAGCAAGCTCAGAAACATGCATTATGTGATTGTTTTTTAAAAACAAACCAACAACAACAAACGTCTTGGTCAATATACTGAGCCGGGGGGGCTGGGTCGGTGGAATACAGAGCCTTTGTTAAAGAACATAAATGTTTATTTGAAATAATGATAACTGGATAAGTTTTAGTCTTTAAATTAAATAAAATGTAAAATGTTAGTTATAGCTCAGTGCTGAGTTCACTTCCTGTTTTCATCTGAACACTGTGCATGTCTTTGAATGTAAGCAATTAAATAATAATAATATTGTGCAATGTATCTTATCTCCACAAAATATCAGTTTGATGAAGTTGCTAACGTAAAAAGAAATAATCCTGGAAATAATTGTCCAGCCCCAGTGAAGCTAAACAATGTGCCCAGTATAGCCTAGCTTGTTAACTGTAGCAACAAACTACATATTAACATAAAATAAAAAGGTACATGTTGTTCCGTCACACAACCTGACATTCAATATCGCTTTCAGCCATTTTAATTTTAAAGTGGAACTCAAAACCAGAAATGTTTACAATCTCGATTGTTACTTGGAATAATCCAACATGGCAGAATTCTGGTTTTACAGTGGATATAAAAAGTCTTGAAACATGTAATTTTGCATTGAGTACAGAAAAATACGTTTACTACAGAAATGTTTAAAATCTCAATTTTGCTTGGAACAATCCAACATGGTGGTATACTGGTTTTACTGTGAATACAAAGTCTTGAAACATGTACTTTTGCATTAAGTACAGAAAAATACAATGTTTACTACTACGACTGGTTTACTGCCAAGATGTTTGTGCACGTATATGCACACAATGTACAATTATACATTCAAAGTGCTGCTCAAAATCAAAATCTGTGTATCTGTGTGTCTGTGTAATGTATATATGTAAATATAGAGCAATCGTAGGATTCCAGGTGTGTGCTTTAGGCTACTTGTTTGTGCCCTTGAACAAGACACTTAATTTGCACCATCCCAGTCCACCCAGCAAATGGCTGCCAGCATTGGTTGAAGAATTTGACCTTTGAATGCACTGCCCAAGGGGAGTTGAAGGCTTTGAGATCTTGAGAGATGCCTGGCAAGACCTCACCTCTCGAAAAACATGTGTACGGTGATGCAGATACCTTGCAAAGTCCAAGTCTTTTGGATTCTCATGTTTCCCAAGACTTAGCCAGTGACCTAAGGTGATGACTAGATGTCTTTGGTAGAAGGTCTCTTCACAGGATCCTTGGGTACCATTGGGAATTACTTTGTGTCAAATGAACAATTACGTAGGGAGACTCCCTGAGAAGTATCACTTGCATTTTCAGGAAATGCCAGCTGGTGGTGCATTTCTCTGAGCAGTCTTGAGGAACCACGGCAGCTGGAAAAACCCAATGGGATGTCCACGTTACACCTGGCTGCCACGGACAGATGGCTGCTTTTGAGAGGTGAGAATGGACCGTTTGTCTGTTTGGGCGGTTGCCATCCAGGACCCAAGGTAATTCTGTGGTGTTGTGGATGTGGCGAAGCGTGGCAGGAGTGCATGCTCCCAGACTTGACTTTTCTCTCTTACCGGCTTTTGGATATGTCAGCTGAAAACACCGTCTGTACTTTAAATTTCACAGACACGCTGCCACATCCATTTGAACTTCAGCAGAGGACAGACCCGAATGCAAAGCATCAGTGAGCACCGAGCATCAACAGAACAGGTGCTGCAATTTTGATTTAATTTCAGAAAGAATAAAAAATATATATTTCTCTTCAGGTGAGCCAGATGTAGCGCTCTGTTCAACTTTGCAGCCTTTAATATGGGTAGAATGTTGTCATGTCTTGAGTGCTTCATTCTGTTTGGAGTTTAAGAAATGAAAAATGGGGAGAAAAAACCTGGGAATGGGAACATATGTAGGTTACAGCTCATGTTTGCTTTAGAAGAATGAGTTTGGCACATGCAGAGAGAAACAAAGAACTAGGTGAATCTGCAGTGCATGCAACTACAGGCACCAACAAACCGCAATGGGGTGTTTGTTTGTTTGTTATCCAGCAGGATATCTTGTAAGGACATGAAGAGATTTCAATGGAACATGGTGGGAAGGTAGGCTTTGGGTCAAGGAAAAAGTCCTCGACGAGCTATGATGCCCACTGAGTGGACGCTTATCCGCAGATACTGTGGCCTGTAGCAGATCAGAATCTACAGTGTCCACTGGATGGGACACCGGTTCATCGAAGGTTACTTCTCCAGACAAGGTCGATACCCATTTACAGCAGGGTGGATGAGAATGATGCAGATGAAGTGTGATGGAAGAGCAAAAATGTTGCTGCAGATCCATGCCAAAGGGCGGAAACCTTGCCTCCGATCTTTGATCTTCATTCTTTTACTCTTTGATCTTGATTCTTTTCTAATTTGATCTTGATCTTGTGCTCTTTGATTTTGACTGCTTTAATCCTGATCTCTGAAGTTACAGCCTGATAGCTAATTTCTACTCACTTTGATCCCGTCATCAGGATAAAAAATATCAAGATCAAAGATGACAAATATCAGGATCATAGTCACAGGGCGTGAGAATGATACAGATGAAGTGTGATGGAAGAGCCAAAATGTTGCTGCAGATCCATACCAAGGGGCGGAAACCTTGCCTCTGCTCTTTGATCTTCATTATTTTACTCTTTGATCTTGATCCCATCATCAGGATCAAAGGTATCAAGATCAAAGATGATAAATATCAGGATCATAATCACAGAAGCATAATCAGAAACAGAGGGGAGCAAGAAAAACAGGGTTCTACCTAGAGGACTTGAACTGACTGACTGTTAAGAGAATCTCAACACTTTTTTGTCTTTACCTGGTCGGCAGAACTGAGAAGTTGATTTACTTTATTGATTATTTTACTCTTAACCCAACTATATTTTCACATTTTATTGTGCAATTTTATGTGCAATGCACTGAGCAGTAGAATTCAGTAGAAGTCCTCTGGACAGACATCTCTTTTTGTGTTGCGACTAGAGGTGGGCTGATCGATCCTAATATCGATAATATCGATACCAACGCTGGTATTGATATTGAACAATCCTCGTGTAAAAAGATCGATACTCAAGGTTTTTTTCTCTCCTGCATGCACTGACTGCTGCGCACACAGATTCATCAAAGTCTACTCTCTGTCTGTAAGAGCAGCGCTAAGCTGTGTCACACAACACGGAGCAACGCACCTTTGTATTGTGGTTTGTCAGCCCTCTACCTCAGGAGATTTTGTTTTAAATTGTGTTGAGTGGTATTTTTTAAACAAAAATGTTGATTGTGATAATAAAGTATTTTGTTGTCATGTACAGTGTTTGGCGAAATTCTGTCCTAGGTCTTTTAGATCCTTTGGATCTATGAAGCTTAAATATGAAAAAGTATCAGTATCGGTATCGATATTGGTGATACTGGACCTGTATTTCCTTAGTATCGGATCAATACCAAAATTCCCAGTATCGCCCACCTCTAGTTGCTACTACCTCCATTGTGTTGTGGAGCTTTGCAGCACATCTGTTTATTGTGTCCCTTATGAGAATTTACAGGCATGACTTTATTGTATTTGTCAAGGTTTTCTGCCTTTGCTAGTGTCTTAAATTGGAAGTAACAGACTGAACTGTAAGGGAACCGTTTGGTGACAGGACAAAACATTGCAAACAGCATACTTTTCGGCTGTACACACGTAGGTAACCTTATCTATACTTACTGTTACAAATGGGCCGTTTCTCACATTGTTACTGACAAAAGTTACCGAAAGGAGCCGAGGTAAAGCAATATGTACAATTACAAGGAGTGATGGGAACATAAACGCCAATTAGCTGCTTTATTACACCCACATGGGTTTACAGTCTGGTTTATAAGAGGACCAGTTCAGTGCACATTACTGGAGCATTGCTAAGCAGGGACAATCTGGACTCTATAAAGCAGCAATGGACACACAACAGTCTGCAGGTGGTCATAGCAACCAGACGTCCTCACAAGCATCCACACTCCTGATGAATGCATAATAAAAAATAAAATAAAATAAAACCCAACCCATTGAGATGAATGTTGAGATTAAAAACTGACTAGTAACTGTTTTTCTTTTCTGTTTTACAATTGCTTTTTCTTGCATTATTCACGGTCTTACATTTCCAAATTTATTTCAGCGGCGCGTAATAATTCACTAATGTTTCAGGAAAGTTTTCAAAGTTTGCCTTTAAGAACATCAAAGAAAAATCTTGAAATTAGAGAAAGTCTGCAGACATTCATTCCATTTGGTTGCCATAGCAGGTAATTAAACCAATTAATTGTTGCTTCAGTTTGAAGAAACCCTAATTATCACAATCAACTGCTGTCATCTTTTATTAGAAACTAACAAATGCCATCAATGATTATTTAGTCCTCATAATGACAATGTTTATTTTTATTATTATTATTATTGCAGTTTAAGTGTTTAAAATGTAATAAGACGGTTACAAGCTCATTATAATCACCCAGAGCCTGGCAACATTTTCAGGTTGCTTCTTTAGTCTAAACACTGTCTAAAATAGTGACTTGGCACAATATTTTTTAACAAAATATAAGAAATATTTAATGATGGTTTCTGGTGAGCTATAATGACAATAAAAACATACACATTATTGCCATCCACAGTAGATAATTATTCAACCAGATTCTTTACTTGTTGGCTATTGAAAGCCGAGGCATGTACAGTAGTGTTCAGAATAATAGTAGTGCTATGTGACTAAAAAGATTAATCCCGGTTTTGAGTATATTTCTTATTGTTACATGGGAAACAAGGTACCAGTAGATTCAGGAGATTCTCACAAATCCAACAAGACCAAGCATTCATGATATGCACACTCTTAAGGCTATGAAATTGGGCTATTAGTAAAAAAAAAAAAGTAGAAAAGGGGGTGTTCACAATAATAGTAGCATCTGCTGTTGACGCTACAAACTCAAAACTATTATGTTCAAACTGCTTTTTTAGCAATCCTGTGAATCACTAAACTAGTATTTAGTTGTATAACCACAGTTTTTTATGATTTCTTCACATCTGCGAGGCATTAATTTTGTTGGTTTGGAACCAAGAGTTTGCTCATTTACTAGTGTGCTTGTGGTCATTGTCCTATTGAAACACCCATTTCAAGGGCATGTCCTCTTCAGCATAAGACAACATGACCTCTTCAAGTATTTTGACATATCCAAACTGATCCATGATATATGGAATGCGATATATAAGCCCAACACCATAGTAGGAGAAACATGCCCATATCATGATGCTTGCACCACCATGCTTCACTGTCTTCACTGTGAACTGTGGCTTGAATTCAGAGTTTGGGGGTCATCTCACAAACTATCTGCGGCCCTTGGACCCAAAAAGAACAATTTCACTCTCATCTGTCCACAAAATATTCCTCCATTTCTCTTTAGACCAGTTGATGTGTTCTTTGGCAAATTGTAACCTCTTCTGCACATGTCTTTTATTTAACAGAGGGACTTTGTGGGGGATTCTTGCAAATAAATTAGCTTCACACAGGCGTCTTCTAACTGTCACAGCACTTACAGGTAACTCCAGACTGTCTTTGATCATCCTGGAGCTAATCAATGAGTGAGCCTTTGCCATTCTGGTTATTTTTCTATCCATTTTGATGGTTGTTTTCTGTTTTCTTCCACGTGTCTCTGTTTTTTTGTCCATTTTAAAGCATTGGAGATCATTGTAGATGAACAGCCTATAATTTTTTTGCACCTGCGTATAAGTTTTTTCCTCTCCAATCAACTTTTTAATCAAATTACGCTGTTCTTCTGAACAATGTCTTGAACGTCCCATTTTCCTCAGGCTTTCAAAGAGAAAAGCATGTTCAACAGGTGCTGGCTTCATCCTTAAATAGGGGACACCTGATTCACACCTGTTTGTTCCACAAAATTGACAAACTTACTGACTGAATCCCACACTACTATTATTGTGAACACCCCCTTTAATACTTTTTTTTTACTAATAGCCCAATTTAAGAGCCTTAAGAGTGTGCATATCATGAATGCTTGGTCTTGTTGGATTTGTGAGAATCTACTGAATCTACTGGTACCTTGTTTCCCATGTAACAAGAAATATACTCAAAACCTGGATTAATCTTTTTAGTCACATAGCACTATTATTATTCTGAACACTACTGTACCCCTTAAAATGCAGTGAGTGAATACTGATAAATGAATGTCAATCCCTTCAACAATATTCACACAATACCTCAAACACAATACATCTTATCATCTTTTAAGTCTCCACATTAAAATGGCATATAATAAGGATACACTGATTAAAAACTGGTTAAATTTAGTGTACCACATGAATACAAAAAGCAAGTTTGTTTTGCTTCATTTATCCGTCTTAATTTGTATGTATGATGGAAAGTATGAGCATTGGCAAAATATATGCAATATATGTGTGGTTTTGGAGTTATTTATATGAAACTCAAATGAATGTGCTTGTTAGAGATTTTTTTCCATGTTCAAAGCCTAGGTCTATTTCAGTTCAATTCAATTTATTTCATTTATATAGCGCGAAATCACCACAAAGCTGCCTCAAGGCACTTCACACAACTAAGGTCTAACCTTACCAGCCCCTAGAGCAAGCACACAGGCAACAGTGGTAAGGAAAAACTCCTTCTGATGATATTGAGGAAGAAACCTCAAGCAGACCAGACTCAAAGGGGTGGTCATCTGTTTGGGCCGTGTTGCCAACACAATTGACAATACAAATATACTGAAAATTTTGGGAGTCCATGCTGGTGTCCAGGACGGGAGGCTTGCAGAAGACGACACCCACTCCCATATCTGGATGGAGCTGCACCTCAAACAGAGGGAAAAGGCAAGAAGGAAACAAGTGAGGGAAGCCACCAAGACACCCAGACAACTCTGATGAAGGCCACTCAGATTTGATAAATCTAATGTAGCATGCATTCTGCAAAGAAGACAGCTGGTGCCCCTTTTATTCACCAACTCACAACCAATAAGAAACATGCACATTATTTAAAAATGCCAATTCCAACTCACCTCCCTGCTGCTTGCAGTTGCTGTCCTGAACACTAACTCCTCCACCCCGCCTCCACCAATCATTCCTGTCTGATGCCTGGGGCAGGCCCCACCTCTATCTTTGTCTGACTTCAAGATTTGAGCTCTACGTAACCCCACAACTATCATGACCGGGACCTCTACCAGAAACGGTTCTAACATTCTGTACTGTACACTATCACTGTGGATTCAAATCTTTTAATTCTTATTGTCCCCTGAGTTTCTTATGGTAGAATTATCCTGCTCCAGACAGATTTGCAATACAGAACCACAACAAATGATGCAAATGAAGTGCAAGACATATTCATGTATCCATCGCATGGCTTGTGTGAAGAAAACTGACTGTAAAAGTGATAATTTGCATTAAAACCAATGATTATAGTTTGTCCAAATACTTTTTGATCCAACTGTCCTTGCCATTGTAAACAGGTTCACCCCCCCCCCCCTTTTTTTTTAAACAAGGCAGACTTATTCTTACAAACACACCAGTTTATCCTCCCTGACACCTGAAAATGCATCACATCTCCTCATAACCTCAA
The DNA here is from genome assembly GCF_902500255.1 of Thalassophryne amazonica. NCBI lineage: Eukaryota > Metazoa > Chordata > Actinopteri > Batrachoidiformes > Batrachoididae > Thalassophryne > Thalassophryne amazonica. The sequence goes on along the minus strand of NC_047124.1, from coordinate 19,559,735 downwards.
TGACATCAATTTTGGATGCAGGTGATGTGAACCTCTGACTGTCTTTCACAATTATCTGGAAGTTCATTCCATTGTTCGGACTTCGCCAGAAGATGTGACGATCTGGAGAAATGTCCTTCATGGTCTTTGGAGGAGATGCGGCTGTGGATGGCGCTGTCCGTGGTGCTGATGCTGAGCGGCGCAGTGCGCTCTCCACGGTGCTGAACTATGATTCCACTCAGCGTGCTGCTGTTTCAGGAGCACATAAAGACTCAAACAAGGATGGAGAATTATTGCCCCACTGCATGCGTTCATCAGTATAAATACATATCTTTTTTCACACATAAAAGACAGCAATAAAAGTGGCAGTAAAATCCAGTTTCAATTGAATCCAGTCTCCTGCTGGTCGCTCTGTTAATAATTGAGCTGGATGTGTAAAAGAAAAGGGACAAAATTGGGGAAAAATTTCACGCCATACTCCACGAATCATTCTGAGAGACAAAAAGCTCCAATCTCTACTGTGTGTCCAGATAAACTCTTTACCCGTGAACGCAACACCACTAATTGGTGGAGAAATGTGATTGATTTCAATATCAAATAATCGCAAAGGGTGTTAAACTGATATCCTTCTGTAAGCAGTGATTTTTGAGTGTTTAACTTTTTTTTCTTTGCGATGCAGGATCTCGTGTGGCTTATTTGCTGACGTAATATTGATTATATGTTTCACTTTGGACAGAAATCACTTGTAGACGCACGGTGCGCACTTTTCCTCCTCGCCGTTTTTTCTCTCTGCCTCCCAACCATCTCCTTCTCCATCCCGCCCGCAAAGCGCGCGCCGATCTTCTTCTACTTCATCAGCCAAACTGAGATCCTCCTTTTTTTTTTCTTCATCTTTTTCTTTCCTTTATTCATCCGAATAAAGAGAGAACATCCGAATAAAGGAAGGGATTTTTACGGTTTGGCGCCGGCGGGATTGTCGTGGGAAAAAAAAATATATATAAAAATGTTCGACGACGCTGCGGTATGTGATCCAACAATCTGAGCTTTTCCTGACATCGGATGGGAAATTGTGATTAAGCCACTTTGGGACAACTACAAGGACGTCTGTTTCTTTGCGTTTTTGAAATGGAATTCCTGAGGAAAATGTGACCTGTTTTTTTTTATTTTTTTTTTATTTTTTTTTATTTTTGCGCACAAGCGATCCATCTTCTGAGGAGCAAATCGCTTTTTTTCCTGTCAGTTGCTCGATCTTGGCATGTCTTTTTTAGGGGATATGAACACTGTGAGAGGTGGATCTGGATTGTAATTTGCTTTTGTTTTCTCCAAAAAGAGGAAGTGCTCTTTCCCCCCCTCCATCACCACCCCCTCCGGCTCCAGCCACCAAATGGGTTCAGCGTCGAGACTGGCGCGGCGCAGAGATGCCAAACGCTGGCCGAGAATGTCGTCAACTTTCTGGGCTGTGGTGCTTCTGACAACGTTGCTGCTCCTCTACTGCGGTAAGCCCCCCACCCCACCCCATCGCCCTCCTTTCCCACGCACTTCAACAGCGCATATCAGAATTTGGCACCGCTGGTGGTGCGCAACGGGTTTCCGCGTCATGTTGGCACCAAAATTACGCAGCGCAATTGCGAAGGCGCATTGCTTTAATCAGCTGTCTACGTGTTTTCCCCTTCTTATTCTTTCCCAAAAATAATAAAAAAGTAAAAAAAAAAAATAAAAAAAAATCCCACGCACATTTGCGCGCACGCACCCGCGCATACTTCGAGCAAAAGAGATGAAAACCCACAACAATGTGCCAGAGGCCTAATTCATTCGTTTTTATCTCTTTAAACCTTGCCACAAAAAGATGTCACATTGCCCACTACAAAAAGAAACAATCACTTCAAAATAGTTACGCATTTTCTTTGCAAACCCTATAAAAATCAGTATGTCTCACTGCAGATGACAACATTGCCAGAGGACAAGCACATTACGCAAATGCATGCAAGTGTGCACACATGGATGCACAATTGCATGCTCTCTCTCCCCCTTTCTCTCTCTCTCTCTCTCATTTCTTCTCACACCTTCTCTCCCAATATTTGCTCCACTTACGAGCAGAAATCCAGCTGGCGCATCTCTGCTCCAGTCTGCATCCTGTGAAAATGAAGGTTATTAAATGTGTGGGTCCCTTATTAGCCGCTGAGCTAATGATTAATATAATCACAGTGGCTTTGGGGATATTATCCACGCTGGCGTTTTCTTTTTTTTTTTCCTTCTCTCTAATGCATGCGTCATCCTTGTGATCCATTGACACTGACTCTGAAAGGCTTTCGGTGGAGAGTAGACTGGGTTTGCTATGTAATTACACCGCCTCAAGTTTGGTTTATAAGAGCTGAGGTTCTGGATAAAGAGTTCTTTCTTTTCTTTTACGGTGCCATCGGCCATGTCGATTGATCTTCTCCTTGTGTCCGATCAATGGTGCTTGTGTATTTGTTTCTGTCAGCAGTCTCTAACCGACAACCTCCTACCAAACACTGCACCTCCTTCTGGAACACTGGTCTCTTTTAAAACTCGTCAGAATACATTTGTGTGTATATAGGTATTCATGAGAGTTATGTGCCAAATTCTCCTTTTTTTCATTGCGTTGCCATTTTTTTTTATCCATAAGTTCTCCAATCATCCAATCTGGCAGATCTGCAGAGTTTCTCTCATTCAGCTTCATCTTTCGTCCTTTTACTTTGACCCTTCCCATGTGGGTCGGCTTCCTCTTTTGTCCCATTCCTGCTCCCTTTTTTTTTTTTACCCTTTATGTTTCCATTTCTATTTCTTGCACAGTTTTCCTTCTTATTGTCGATCGCTGCAGCTCTCGTTCTTTCGTTCACGGCTGTGTCTCGTAGGTCAATGCCTCAAAGTGTGAAGTTTGAGAATTTGGTAAACTGGGTTGACTGGTGCATATTACACCTGACCTACATAAAAACTGACAAAACCAACCTGATTTGAATAAAAGGCCCACATGGTGTGCTATATTCCCTCCATGTGGGTTCCTGTGGGTGTGATGCCATGTCTCAGTTAAGTGTTGGTGTTGGAGTCTTAATTTTTGTGTCAAATTATTTTCAAGATACAAGTTTCTTAGGGCTCAAATGGAACATTTTTTGCAGAGATGGAAGTGTTACCATGGTAACAGCCAAAAACATCAAAATTTGCCCACTGCTCCGATGTTGGTATACTGATATTATACAGCAGGCAGTTTTAAAATGCTCTGTTTCTTTTCACTTCAGCTGAACATTCATGAAAGGTGCAGGTTCAACTAAAGATGGATTGTAGCTGGTTGGCAGTTAAAGTTGCTTTCAGTGAACATGTTCTGTCGTTTCAGGTGACCCGCCGCCTCACTAATGGTAGAAATTGAGAGCTGTTAATTGAACAAATGGCCTCGATTGCACATGGGGCTGGTTCTAACAGCTGTGTTAATGTAACACAGAATTCAAGTCTAAACAGCCAAACTATTGTGCCATCTTCAAAAAATATCAATGCATATTGAAACTGGTTGACTATTTTTTTTTCAAATTTTGCCAGTTTGTTATGACCACTACCTAAAATGTTATGTTTGTTTGGTAGCAAATCTAATGCAACAAGTTTGATTAAACTTGATGGACGGGGCATGGGGCCAAGGATGTAGGATGGATCCACATCAAAGGAGTGGATCCTGATTGGATCCATATGCTAATCTTTGATTCGATTATTTTATCCTGCTTTCCTGCTCAAAAACAATCATGTATCAATGCCCTTAGTGCAGTGCTTGCAAAGATTGCAAACATGATCGAAGATGTGTCATTTGGATTAGAGCTCAGGATCAAAGATGAGTAAACAATCAACGCTCAGCAATCAAAATCAAAGCTCAGGAGCATGATCACAGATGAGTAGTCAGCATTAAAGGTCAGGCTCTATGTGCATCAATCAAGATCAAAGGAGAGAACCTTGAGCACAAATGGCTGATCGTGATAAAAGGCTAGGATTAAAGTGTATCAATCAAATTGAAAAGACAGGAACATGATCAAAGATGAGTGGTCTTCCTCAAGGCTCAGGATCTGTGAACATTAAGATCAAAGGAGAGAATCACAATCAAAGATAATTGATCATGATAAAAGGCTAGGATCAACATGTATCAATCAAAATTAAAGTCCAGGAACATGATCAAACATGAATGGTCTTCCTCAAAGGTCAGGATCTGTGAACATTAATTAAGATCAAAGCAGAGAATCACAATCAATGATAACTGATTATGGTAAAAGGCTAGGATCAATGTGTATAAATCAAAACGAAAGTCCAGGAACATGATCAAAGATGAGTGGTCTTCCTCAAAGGTCAGGTTCTGTGAACATTAATTAAGATCAAAGGAGAGAACCATAATGAAAGATAAGTGATCATGATTAAGGGTCTGGATCAAAGTGTATCATGATCAAACATGAGTCATCACAACTGAAAGTTAGGATCAAAGATAGGTAAACACAGAAAAAGGTTAGCAATTATGATCAAAGGTCAGCATGATCAAAGATTAGGGTCATGATCAAAGGTTGGGATCAAAATACATTTATCAAGATCAAAGATGAGGAACATTTTTAAAAAGATCATGACCAATGCTCAGGATAAAAGTGGATCAACCAAGATGAAAGGTCAGAAGTATGATCAAACCAAAGGTCACAACCAAAGGTTCAGATCAAATATAATTAAAGGCAGTGAAAGGTCAACAATTACGCTCAAAGGTCCAAAGTCATGATCACAGAAAGTAAGTGATCAAAACCAAAAGCTGGGATCAAAGATGAGTAAACAAACAAAGACCAGGAATCATGATAATTGTTACCAAAGGTTAGGAGCACGAACAGTGATGAGTGATCAAGATGAAAGGTCACGAGCAAAAGTCATCAATCAGGACCAAAGGTCAGCAGGTGGGATCATTTTAGCTTCAAAGGCTCAAGGTCAAAGTTTATCAGAATCAACATTTGAACATCACCAAACATATGTGATGTGGAACAAAGATCAGGATCTGTGTCACATGTCAATCAGAAATAAAGGAATGCAATCAGGATCAACAGCGAGTGTTCAGCATCCCGTGACTGTCCATTCAAAACTGCACTTTAGTCTACACCTGGATCATGACTTGGATCTGGTGCACAAAATCCATTTGAAGAGGAGTGGTCCACAAGAATGGACTGAGCATTAGAACAGAAATGGGACCATGGTGCCACGAGTGGCCTTCGTTATTACACGCTGATGACAAGCTCTGTCACTTGTTTGCACGCGTCCGTAAAAGGACAGATTCCATGTGACAGACTTCACGCTGTTCTTTAGCGACGGTATGGACGAGTTGTACATTTAGCAGGAAATAACATACATTTACCGTAATATTTTGCACATTGTTTATACCAAGGGCACCGCCGCTGTGCCCCGCCGCTGTGATGTGCAGCTAGAAAGGAGAATTGCGGGAGCTGTGTGATTATGGCTATGACTCATATGGTGCCTGTCACCTTGAATCAACATCCAACTTTACACCATCTGATGTCTTCGCCGAAGCCTGACTGAGAGGGGACAGCGTGGAGAAGAGAGCGCAGAGGGCAGGAGGCGATATAATATCCTCACTGATGCCTCGAGGAGAAGACGGAGCGCTCTGGGGAGTGCTAGAACGGGAGTTGCAGAAAGAGGAAGAAGGGTGAGTCGGATGCAGAAAGTGCCTCATGAGGGAAAGTGTTAAAAATAAGTGCAAAAGTGGATTGCTTGCGGAACGGCGGTTGCTGACTGATTTTACTGCTTCGCCCACGTGCACTAACTTGAATCACACATGGTTGCTTTAGTACCCTCTGATTACTTTTACAAAAGAAAAAAAAGAAAGTCTTCCGGGCACTAGCGCCCTGCTCTGGAAGGCCTCAGCCATGCATAGTTTGCTACCAGTGCTGTTATGTATTCATGAGGCTGCGCCTGTATGAGCTCTGAATAAGGCGGGGATAGAACGACGAGAGTGGCTAATCAGTATGCTAATCTTAGCGCGGGATAGCTAAGGAACGTAGCAAAGACCTGCGGTCCCATTCTGAAGAGCAAACACAGACACAGCGATGGAAGGAAAGATAGAGAGAAACAGAAACAGGATTCTTTCCTGAATCCTTGTTAATTTTTAATTCCAGATTTTAATCTGATGCTTTTCTGTTTAACATCCAAATGTATGAACTCAAAGGCAAATACGTGGGATTCATTTTGAAGCCAATATCTTTGCAACAAGAATTAATCTCATTATACAGCCGCAAACCGAAAGGTTGTGAATTTGAGCCCAACAGGGCGAACCCCTAAATTGCTTGTTGGGCACGTTGCACCACCTCATGAACAAATGTGGCATAAAAATACAAAGACAAAACATTAGTGTAAAAAGTAGAGGTGGGCGATACCGGGAATTTTGGTATTCATCCGGTACCAAGTAAATACAGGCCCAGTATCGCTGATATCAATACTGATACCGATACTTTTTCATATTTAAGCTTCATAGATCCAAAGGATCCAAAAGACCTAGAATAGAATTTCACCAAACATTGTACGTGACAACAAAATACTTTATTATCACAATCAACATTTTTCTTTAAAAAAATATCACTCAACACAATTTAAAACAAAATCTCCTGAGGTAGAGGGCTGACAAACCACAATACAAGGGTGCGCTGCTCCGTGTTGTGTGACACAGTGCAGCGCTGCTCTTACAGATAGAGAGTAGACTTTGATAAATCTGCGTGCGCAGCAGTCAGTGCGTGCAGGAGAGAAAAAAAAGCTTGAGTATCTATCTTTTTACACGAGGATGGTTCAATATCAATACCAGCACTAGTATCGATATTATCAATATTAGGATCGATCCACCCACCTCTAGTAAAAAGTGCAAGTGCAAATTAAAGTAAACAGCATTTCAGAGTTTATTGGCACTTCCAGGAATTACCACATGTGGACAAATCTGACTACTGGCAGGTCACATTAAGCATAATGCTAGCCATTATTAGCATTAGCAATGCACATTCACAGGGTAACACATGCGGTCATGCTGAGTTACCTATTTTTCAGATTTTAGTAAATTTCCAGTCATCATATATGCTGTATAATTGGTTTGGTGCTAGCTTGCCATAGCATGAACAGACAGTTTCCATTGTGAGCAACAGGATTTATAATGTGCTTAATATTACATACTTACATGCTAACATAAATACTTACACGCTAATATTAGCCCAGTAGCAATGCGATGCGAGCAGACTAACATTAGTGCAAAAAAAGCTTGCTAACAAGCTATAACTTGTGCTAATACTTGCTAGTATGTCATATAATGTGATGCTACTACTAATGCAACCCAAGCTCACGCCATTTCGTGATGTCATCACAAAAAGTAAATTCATCTATTAGTTTGTGCTCCCATCACGGGTGCACGAAAAAAGTGTGAGATTGGGCTTGCATTAAACCTTGCTAGCATCACATAACACAATGCTAATGGGCTAATGTTAGCATGAGCTGCTTCCATTGTCAGCAAAGGGACTTATAATGTGCATAAAAACATAGAGGTACAACTTTGCTTAGAAAAATCTTACTGCACATCTCCAGATCATTTTTTAAATGTTGGCTAAAAAAAAATTGTGGTTGCAAAAAATGTGATATTTGAGTTTTTCAATGGACAGACTAAGATAGCATACAGATTTGGGCCTTTCAGCATTATATTATAGATTATATAACCAGTACGCCATTATACCATTATAACCAGTTTTAATTCCATACAAACACAGAAATGCATCAAAGCAATCAAATGGGCTGCAGTAATGCAGAACATTTAGACTCAAACTGAACCCAAAGTGAAACACATTTCTGAGTATATGACCGCACAGATTCCACACATAAACACAATCACACACACAATTCACTGCTATCAGGGACAAACGGTTTCCCTGCTGCTAAAGCACTTGCCATCATCTTGGCCCATCTTTCACGGTGCTCTCCTGTGTTTGTCCTGCCTGTTTGTTTAGAACTCGCTGTTCTGCGGTGAAATCGACGCATTTTTGACTGTTACTGGGAACGGCAACCCGGGGGGCGTCCGCGGAGAAATGAGGTTGCAGCGCTCTCCTGATTACTGACGCACCTCACCTCATTGCCAGAAGCGCTCGAACACACGCTGTAATGCTGTGTATGGATGCCGGCGTCGCTACCCACTGCTCGACTGATTCAGCAGCTAGAAAACACGAGTTGACTGACCTCAAAAAGGCAAGGGCTGGTAGGTGAACGCCTGCGCATATTTAAATATCTTCTCCTATTTTCAGTGCTGCCCCGGGGCTTCGAAGGGGAGTCAGAGAGGGGAGCCACTGTCAAGAAGCAGCAGCGAGGGTCGCCAATGGCCGGGGGACATGAATTCATAAAGGAAGCCAACTTGTTGAATCGTCTGGCGAGGAAACTAAAAGCCACATTATGGACCCCTGGAAATAAGACCAAAGACGGCATTTATATTTCAGAGGGTTTTTAGAAGGCAGTTTTGCAAAATTTAAAGACAGTGATGAGCATCATTTCAAGGCGGGCGGACGGAGGGGGCAGGGGCATAGGAGGGGCACATTTGACATTTGCTATTAGTGCGTAATGAGCCTTCTGCACATGAAAAAAAGGCACATCTTGAGATTTTTTCTCTTGTTTGTTTGAAATGCGAGGTGGCAGTGCGACCACAGGCGGCGTGTCATTCAGTCCACCGCGGTCTATGTCTGGCAGTCAGGGGAGAGAGCGATGTATAATTAAAGGGATGCATATTGTTGGTTTTTGGTCTCCGCGCCCTCTGTAAGGCAACGCTCATCCATCATCCTGTACCGTCTCAAATTGTGTGGATGTTTGCACACTTGGCACTATGGAAAGGCAATTACAGCAAACCGGGAATCTTTTTTTTTTTCCCCCAACTGTGACCTATTCAGAGGCTGACAAGAATATGACTGCTAAACAGCTTTCCTACATGTCAAAAAAGAGAGAAAAAAAAGCAAGATCAGCTGTTATACTGCAATCATGGTATAATGTAAGAAATGTTTCTCTGTTTGTTCCCTGACTCCTCCCAAGGCCTTCAGCAGATTCTCACCAAACTTGGTATGTGGATGAAGGGTAACCCTGCAATTACTCGAAAAAGGTTTGTTTTGGCATAGGACAAGGTCATTTGGATCACTGGTCAAAACTGCGGTTTGTCTGTCAATTTGTTTCTCTACTTCTCCAAGGTCTTTGGCCTTATTTCCACCAAACATGGTATGTGCACGAAGGTTGAGCCCAGAATTACCATTAAAGACTTTGTTTTGTAAAAGGTAAAAGTCATTAGGGTCAAAGGCCAAAACTGTGTTTTGTTTTTACCTCCAATGTCCACCAAGCTTGGTCTGTGTATATGTATGTTCTGGAACTGCCCAAGCAAGGGTTAGGCTTCGGTTACCAAATATCTATCTTTGCAGGAATTGCCCAGCAAGGTCATTGACTGAGGTCGATGGTCATGCCTGCCTGTCTTTGTTAGCTTAGTCCTCCCAGATCTTTTTCGTGATATCCATCAAACTCAGTATGTCAATGAAGACTGACCCTAAAATTGGCCTTAAAGAATTAATTGTGGAAAAGGTCAAGGAATTTGATTTTCAACCCAGTTTGGACCAAATATGGCACAAACTTAACTTAGGTCGATGTCAGAATTGTCCTGGCAAAGTCAGCCAGAGGTCAATGAGTTGGGTGAAGGTCAAAGTAATTGGGATCAAATATCAGATTGTCTTCATGCCCCTGTGTGCTATGACCTCATTCACATAAATGTTGAAAGTGATCATTGTACAAAATCAGTTTTCTCTATATTTTTTTAGATCAATGTAGACATCCTGAAACTCCCACAATTCTGTGACTGTGCACATTGAAACCCTCCTGCTAAAACAGAGTGCAGTATTTTAGGCTACAATCTTTTGTTGCGAGAGTAGGGAACTGTGTGAGATGAGCCTGGAGACATGAAGGTATGCTCTGGAGAGAAGGGGAATGAAAGTCAGTGGAGCAAAATCTTGTCCATGTATCTGGATAAGAGGGAGGTCAGCAAAATGGTGTGGAGTAGGTAGTGAAAGTAGATGAGTTTAAATACTTGGGGTCAGCTGTTAAAAGTAATGGAGAGTGTGGTAGAGAGGTGAAGAAGAGAGTGGAGTCGGTAGAGAACAGCGCCAGGAATGATTTCTCATAGAAGGGTATTTGCAAGACTGGAAAAAGAGACCACCTATGAGGCATGGCTTGGAGGCACTGGTGGTGGTAGATAGGAAATGGCAGAGTTGAAGATGGTTGAATTTTCCTTGTGAGAGAAGATGATGGACAAGATTCGGAATGAGAATATCAGACGGAGTACAAAGGCAGGACAGTTTGGCGACAGAGAGGCGAGATTGAGATGGGTTGGGCACGTGCAGAGGAGGGTTGTGGGTTATATTCAGAGAAAGATGCTGAGGATGCAACTGACAGGCGGAAGGAGAAGAGGAAAGTTAAAGAGGAGATTTATGGATGTGTTGAGGAAGGGCCGGTGATGGCGTTTGGAGGGGGGATGATGTCACGGAAGCATGATTTAACCATGATGTAGATCAGAGTTAGCAAAGGCAGCTTGAAGAATTGTGACTCAGGTATAGTCAGGGTGTTCGCTGCAGCATGGCAACCATGAGGCATGGATGACAGCAGCTTGATCATGCTCTGGCAGATGGCCAGAGAGGTGCAGGGAGAAGGTTCCCCGTGCACCAGCTCAGACAAAAAGAAATCATGTGACGGCATAACCATTTTAACATCAATTTATAATCCTATTTATCCAATGTGCCCAAACTTTCAAAGATGATTACCGTATTGTCTGGAGTATAAGTTGCATCTGTTAAAAAATGCCTTTTGAAGAGGAAAAATCTATAATGCATAAATGTGTCAAGTCAGCATCGCGGCTATGTTGATGTGCACAGCCCGTCCCTCCACATACGCTGACGCCTCTCACTTGTTTGGTGGGAGATGCAGTAAAAGTCATATTCAAGTCAATTTCTCCTCATCATTTCTTCCATATCATCTTATTTTCATTTTTACATGAGGCCATCATATATGGCCATCGGGTATTGCAAAGGCTTTGCGTCTGTCCGTCTGTCTGTTTGTCTGTCCATCTGTCTGTGTTCTTAAATCCAGTCTTATTACTGCCATGATCTTCAAATTCACAGGGAACATTCTTGGGACACAGACCTTGGACAAGTTAAAAGGTGGCTAACCTTGACCTATCTTAAGAGGTTAAAAAGTCACATTTTGCTCCTATTATTATTAATGTTTTGTTGTTGTTGGTAGGCTATCACAGACGTTAGCATGGTGATGTCACTTCCTGGCTAGCTGCTAACTTCACTTCATTTCTGGCTAAATCTAACACCTTTATCATATATTATGTAAATACTAGCAAGAAATAAGTCTAATAACTTCCAAAACTAAAAACTCTATTTTTGTAACCTTATAACACCTCTGGAGTGATTTAAAGACATTGTGTGTATGTTAGCATAGTGAGGTCACTTCCTGGTGTAGCTAGCTGCTAACCACTTTGTTTCTGGCATATTATGTAAAAACTAGTGAGAAATAAACACTTCTAAAACTGGAAACACTGCTTTTGTAACCTGATAACACCGCTCAAGTGATTTACAAGACATCCCACAGACGTCAGTGTGTACGCTAACTTCTGCTAATTCAAAGCTAACTTCTACTCTTTTCAAAAGCTCACATATGCGCACACGCGTCTGCAGACGCCTTTGAAATGTAAATAAAATATTGTTTATGATTGACTGATTGATTGATTGAGCTTATCCTGCAACATAAACATAAAAAGTCAGAGGTGAATGTGTCAATGATACATGGATAATACAATAAAGCATAAACACTTTCCATTGTGGTCTTTGTGACATTATTACGTCACAATAATAGAGGGGCTTGATTGAACATGTACAAATTGTACATAAGACAATAGGATCTTAATAATTTGCTTACAGCCAAGGGTATTTTAGCATTGCATTATTATTATTATTACTTGACGCTATGTTTGTAACACCTGCACAATCATATCTTGATAATGTGCTGTGGCATTTACTAAATGTGAAAACGTGCTCTAAAATGTTTACACTTCACAGTTAAGCAAAGGTAGCCTACATGGATAATTGCACATTCAACACTACTTGTCCAGTTGGGAATTAGTTTGGTGTCAGTTAGACTGTAATTAATATTAAATTTGTGTGTATAATATTTACATATCGGATGCCTGCAGGTTACAACAGCTCACAGTCTCATTAATAATGTACAGTCGTGCATAATTGCACTGTGCAAAGAAACAAACAAGCAAACAACTTAAAACATTAGCATTTTTGTTTACAGTACTGTGCTAAAGTTTTAGGCATCCTAGGATTTTGATAATTTCATGTCTGATATTTATTCATCAGTCTGAAAATTGCTGGTGTTTCCTCAGTAATAAAATTAATGTAAAATTACTTAGCAGGTAACCACTGATAAATACTGAACTGTTTAATCGTCTTTTATCTCATGAAAAATGTAGAACCTTATTTAATTTCTCTCATTTTGCACTCTCAGGCTGCAAACCTAGTGTTCCAAAGGTGAAAAAGAAGTCAGCAGGCTACATGGCATTCTGTCATTCCACTCTTTTATCATGGAATAGTTTGCTTGCTGAGATTTCCAAAGGTGAAAAAGAAGTCAGCAGGCTACATGGCATTCTGTCATTCAGTCTTTTATCATGCAATAGTTTACTTGCTGAGTTAAGACCCACTTTTTGTTGAATCTTTTAAATTAAGACATATAACTTTCTTTATGCTGACTACAACATGTTATACAATTAAAGAATTGACTGTTTGTCTCTATGGTTTGTAATCAAATCTTTTGATTTTTAAATGATTTTGTATTGTATTTTCTGTCACTGTTTTTCTTGCATCAAATTTGTGCATCACTTTGTGTTGTTTGTTTTTGAAAGTTCTTTACCATTATCATCACCATTATTATTAATGCTTTTTTGGGGGGCGGGGGGAGGGTAAGTACACATTTATATATGCTTTACAAATGCTTTTCACAAATTTATATTTTTAATACGAGTACTTTTCATTATTTTCAAATATTTTAGTCGCATTAAAGCTGCCAAAAATGTTTACACAGTACTACAGAAGTGTTTTTTCATTATTATTATTTTTAGAACATTATTAAATGGCCATATTTGAAATTTCCAAATGCAAATAAAATAAAATAAAATCTAGATATTTATGTCTGTTTAATTACAGAAAGTAGTAACTTTTCCAATTTCTTTTTATTTTTTATTTTTAAAAATTTAATTAAAGAAAGTAACAAGGTCAATTAGATTAGATTAATAAGAAAAAAAAAACAGGAGGCAAACAAATGGGATAATTAGCAAATAATGAATTAGCCAACATCAGACAGAGAATTTTACATTCCAAAGAAATGGAAGAAAAGGTGACTAATGGCAAGGTCTGTTTTTTTTTTGTAGCGGTCCTGTAAAATGTGATATGGCCTAATTGGGTCAGAATCTGGACGCAGTCTAGCGGTGTGCCTCTGCCTTGGGAGGTTCTGTGGATGTGCATTTGTGCTTGTTTTGCCCAGGGCCAGTAAGCCCATTCTGAGAAGGATACTGAAGCTACTCCCTCCTTTATTACTGCAAAAAGCAATTGCTTGGAAGAAAACGCCAGAATGGTACTTTGAATTCCTGGAGGGGCCCATCACGGAGACGCGGCCCACGGAGCTGAGACAGCTAGCATCTGGAGCAAAGACGCGGTGGAAAAGTGGAGAGGGAAGGGGGGAGGCGAGAGAACAGGACAGCGGAAGAGACAGACAGAGAGCACGAGGGAGACGGCGGAGCGGCGGGTGTGAGACAGACAGAGCAAGGGGCTGACGGTCCACCAATTGACAGCCTGCTGGGGAATAAAGTCGACTAACACAATGAAGCACTCGGCAGACAGAGTTGCCGCGGAGTAGCCGAGAGCCTCTCAGAAGTAGAAACAAATATTACATTAAAAGCGACAGAAGCCATTTGTCACAGCGGAAAGCCTGAGAGGTAGTTAAGCCGTGGAATATCGAGACCCGCGGCCTCGCTGTTGCCACCTGGAGGAAATTGTGCTGAAGTCATCTTCGTTCAGTCAATTGTCTGGTGTCCTTCAATGGCTCTCGCACTTAACAAGGTAACGTCGGCACAAACTTTCAACTGCACAACTCCAGAGAACTTGTTACAGAGCCTTGAGGGTCTCCCCCGCCTTTCTTCCAGCTCAAAGCGCCGACATTCACGCTGACAGCCACAATCCAATGTTAATGATTCAGAGAGATAAATCCTGTGGACATTTACGGCCTAAATAGCAGCTGCACTCTGGTTGCACCCTTGTGTCATGGCGAGTTGATAATCTGGAGCCGGGAGAGGCAGACGGTCGGTCGTTCAGTCACCCGGTCAGTCGGTCAGAGGAGTTGCTGGCAGGCTGCCACAAAGTGCATTACCTGCCATTTCAAACAGACTTCATTAAATGGTGTAATAAAGAAAGGATCTGTTTCCTCTTTTGTATGTTTGCAGACATGACTCCAACAAACATGGTTTAACTCTACACAACAAAGAAGAATACTGTAAAGATATGACTGAGCCCATTTGTTGTTTGATCAGAAGAACAACTTTAACAAGTGCATAACCTGCACTCACGGTGCCCTGGACAAACATTGACAATCTTAAAATTGATGAATGAAGCTTTTCCACAGAAGGCTTTTACAAAATAAAGCTCACTGATTTTGACCTTTGACCCCAAAATCAACAAGCTTCTTGGGGTCACCATGTTTAACACACCTACCAAGTTTGGTGACAATCAGGCAGTTATGAAAGAAGTTATTGCGCTCACAAGATTTTTTTACAAAATACGCTCCAGTGACGATTGTCTTTGATCCTAAGTCAATAGGCTGCTTGAGGTCAATATACCTAACATACATACCAGGTTTGTTGACAGTCAGTCAGTTAAAAAAGTATTGCACTCACAAATGTTCTACAAAGTACACTCCAGTGACCTTTGAACCCCCAAATCAGTCGGCTTTTTGGATTCACTATGTGGTGACAGTCGGGCAACAGTAGAATACATCTGATCACAGTCACTTGTCAAATGTTGCCTGAATCAGGATCAAAGTGCTGAGGTCCGGATCAAAGCATCAGTGATCGGGATCAAAGGCCATGCATCTGGATCAAAGATCAGTGTTAAGGTTCAAAGGCCAGAGATCACAATCAAAGTTCAGCGATTGAGATCAAAGATCAAGGTTCAGGCTTGATCAACATAAAAGCTCTGCAATCATGATCAAAGATCAGGGAGGATGATCAAAGATTACTGATCAGGAAAAAGATCAGGATCAGGCTCGAAGGTGAGCAATCAGAAAGAAACACAAGTCTTTAGGATCCTGTAATTGTCTGTCCATACTGTAGATGTACTTTGGTCCAGGTCCAGTAAATAGTCTTAGCCAAGCATTTCTTATCTTTTCTAGCATGTTAAAAAAAAGATTTTGTTTTGCATACATGCATGCATAAACAAAGTTTTCTTGCATGCAAAAACATTATGCATGCTCAAAAGTCATATTTTTTTCCTCATATGGGAGTTACGAGTGAATTATCTGACAGGAGGACAGGCTGCAGGGACAGCAACAGGCATGTGAGAGTGCGACGGACAGCAATGGAGGCAGAGCTGGAGGGAAAAGAAGAGGGACAGAAGGCTGGAAGTGCTGCGAGCCATGCAACTATCTATCCTGAAAATGCTGCAGCAGATTATTAAATCCAGCTGATCCTTCTCTGTGAAGAAACATGCATTTATGGATGCACGGCAAGCGGAAAACTTTTATTTATAGGTTTCTAAAAAAATGCTTTAATGCTAGTTTGTCACTGCCTTGCAGCAGAACATGTGAGTTATTATACTCGCCTACTCCAGGTTTAGGAGCCTATTATGACTTATGAGCAGGAGACTCTATATGCGATTCTATATGCAATGTGCATGTGTCATAATTTAAAAAAAATCATGCAAATCCATTCTATAATGCGTAAAAGTGCAGATTTTGCTCTTTGTTGTTATGTAAAAACCTGCAATTACATTCTAACTATTCATATACAAGGCAAAGCGAGGCAATCTTTTGATTTCAAGCCTTTTGCTTTTCTAGTCGCTGTTCTATGTAGGATGTTATCTTGTTAAAAACGGTATAAGTGGTTAAATGCGGGAGTCTGTTTCCATTTGCAATCAAATGACATATTTTCATTCTGATGTGATATTAGGAGTATGTGACTGAAAAAAAAGCCACCTCAGGCATGAATCCACAATGTCATCCATCATCATTTTGTGAAAGGTCGAAGAAAAAAAGATGTCATTTGCATTACTTCAACACAATGGCAGAAAATGCAAATGTGACCACGTGAAGATATTTGAGGGATTTCAGGGGCATCCATTGTTTAAAGGATTCATATGGCACCAAATCTGTTTTTTTGCCTTAATGTTTTGTTTTTTGATCAAATCTGCAAAGTCTCACATTTATATAACCCCTAGATGCAGTGTGGCACGTTGTGCAATAGGTGTAAGATACACCAGATTCAAGTGTACACTACTGTTAAAGGCAAAGACAGATGTCAAAATGATTGGTTTGTTTCATTTTTCATCCAGAATACACCCATGATTATCATATTTTCTGGACTATATGTTGCACTGGCATATTTGTCGCATCTGTCTAAAAATGTGTCATGAAGTGCGTGACACAGAGACAGAGAGAGAGAGAGAGAGAGAGAGTGTTATGCGTCGGACGCAGCTCGGAGAACCGACCAGCGTTTGAAGGACCCAGTATGAAATAAGCAGAGCACGGTACAAAGGCTAACTGAATTTAATACATAACAGTGATCATAATATAACAAAAAGGTGCGGTCTGGCGTGGTGCGCTCCCAGCAGCGCTAACGGTCCGGAGCCAGAAGCTGTTTCGGACCCAAGGACCCCGCCGACACCCCCCAGGTGGCCGCAACAACCGAGTCTGTGAAAGAAGGAACCATTATGTGAGTCCACACTCTACACACAGAACACTTAAAGGTGTACAAACAGCAAACACTTCCTAGCTTGATTACTGATCAGCTTCCAACCTGCAGGCATGGAACATCTCGTTCACAAATCACCACTGCAGTGGAAGCTGATACATGACTAACATACAGCTCAATACAATAAGGTGTGAGGGACACCACATTTACTGACTGTATAACTGTTAGTCACAAAATCCAACGTACCTCAGGAAGTGTGCTGACGAGCGTGAGACCTCACCCTCTCCTCTTTCACAGACCGTGCATCAAACCTGGACATTCTCAGCGTCCGCTGCTGATGAGATGGCTCCCGAGACGACGATCTCACCCGTCTGGTCACAAGGTCGAGTCTCTGGCAAATGCACACTGTGCACTTCAGTCTTAAATGCCAACATACTCCAATCCCTCCAGATGCACCTCAGCTGTGAGTCCTGACGAGTCGCAGGTGATCAGGGTGAAGTCCTAACAGCCTCAGCAACACAGCCACTCAGTCCCAAATGCATGCCACCTGGGAGGAAACACAAAAGGCAAACAAACTGGCAGCCAGGCCCCCCCAGCCATACAACAGAGAGAGAGAGAGAGAGAGAGAGAGAGAGAGAGAGAGAGAGAGAGAGAGAGAGAGAGAAAGAGAGAGAGAGAGAGAGAGAGAGAGAGAGAAAGAGAGAGAGAGAGAGAGAGAGGAGAAGAAGAAGACAATTTATTTTAATTCCAATTTAATCAAATCATTTATAATAAATACTGCATTAGTGAGCAGAAGGTAACGGGCTAATTAATGTTATAGTGTGAGGAACAAGGAACTAGGGAGGAAACTGCTCCGTGTTGCTACAGAACAAGCAAAAACATCAAATAGAAGCTCAGATTTTGCACGTTTACCTCACTAATTGTACATACACTAACAGATTATACATTTTTAAAACACAATAGTTTATCTCACCTTAGCCCAGCAGTCCTCCTTGTTGCAGTTCTGGCTGTCCCACACATTGTAAAACAGGTTATTTCCTGTCTTTATTCAAGAGCATATGAAGGGTGTGGTCTTTCAGTTTGAGAGCATGGCTTATTATTTAAGTTGTTTTCCAAGATCCAGCACATCTTCAGTTAGATTTTGGAATTGTTCTTGTTTTACAGCAGTTGACATCCAGGTTAATGGTGCATTTCTGCCACCTTCTGCTCTGGGGTGTGAATCATACAGCACTTCATTAAAATTAGTGGATCAGCTTGCAAGCATGTAGTTCATGCCATCTTGTTGTACAGAAGATAATGTATTTGTTCATATACAAGTTGATTCAAAATATAAGTTATAGGATCTGCCAAACAAATAAAAAAGCAACTTATAGTCCAGATGTGTCCAGCTATGGTCATGAACACGTAGTACAACCGCTTTATCCTGCACCTTGCTGGCAACTCAGGATGGGGACTTCAATTACCCGACATTTCCCAACTGAATCATTCAAGTGCATTGTGATGCATCTTAGAATCAGGAAATTTCCATACCTCCAGAAGCTGTACTGCTATCAACAAAATTTATACCTTCTCGGGGTTTTTTTTACACTTTTGTGACGTATGTATCCAAAGTCTGTGACTCTGTGAGATATGCACTCGGAGATGCTCTACGCTTTCCGCAATGTGTCCAAGCAATCTGGCGGAGAAAGAAGAGATATTTGTCCTCAGACCTGAGAGAGGATGTGGCCAGTAGCTCCTTACCATTTGAAGAGACAGGCACAGAAACAGATTGTTACATTGAGAAATGATTTATTTAAATAACTTTAATTACTTTTTTTGTTGTTTTTTTGGGAGGGGGGTATGACTACAGTATCTACATGATAGTTATTTCTGTTCGCAACACATTTGTGTTCCATATTAACTTACTGTAAAGGTGCGTAACACGACCCCTTTAAAACCCTTTGCAGATAGAAACAGCTCATAAATCACCAGCTTGCATATTAATCAAGCAATACTTTAAAAATCTACTGATTATGACACTGCTGAGCAAACAATGACACATTTCTCACGTTGTCTCAGGTAATATTATGACAAATTGTCACATCTGTAGTTTAACATACAGAAAAATGTGCATCATTGCACTGATTTCAGTACAGAATAATGTGAAGGTGGCTTCATTTTGATAAAAAAACGATCCATTATCGCGGGAAGATGCATGTGTCACCAGTTCTCCAATTAAATCTGAAGCTCTCGGTAGAGACTGTTGGTTGATGAATCAATCCTACAGACTTACATAAATGTAATTACTTCATTTGTCATTGTCTGGAGAGAACACGTGGAGCTCCTCGTACCCAAAAAGCTTCCTCCGGAAAAACAAATGCAGAGAAACCCTCGCCATTTTGAACGCCATTACATCCCGTGCAAATTCTTCACATCTGCATTTTAATTATTTTGTAAGAGAACTTGTCATTTCATACAGGAGATATGAATTTTATAAGAAAGCAACGACTATCCCCGTTTACACTTTACCCCATTGTTGTCCAGCACTCATTTACGTGCATATATTATTTTCTGTTTTTTTAACCGCTGAGCAATGTAAATTATTGACAGGTGAAGGCAGAAAGGGGTGACATCTGTTGTTATGGGTGCTGTTGTGGAACGGCGGTGATCAGAGGATGGGTGTTCTTTTTTCTGTGTTCTAATCTCATCATTCACTGAGGTGACAGATGTTGGCAAGCTAATTAACAAATCCTTGGGTGATGTCAAAGTAAGTCTTTGCATTCAGAGTCAGCGGAAGACGAGGGAAAACTTTTGTCGAACATACACACGTGGTCACGTGTTCGTATGACCAAAGTGTTGGGTTTTCTGACATCATATTGTATTTGTTTGTTTCCATACTACTCCCAGCTCCTTTGGCCGACTGGCAGATTTCAAGCAACCTAAATGAGGGCGATGGTGAGGTCAACAAAGGTGATGGCAAAGGTCAAGATCATTGGGGTCAGTAGATTCCAGAATTTCCTTGGCAAAGTTTCCGGGTCTTCTGCGTTTGAGGTTGAGAAACGATCATGATGCTGTTGGACAGCAGTGTTTGACGATGCCAATATTTTGCTGGTAAACGAAGATTTAAGTCTTTAGGGTCTTGGTACTTCCTGTTTTACTATATGGTTTTGAGGCTTAGATTTTAACCAGTGACCTAACGGGGCTACTCCACAGGGCGCCATTCTATGATCACTCACAATCCAAAAAGTGCAAAAGCAGGATGAAACAGCTTAATTTGGCTTGCCTCCTAACAGCCAGACTTATAAAGTACAACCTGGTAACCCAACTGCAAATGAAAGAAAGGAGCTGCGCCCTCAGCCAGACATGATCGAGGTACTCAACTTTGAACAAAAACCGCAACAAATGCTGCTTTTCAAATTTTTACCCCAATGGAGCTCGATCAAACAAGTTTCAAGCTGTAGTCACTACAAGTACCCTGTTAAAAGAAGTTCAAACATGACTGAAGCTGTTAAGACTATGAATACGCAGAAGTTACCACGTACAATCAACGATTTCAAAAATCGGGTGAAATTTTTGAAGAGTTCAAAAATTGGATCCTGATTTCAAATCTGGTGCAGATGATGGTTGTTACTACTATGCATACTAGATTTATTAAAGGCCGAGAAAGATGAATAAAGAGGTTACTATGATGCTTCAAAATGTGCCCCGATTGGTTATGCGGGATTAAACAGAAAGGAACGGCGCTCTGAGGAACAGGCCCATAAGGTGACAATTTAATGCCTTTGGGACGAGGAATCCTTGGAGACAACTGGAATGATGTTGTGCCAAACAAACCATTACTTAGCAAGGCTTAGGTGAAGATTGCCACTTGCACAGTGAAAGAACATCAGCGACAATATTTTGCACAATTAACGTTTATTTTTCTCTGTGTATAATCCAGCACACATTTTCCTGTCTGGTTGAGGCATTGAACCAATGACCCTCCGGTGATAAACCCACTTCACCAGCTTTTTGGCTTTTACTTCCCTAATAACCATCGAGCAACGACCTGAAATTTAGAAAAATGGGCTTGCACCCAGAAGGTTATAGGTTCAACTCCCTGTCTAGAAAGACAACAACACCCCCTAATGAATTCTTGTCCCTCCCACCCCCAAAGCTGTTTGGCTTTAACTTCCTTGATAACAATCGGGTAAGCGGCTACCTGAAAGTTAGAAAAATGGGCTTGCAACCAGAGGGTTATAAGTTCAACTCCCTTTCTAGAAATACAAAAACAGAGTTGGGTATAGTTTTAAACAGTGTCTCTCTCACCCCCCTTATGATTTCTTGTCTCCTCCTCGCCCCCAACTCCCAAAGCTGTTTGGCTTTAACTTCCTTGATAACAATCAGGTAAGCGGCTACCTGAAAGTTAGAAAAATGGGCTTGCAACCAGAGGGTTATAGGTTCAATTCCCTGTCTAGAAAGACAAAAACAGAGTTGGGTATGGTTTTAAACAGTGTCTCTCTCACCCCCCCTTATGATTTCTTGTCTCCTCCTCCCCCCCAACACCCAAAGCTGTTTGGCTTTAACTTCCTTGATAACAATCAGGTAAGCGGCTACCTGAAAGTTAGAAAAATGGGCTTGCAACCAGAGGGTTATAGGTTCAATTCCCTGTCTAGAAAGACAAAAACAGAGTTGGGTATGGTTTTAAACAGTGTCTCTCTCACCCCCCCTTATGATTTCTTGTCTCCTCCTCCCCCCCAACACCCAAAGCTGTTTAGCTTTAATTTCCTTGATAACAATCTGGTAAGCGGCTACCTGAAAGTTAGAAAAATGCATTTGCAACCAGAGGGTTATAGGTTCAACTCCCTTTGTAGAAAGACAAAAACAGAGTTGGGTATAGTTTTAAACAGTGCAATCGGTTGGCCGTTTTGTTATCTTTCAACCATGGAATATGGTGCTTGCAGACTCTCTGGGTTCACACTCATCCCACTTTAAATATGGGTCCTCTGAAGTACAGGGAAACCCAGTCACAAATATACTGGCGCACTACATGCGCACACTCACATACAGTATTCAGAGTATGCAAATCCGCAAGATAGTGGAGAGTGGCTACCAAATAATGAATCCTCGTCTTACTATTGCAAAGAGATGAAAGGCCCGGAGGGTGGAAATAGAATTTCTAGATTTCATAACCTGGTTCTTTTGTAGCTTTGTAAAGCGGGTCACCTCATATTGCTCGTCAGCTAGTGGAAGCCAGGCGGGAAGGATATGTTAAGAATGAAAGGGATAGAGAGTATGGATGAAATGCAACTTTGGGAATGTCAAACTCTCAAGGCCCAGTCTTAACTGGATGCATTTGGTACCAAATGTGTGGAAACCTTCAAAGAAAAACAATATTTTTAGCCACCAGATTCATCTGCCACTCACTTATATTTCCATGCACAATGGATAGTGGCTCCGCCCACTTCCTGGAGTCACAAGAAGGACAGCTAAGTTTTTTTTTTCCATCCTATGGGACTCACCAAGAGAGATTAACTTGAAGTATTCCCCTCTCTACGGTGGTTCACTGCTGCTAATCTAATGCACGCATTATTCAGCCCAAGAAAGCACATCCAGATTTATTGGCCGGGTTTAACTTTATGGTAAAATAGCGCATTAAGCAGATGATATCACAGTGTATATGAAATGATCATGCAGGTTGCACATAAAAAACAGAGGCTGAGGGGACCTGTGTAATTAAATGCAAGGTTCAAACTGTTATACATCACTGGTTTTCTCTTGCATGGACCACTTAATGTAAATTGTGAGGAAGGCACCCTTTTCTCTCTTTGCATCTCTGTTAAAGGTAAAAAAAAAGCTGATCTGTACTGTTTTGTCTCTCTTCCAACAGCACCGCTTCCTTTTTCTTATTTATTTTTCCTGCTGGGTCATCTCTAAGAATGCTTCAAAATTCCTTCTGCTATCTGAATTTAATAAAGTAGAGGTGTATAGATTTATTGTGGCCCTGCAGTGCAAAACACATCTTGCAAGACCAAAAACACAAAATTCCTCGTATGTTTTTGTTTGCAGATGATGTGCTTCTATTGGATTCATCAGGTAGTGACTGGACATATTAAAACAAATGCAAAACATATAACCAAAAACAGAAACTATATTTCACAAAACACACCAACAGTAAATTAACACATTTACAAAAATATATTGATGTATCAAAATAATACAGAGAACACATTGACATAGCTGAATACAGGGTATGTCAGGAAAAAATTGCTAAAAAAAAAAAAAAGATTTCTAGAAACAAAAAAAGTGATATATATATGGTAATACAGTACATTAACACAACCAACATCTCATTTCAGAAAACACATTGACAAAATACAATTCTCAACAAAATATATTAACATTTAAATAAGCCAAAATATGGCAAAACTGTTTCAGAAAACACAGCAACAATACAGATCATGAGCCAACAAATCCATTATTTGTCTCTTTACACATATTAACATTTTGGGACTTGATTGATTATATCATAATACAAATTATGTTTTGAGTAAAAAAAAAAAAAAACTTTTACCACAACATGTCCAGGACCTGTTTAAAATGAGGGACTCCAGTTATAATTTGCAAGGAACATTATTATTTGAGAAAACAAAGATTTGAACAAATGTAAAAAGTCATTGTGTTTCTGTTGAAAGTGTTAATATTTGAAATAAGTGTCTTGATAACATTAAATCATTTGGTAACTTGGTTGGCTTTAAAAGGCTCTATAAAAAATTAATTCAATTAGGTTCACTGATTTTGTTTTGCTTTTTGGGTTTGTGCATGGTGCACTGCTGTTTACATGTTAGTATTTTGAAATTTTAGTTCATTGATTAATTTATATTTGTTATCATGGGTATATGTATATTTTTATATACATATCTATACATTTTTATTTATTTATTTATTTTTGGTTAAAAGGGTGGGTATTTATAAGCTTTTGCTTCTACCTACACCCTCTCAGGCCCTTGTGTACATGGTTAAATTGTTTTCTTTTTGAGTTTTCCTTGTTATTTTGAGTTTGTGTGTGCCAAATAAATTCATTAATTCATTCATACACACATTTACAAAAATACATTCACAAAATAATAATAATAATAAAAAAAAAAAAATTCAAGGAAACACATTAACATGACATTTGAGAAGACCAGTGCTGCTAAAGTAACTTTCACAAGTTACTTTTTTAGTTCCTTTTTTATTTGCTTTATACAGTTACTTTATGCAGTTACTTCATTAGCAGCTTTATGCAATTACTTAGAATTAGAATCTGCCAAAAACTTGCAACAAATAAGTAATGCAACTAATAAGGTAACTTGTAATCTAACTTGGTTACGCTTAAGATTGAGCAATCAGCAAAGTAACTCATGAGCAGGGTTGGGTAGGATTATTTTGAAATGTAATCCAAAAGTAATCAGATTACAAGTAATCCAAATGTATGTACATACATACATGTAATCCACATGTATTTTTTCAAAGTAATCCTACCCAACCTTGCCCATGAGTACTAAATCTTAAAAATAACCAAATTAGATTATGAGTTACTTTATTAATTACATTCAGCAGCTACCAACAAGTTGTCCGCAGCTGCTAATGAAGTAACTGTATAAAGTAACTGTAAAATATAACTGTATAAAGTACAACAACTAATAAAGTAACTTACTTTCCAAAGTTACTTTGCCAACACTGGAGAAGACACTGACAAAATACAAGACACTTAACCAAATATATTAGCAATATTTAAATAATGCAAAATAGGCAAAGTAGAAACTCTAGTTCAGAAAATACATGAAAATAAATATTAAATTAATTATCTACATACATTGACAGCAATAGATTAATGAATAACAATGAAAATAATGATTAAAAACATTTCCAGAAAAAAAATATATATGAAATTTAAAATGTGACATTTAAGAAAACATGCTTGCAAAATCAATAACACACATATAAAAATATATTAACAAAATCAAAATCATAAAAAAGCACCCACATTGAAAACATTTCAGGTTGCATGTTAACAAAGCGCCTTTTTGTTCTTGTCAGTTTTCAGAAATGTCATGGTGTCAGGTTTCTGAATGTGTTTTGCACTTAATGGCCACTCCATGGGTCTCGCTCCGTGACTCAGTCCCACGCCATGTGTGATCTTGTCCCCACCACAAATCCATTAGAGCTCCATAAATCGCTTATTTGACATTTGAGAAAAGTACCACAACTCTCACGTTGGGATGAAACGAGAACAAGCTTGAGCTTCTTTATTGAATAGCTGAAGATGTTGTAAAGAGGAAAGTAGGAAGGGGCCGCTGGTGCCGCCAAATTGCATTGGTGCTCCAGAATGAAGAAAAAAAAAAAAACATCTAGAAGAGTGTGCATGTGTGTGCTTTATAATGGAATGCATTTTATTGTGTGTGAGCACAACTGCTTGTATTTGGGGTATAAAAGTTGTATAAAACACTTGTTAAGCCAGTGATTCATGCTACAACCTTTTCTATTTTTTCCAGTAATTCAGTCAGATTTGATTTGATTAGGTAAAGATTTGAGCATTAAGAGTACTCTGTATTCCACACACTAGTATAAGAAGTCTACACATCAATACTGAACTCCACTACAGGGCTAGTTAACGAATTGCTGTTTAGTATTTGCTTTGTGGCACCTTACACTTTCCTGAGGCTCTGTAGTCAGTCTGCAGGCTTACTTTTGTGTTCCTAAGGTGAAAAAGAAGTCAGCAGGATATGCTGACTGTATTTTACTTGTTTCCTGGGGAAAATCTGTTTTCTATTATCAGAAACTCAATTTGCGTTGAGTTTTGAAACACGATTTAAAGCAGATATCAACTTCACTTTCTATAATTAGTAACCTCAGGCCTTATTTTGCTTCATTTTATTAGGTTGCCTTTAGAATGGTGCTAAATGTAAAGACCTAGACTCCAAATTATAGAGGTTTGTTTATTTCTAGTAATTCTCTGCATCTCATTTAATAATTCCTATTGTATTTGGCACACAATAACAGAAGACTCTATATAGCAACTCCACTGGAAGGCTAATTACTTATTTACTTCATTAGTGTCGCTAAAGTGAAAAAGAAGCCAGCAGGTTACATGGCTTTGACATAATCTGCCTGCTATTATCAGACAGTCAATGTACACTCAACAAAAATATAAACGCAACACTTTTGGTTTTGCTCCCATTTTGTATGAGATGAACTCAAAGATCTAAAACTTTTTCCACATACACAATATCACCATTTCCCTCAAATATTGTTCACAAACCAGTCTAAATCTGTGATAGTGAGCACTTCTCCTTTGCTGAGATAATCCATCCCACCTCACAGGTGTGCCATGTCAAGATGCTGATTAGACACCATGATTAGTGCACAGGTGTGCCTTAGACTGCCCACAATAAAAGGCCACTCTGAAAGGTGCAGTTTTATCACACAGCACAATGCCACAGATGTCGCAAGCTTTGAGGGAGCGTGCAATTGGCATGCTGACAGCAGGAATGTCAACCAGAGCTGTTGCTTGTGTATTGAATGTTCATTTCTCTACCATAAGCCGTCTCCAAAGGCGTTTCAGAGAATTTGGCAGTACATCCAACCAGCCTCACAACCGCAGACCACGTGTAACCACACCAGCCCAGGACCTCCACATCCAGCATGTTCACCTCCAAGATTGTCTGAGACCAGCCACTCGGACAGCTGCTGGAACAATCGGTTTGCATAACCAAAGAATTTCTACACAAACTGTCAGAAACCGTCTCAGGGAAGCTCATCTGCATGCTTGTCGTCCTCATCGGGGTCTCGACCTGACTCCAGTTCGTCGTCGTAACCGACTTGAGTGGGCAAATGCTCACATTCGCTGCCGTTTGGCACGTTGGAGAGGTGTTCTCTTCACGGATGATGTGAAGGAGATGTGTTGCACTGCATGAGGCAAATGGTGGTCACACCAGATACTGACTGGTATCCCCCCACAATAAAACAAAACTGCACCTTTCAGAGTGGCCTTTTATTGTGGGCAGTCTAAGGCACACCTGTGCACTAATCATGGTGTCTAATCAGCATCTTGATATGGCACACCTGTGAGGTGGGATGGATTATCTCAGCAAAGGAGAAGTGCTCACTATCACAGATTTAGACTGGTTTGTGAACAATATTTGAGGGAAATGGTGATATTGTGTATGTGGAAAAAGTTTTAGATCTTTGAGTTCATCTCATACAAAATGGGAGCAAAACCAGAAGTGTTGCATTTATATTTTTGTTGAGTATATGTTGTCTTATAACAAGATTAAAACTCTACTTTCTATAATTAGTAACCTTGGGCTTTAGTTTGTTTCATTTTATTAGGTTGCCCATTTCTAATAATTTTGTATGCTGTTTTTGTCATTTGTGATTGTTTTTTTTTTTTTACTTCTCATTTTTGTGTGCCCTTAATAATTCTTATTGTATTTTGCACACAATGATGGAAGAATTTATATGGCAATATCAAAAACCACTGGAAGGCTAGTTAGGTAGTTGCTTTGTTGGTGTCCCTAAAGTGAAAAAGAAGCCAGCAGGTTACAGGGCTTTGGTCATATCCTGCTAAGACTGGTCAGATGCCACAGAAATAAAGGTAGGTAAATAAATGAAATTAAATTAGTTAAAGCTTGTCTTACCATTTTTGTTGCAGTGCTTCAGTGACATATTATCTCTGTGACATTAGTATGGATGGATCTCTTACACTCACTCTCTGGATCTAAAAAACAATCTAAGCTTTGTTAGTTTACAGCGGAGGCTCTGGATTATGCACATAATTTAAGATCAGAAAGATTAAATTTCTAAATATGTGGTGATTTTGTATGTAGGTCATTTGACCTAATGTTTTCGAGCATTTTGTTTTTTTCTTAAAATATCAAAATTTACACTCTCTATGACCCTTCTAAACATACAGTATACTGGTCATTCTGAACATATTGAGTACCTTGGAAAATCTGTAGCTGCTGCATTTTAGAAAACACAGCTGTATTTGAAGTAACAGGACAAAAAAGGACGTGATCATTTTTGGGGTGCTCGTCCTGGATAGAGATTTTGGCATATATCCCAAGTTGTTCACTGGGGTCATATTAGTCTAAAACAGTTGAGTTATCCTCTTCTAAATGATGTGTATACATGTCTAAGCTAGGTCCTAGACTATAGACAACTCCTTCACACACACACGTTAATGCTACAACATTGCATTATGTAAAAACACATAAATGGATCCCTCTGGAACATGTAGGTGGAATATATAGGGGTAATTCCAAAAGCCCAAGGTGCTAAGTTGCTACACTCTTCAACAACAAGCTCCTAACAGGCTTTGCTTGAACTCAGTGGGAGTGAATTTTGAAAAAAGGGTTGCGGCGTAGAATCAATTCTCTCATCGCACCCTAGATACTTTATAAGTATGGGAATAAATGACAAGTAAACACTGCAAGTAAACAATGCCCCATTTCTTCCCCAGCTCCATCCATCTCATTGTCCACTACCTCAACACCAACTGTACTCGCCTCATACTCCCTCTATTTTTGGTGCCAATTTCTGTGCTAATGTTTCATAGGAACCATCAGCGGTGGCAGTGGAGCCATAAAGTGCTTAATTTTATGGTAAGGCTTTTGGCCCCGAGCAACTCTTTTGCTTAGTCATGCAGTTAAAAACGGTGTCGCAATAGCTGTCCAAAGTGTCAACTGCTGTCATTGGCAGCGATTTTCATGTGATTTAAATAGAGGAAATGTGTACAAAGGCCAATTATCGCCCCCTTTTTAAAAAAAATTTAACAACCTGCTGCCTTCTACCTTCTCTATTTATCCCTTCATCCACATCAGCGGAGGATGGAAGGGGGGTAGAGAGGGATCGGGGGAGGTAATGGCTCGGAAGTTGATAAGTGAAGTGAAAGCGGAATGAGGGAGTAAAGAAGAGAAAAATTAATGCAGGGAAAAATTTCACAAGCCTTTGCTCAAGAACGGTATATACCACAGAGTACATAAATGAAATAAACCCTCTATTAAATTAAATGACATGTTTCCTGATAAGTGAGTTTAATGCTCAAGTGGGCAAATTTTGGATGTCGCCATCTTGGCAGGGACTGATTCCAACCTACTCTAGGCCAACCCAAAAATGGTTAAAATGGTGGCGCGTGGGCAAGACCAGCATGACTCCTGTTGGATGAATGAAGGCCTAGCACACCCACCTATTCTGAAGTTACCAAGCTAGCTCAGGCTAAAGGGCCTTTCACACCGGAGACGTCAGCCCAACGCGTCAACGTCTTTCAGCTACTTTTAGGGGAGTGAAGCTGACCGAGGGAGGACTGACAACTTGGTGGGATATCGATCGAACCGTGACAGCAGGCCGACCCGCATGGAGAAGCCAGGGTTCAGGCATCATCCTTGGGCAGAGCGAGGCAGGCAGCCGGGGTGATGGAGCAAACCCACTCAGTCCAAAATCTCCCACTTTTTGGATATATGCGAAGTCCCAGTTTGACCAACGGAGCTTAGTTCTGCAGCTTTATCCAGGTGAGGATAATATAAAAATAAAACGTGATGCTTACTGTGCTACTGTGAAGGTTTAATGATCGGCTAACGTTAGCTTAGCCTTTTAGCACAGTTGATCTGAGTGAACACTTTAATTTGTTAATGGTTCAGTTTTTTTTTATTTTTACCAAATAAAGCTACAACTTTTTTCGGAGACCATAAAAGCTCAACTTTAAATAACTTCATTTTTTCAGGCATTTTTTCCGTAGTTTTTTAGACCGATTCGTGACGCCTCTGATGCTTCCAATGCGTCTGGTGTGAAAGGCCCTTAACAGGCTAGGTAATGTAGGTTTTGAAAAACGGTACTGAAAACTATGACCGGGTTATTGCCTCAAGAAACGTGCCACCATAGGTGTAGCTAACATGACTAAGCTATTGATATTTGCTAAATTATGCTGACAGCGCTAACATACAAATTATTGGAAACAAATGTTTCACAGATCTTAGATGATGCGCTAGTACCATGAACTGCACAGCAAGCCATATTATCTCAGATCTTTGAATAAAATGCTCAGAATGGACAAAAGCAGTTAGTAACCTCTGCCTGGACCTGGCAAACTATCCATGAAGACCAAAACCGCTTTTTGTACCAGGCTGTAAATGTCAACATGTTTAATTGCGATGCAAAGTTGGACATTTTAACATGGGGTTCTTTGTGGTTTGACTTGCTTTGGGAGCCTCAAATGGCCATTCAAGGCACTGCTGGGTTTGGGATTTCTGTGTGAGCTTTATTTTGCAGCACTGGTAGTTTCTGCTTGTACACAAGCAGAACAGGATCAGGATGAGGATCAGGATCAGCCAACTGAACCACTGAAATTCAGGTTTCACACAGTGAGGAGTCTCAGTCTAAGAAATGTCGAAATGTCCCAGCAAAGTTACATGATGGATCGTGAGAGTTGTGCTGACCCTGAACATCAAATCTGTTGGCCTTTGGGACACCTTTCACCCACAAATCTACTCAAGATGACCGTGGAGAAGGTTTGTGGAGAAACCCCCTTTAACTCCTCAGGTACTGTCGGGATTCATCAATTGGCCAAACTTAATAAATCCTGCCACAAACAAAAGCGGAACATCCTCAAGGCTGGCTGGTGATGAGATAACTCAGAAGCTGAAGCACAAGGCATTGTGGAATAGGACACTGCAGGACAAGGAAATAGAAGGCTTCATTTTATGGATTTTGCCTTGAGACTGTCCTTGAGTGCTTTGCATATTTATGATGGTGAGGGACAGGTATGAAGTGGAGACAGAATTTAGAATAATTCCCAATTGACCCCTCTGGCAGTAAAATAGTAATAATCCAAAAGCTGTATGATATTCAAAGGTATATTAACTTCTTGGATTTCCTGTGTGTTTGAGCAGTGCTGGCTGAACGGACCGACAACGTTGGCCCACACTGCTTACGTTTGCCTAAAATGAAAAATCTAGACAGGTGATGCAGTTATTGCCCCCGTGTGCAGTGGTTGGGCATGTAGTGGTATTGTTTTCAATCAGGTGTGTCAGATTGTGTTTGAACAACATAAGTTGGAGTTTTGATCTGATTTCAACAGACTTGGCGAAATGACTGAGGGTCAGCTAAGGACAAAGATTTAAAGAAAAAAAAAAATTGATAAAAAGCCAAGATCCAAATTTTGGCCTGACATATAGGGAATACAGAATGGCTATTTTTAGGAAAATAGCTCGATATACACATATGGTTACTATTAAGCACTAACATAAGGCCTTCCTATTGGTCACTTAACCTTTGAACTTTGATGACTTTGAAGGATCAAATTCAAGATGATAACTAACAAACAGCTTGGAGCCAGTGTGGATTAAACATGGGGAAGTGTTGCGTGTTATTTGAGGATAAAGTGGATCAGTTTTAGACAGATTTAATCAAATTTCAAAGCCACACAAAACCATAAATGATGCTATTGTTGAATCACACAGAATTCATTTCAATAAATCAGTGTCAGGAATGTTTTTTTTCCTCGCATTTGTTTTAATTCCTGCCTGACAGCCAGTTTTGTTTCCCAGCAACACATCAATGTTGTCCTCCTCCACTTTCTAGCAGGTACAGATGGTATTGGTTGTACAGATAACCCTATGTACCATATATGGGGCATAAGCACTGCACACAAGCACACATTGATGCTTATACACACACACACACACACACACACACACACACACACACACACACACACACACACACACACACACACACACACACACACACACACACACACACACACACACACACACACACACACATATATCTCATTATGGGATAGTGTGTGTAGAATTTTGCAGAAAAAATAATTTCATCCATTTTATAATAAGGCTGTAACATAAATATGTGGAAAAAGTGAAGTGCTGTGTACTCGAAGTGCTGTGTACTCGTATATATATATATATATATATATATATATATATATATATATATATATATATATATATATATATATATATATATATATATATATATATACGAGGTCTGTCAATAAAGTAACGGTCCTTTTTATTTTTTCCAAAAACTATATGGATTTCATTCATATGTTTTTACGTCAGAGCTGCTTGAACCCTCATGCGCATGTGTGAGTTTTTCCACGCCTGTCGGGACGTGATTCGCCTGTGAGCATGCCTTGGGAAGGAGTGGTCCCGCCCCCTCGTCGGATTTTCATTGTCTGGAAATGGCGGAATGAAAAGGACTTTTTTCCATCAGAATTTTTTCAGAAGCTGTTAGAGACTGGCACCTGGAAACCATTCAAAAAATTTATCTGGCTTCGGTGAAAATTTTACGGGCTTCACAGAGAATAAGGTCTGTTACTACAGCTTTAAAGACCCCTTTAAGGACGCTCAGCGCGCCGCGCTCCGAGCTGCGATGACGCGGCACAAGCCGGCAGACCATTTCTAAACGGATGGCTCTGTGGATACGAGACCATCGTGTGCTCTTTCTCTGGTTATCACAAGAGTTGGACATCAGCCATTTTCCGGCAGATCACTTTTAACAAGAGATTTTGTCATGGAAAGCCGCGCGGAGGCTTCGCGCGTAAAGACCGATTCGCTTTGGAAGCGAGACAAAGGAACACCTCCATTTCGGCTTGTCAGAGGACAAGTTTGGACATGTCTATCTTGGCTTTCAATGCTTACCAGTCCAGTAAGTATCAATGAAATTGTGGAGAGCTGGACATGTCCAAAGCATCCTTAAAGGGGTCCTTAAAGCTGTAGTAACAGACCTTATTCTCTGTGAAGCCCATAAAATTTTCACCGAAAGCCAGATAAATTTTTTGAATGATTTCCAGGTGCCAGTCTCTAACAGCTTCTGAAAAAATTCTGATGGAAAAAAAGTCCTTTTCATTCTGCCATTTCCAGACAATGAAAATCCAATGAGGGGGCGGGACCACTCCTTCCCAAGGTGTGCTCACAGGTGAATGACGTCACCGACAGGCGTGGAAAAACTCATGCATGTGCACGAGGGTTCAAGCATGTCTGACGTAAAAACATATGAATGAAATAAAAAGGACCGTTACTTTATTGACAGACCTCTTGTATGTATATATATATATATATATATATATATATATATATATATATATATATATATATATATATATATATATATATATATATACAGATTTATACACATTTGTAAAAAACACACACATTACAGTAACTTGTGTGTTGGTTTTGACATATAATAAATCAACCAATCAGTGATGAGTGGAGGCTCATTTTCCCATAATGCCTTTTGGCATCTGTGTGTGTTAATGCTCAAACCTTCAGAATTAGTACATTATTTTAACATTAAAAGATATGTTTTAACTTTGTAAAAATGACAGAGTTGACATTAATCTAGATAAACTATCCGGATAAATTTGGTTTAGAAATCAAAACCATAAGTCAAAATTGCTTTTTTTTCTCATGACTTCTGCCTCATGTCTGGACCATTGTATGTTGAATGTAAATGACTCTTCCTTACAGCAGTGGGTAGGGCGCACAAGGACAGAAGTGCTGACTCATTGGTTGTGTTGGGTTTGTGATTGTCTTTGATTCTAATCAGAAGTGTTGTCGGGGCTTAAACTGAAAACCGGCTTGTCAGTAGCTGAGAGTGTACTGGTGACAATATTGAAAGTTAGCGGTTAGCAGTTAGCTGTAGCTTCCGCTATTTTTTTAGTTGTTTATTGGTTTAGTGTTACAAAAATGAACTTTTCAGTTAGCGGATTAGAGGTTATCGAAGCTAAAGTTTTGGTTAGCTGTGCCCACTGCTGTATGTATATACTGTATGTATATACATGCCTGGTGCCCCATGCCCGGTTCCTTTCTGTGTGGAGTTTTCATGTTATCATGTGTGCTTAGGTTTCATCCAGGAACAAGATCTCTCAGATAAAAAGATGCCCATTCAGTATTTTGTAAAGAAACAAACAAAAAACACAGCAAGAGTTAAAAATAAAACCTTTAAGTCCAAACTTTAAATCAACACAAAACCAATAAAGCAAGTCTAGGGTTTTGTATCACATTTCTTTCTGACATTTTTTCCCCACACAACTTATTGCATAAAGAAGAAGTAGTAAAGCTGCTAAATTGGTTGCCAGACATACTGAGTCATTATTTTTTGAAAAGTCTAAATAGTTGGGCACCTCTACACAAATCCCTCACCCTGGAAATCTCTCAGCAGGGACCCGCCAAGAAAATCACTGAGCACAGACTGCATTCAAAACGCCTTTAACAAGTACATATAAAAACTCTTTGTGATCAGCTGAAC
Organism: Thalassophryne amazonica; assembly: GCF_902500255.1. Lineage (NCBI taxonomy): Eukaryota > Metazoa > Chordata > Actinopteri > Batrachoidiformes > Batrachoididae > Thalassophryne > Thalassophryne amazonica. The sequence goes on along the minus strand of NC_047124.1, from coordinate 19,525,441 downwards.
TTGATGAGATAAAAGTGGTTGTAAAAAGTTTAAGAAGTGCTGTATCCCTCTCTGGCTTCCCTGTCAGCTACTTTGAAGGTGTAGAGGTTTTTTTTCCCTGCTTTCTTTTCTTGACTGCAGCGAAGGTGTTAATGTGTGCTTGTCATTTTGTGAGCTCAGCATGAATCATGTGAAAGGCCACCGTACAAGCCTGCCAGCCATGGCGCTCACGTGTCAGACAGCTGTTATTTAATTGGGGGGAAAAAAAGTTATTTGTGGAATCGTTTCAGAAGATACAACTTAAAGCTACAGCGTGTTGGATGTAGGGGTGTTTATAGGCAGTAATGGAAAATAGCATTCAGAACCATCTGTTCATTAGTGTCAAAAAGTGCTACAATGAATTGATGCATTTTTGTAACAGGGCTATTCCACAGGGCGCTGTTCTACATTGAAAAAGCAACCAAAATTGATTCAATTGGTAACAGTTGAATGAATTAAGTTATTTGAACTTAAGTTAGTAAGTTAGATCAACTCTAACTTACTAACTTAAGTTCAAACTATTTCTAAAGTTGTTTCAACTGGTAAAACGTGAATGAATTCAGTTGTTTGAACTTAAGTTTTAAATTAGATCAACTCAAACTCAAAAACTTAAGTTCAAACAACTTAAGAAATTGTTTCAATTGGTAACACTAGAATGAATTAAGTTGTTTCAACTTAAGTTAGTAAGTTAGAGTTTAGAGTTAATCTAACTTACTAACTTAAGTTCAAACAACTTATAAAGTTGTTTCAGCTAGTAAAACTTGAATGACTTCAGTTGTTTGAACTTAAGTTTGTAAATTAAATAGCTCAAACTCAAAAACTTAAGTTCAAACAACTTAAAAAGTTGTTTCAATTTGCAACACTGGAATGAATTAAGTTGTTTCAACTTAAGTTAGTAAGTTAGATCAACTCTAACTTGCTAACTTAAGTTCAAACAACTTATAAAGTTGTTTCAACTTGTAAAACTTGAATGATTTCAGTTGTTTGAACTTAAGTTTGTAAATTAGATAAACTCAAACTCAAAAACTTAAGTTCAAACAACTTAAAAAGTTGTTTCAATTGGTAACACTGGAATGAATTAAGTTGTTTCAACTTAAGTTAGTAAGTAACATCAACTCTAACTTACTGAAATGAAAAGGTTTAATCTCCCTGTACTACCAGCTCCAGATTTGCCTCCTCTACCCTTGTGTCTTTGGCTAGACATGATCAAGCTGCTCAACTTCGAATAAAAACTGCAACAAACGTTCATCAGGGCTGCTTCGGCTTCAAATTTTTACCCCGATGGGAGCACAATCAAACAAGTTTCAAGCCGTAGTCATGGCAAATACCCATTCAAACATAATTGAAGCACTTAAGACTATGAATACCTGGAAGTTACTGAGTACTATCAACAATTTCGACAATCAGGATCGAATGCAGGATAATAATGCAGTCTACAACCCCAGCACTAGAGTCCAATAAATCATACATATTGTAGTTTTAAATGACTGAAATATCAACCTCTCTGGTTCTCCAAGGGTAGAGGCCTGATTTTGGCGTCACATTTATGTTTGGGATTTAGATTTAAACCAGCATGGGTGGTGGCAGTATATGCAAGCGTCAGGCCGTCGTCGTGCCAAGTGAGCTTTTGCCATATCAACCGGATTTCCCACTTTGGCATGCATGCTGGCATTGCAGACCCCACAGCTCTTTGATGTACCAGCCCCCCCAGAGTCCCCAGGGACAGGCTCGGGATGTGATCTTCGCTCTCGGACACACTTGCCAGGACACCGGTACATACATATTCACATCATGCAGGCGCGTCCGTACACACACGCCAGCATAAACCCGCTTTACTTCAAACAAGCACCAAGAAAAATATGCCCTGCCCCTGCAAATACACCCAGGCAGCAAAGCACATCCACACTGGAAAATCTCTGTGGCCTGTGCTGATAAAGGGCAAGCAGGAGGCTCCCAGAGTGCACCTGGCCTTGTGTTGATAAAGCAGCAGGTCATGGTTCCCAGCATACATCAGGTACCTGGCCAAGAAAAAGCAAGATGAGTTTGAATGACAGAGGTAGAGTGGGATAAAAGCCGGAATATCTGAGAATAAACGTTATCGCAGCCATTCTGGCGCCATTATCTCTTCTACTACCAGTTAGCGGCGGCATATAAGGTTGTTATTGTATTTTTTAAGTCAAAAGATCTACTTTACATCCATGACTCTTAAGTGAGACAAGAACTGATAGATACTGCAAACTTTCCGTAGACCTCTAAGGGCCTATTCCCCTTGCAGTCCTTATCACCCTTTTCCAAGTAGCAAAAATATATGATATAATGATTACGGAGTTCTGTTATTTTCAATTTAAATATACTATAAAGAAGCCAGTAAGGCACTGTGTACTCAATTTTGCATATTTGTAGCCTTATTTCTTACCATACAGTAACTTCATTAGCATCAAGCTATAATTTCACTGTAATAGGTCAGATCCTAAAATTTTACTTTCTTATCACCTGTCATGGGATATGTAATGCGATAAAGGAGAATTTGGGATGTTTTGTGGGTCATCTTTTCACTAGAAACAAAAATGCATTTAATCTGTGAATTATTCATTTTGAGTGTAAATGCCACGGTAGCAAGCAGAAGTTAACAGGCTAATTAATGTTATTGAAAGGGGAAGTAAGAACTCAGTCAGCTTTGTGATGTAATTTCATTGGAATTTTCTGGTGATTAGTAAAATTATACATTTTTGGTAAGTGAATGCAGTAGTTAATCCATTTTCCCAGAAGCTACCATGGTGGCCATCTTGGATTTGTAAATATCAAGGCTTAAAAATGTACATTTTCAAGATCTCAACTGCTAGATAACCGAGGATATTGATTCCAGTGGCTAAATACATATTTTTAAGGGCAAGAAATCCAATGTGCTAATTACAAAAATGTACATGTGGCAAAGTCACATTTATGGGTGGCCATCTTGGATTGCATGTGTGACTTTTCCCACATATGCATTGATTCAAGTATCCTCCATAGAGACGTCACATCAAAGAGACAGGAAGTACCACGAGCCTAAAGACCTCGGCACTTGTTCTCTTGCAAAGGTATCAGGGAATCCAAGCCTCTCTGTTGAGTGACCTCATGATTCTATAATCTCTTCCCAGATGCCTCTCAACATGACCCTAACTCCCTAGATAAGTGAATATCTCTACAAGTTCAACACTTTCTCAACAGACAGAGACACTTATGATGGTGGAGTTCAGGAAACCATTCAAAGCTTGGATCTTGCTGTTGATCTAGGACAATCCCAACGACAGACAATGATGGTCAAGAGTGCGTGTCTATATCCTGATTAACACCAAAATTCAACTAGTTCTTCCTCAAGACTAGATTGATCATTCCGCCAAGCTTGGTTAAAATGTGCTGAATACTTGCAGAGAACATTATCGCAATGTTGACAAATGCAACATCTTGCACCAAAGTCCACAGATGTATCCTGGTCACCACTAAATAATTGTCCAAAGTTTAGCTAACAAAGGAAAAAAAAAAGAAGAAAGGGAAAAAAAACAATGTGTCAACTCAACTTTGACACAAAAAAATTAACTATTAATGATTTAAAGTGTTTGCACAATATTCCTACCTATTTCATGGGATAGATGGAATGTAAATGGACTGCATTTATATAGCGCTTTTCCATTTGCATCAGATGCTCAAAACGCTTTACAATTATGCCTCACATTCACCCCGATGTCAGGGTGCTGCCATACAAGGCGCTCACTACACACTGGGAGCAACTAGGGATTAAGGACCTTGCCCAAGGGTTCTTAGTGATTTTCCAGTCAGGCTGGATTTGAACCAAGGATCCTCTGGTCTCAAGCCCAACGCTTAACCACTAGACCATCACCTCCCCAGGATAGTAACTGGACTATCTGGGTTTGATTCTTGGTCCCGCTACTTGCTCGTGTCTTTGAAGAAAACACTTAATCTGCATTTGATTGTAAATATTTGTAATTATGCATTTTTTTCTTTATGAAATCTTGGCAAGACAATGCATCTGTTAAAAAAACAGCCTGATTTTACTCTGATCGTGGAGCTTGTTCTCTCTTTCACCACAAACACGGGCTTTTGAATGAAAATTTACCAAATAAGATGTTGAAAGAGTATAATTAAATCATTTACTTAAGACTCGATGTCAAGAGATTTTCTGCATGATTTAAATACTTTGTAGGCATCAAATTTGCAAATTGACAATTAAAATTATTGGATTTTGCCTCAGGGAGAAAAAGCAAATGATTACAGCTCATTTTATTGGAATTAAATTAATTTATATTTTGAAGATTGTGCGCTAATTGATTTGCTTTAATCTAGGTAAATGCGGATGTCGGTTGCTCGTGGCGGTTGCGGATTATGTCATACTGCCGACACTTTGCTTGGGTTATTAGGCTGCCTACGTCGTCTAATGTGGGTGCATCGCTCATCTGCCCGCCAACCGATGGGTGTTTGTTACACACATCAGTGGTAGACAATCAGATTGATTGCACGGTGTGAATAGAAGAAAAGATGAAGAGACAGAGGAAGACACAGACATAAATAAAGACGGGGCTTGGTGGCAAATGCAATCGAGGCGCGCAAGAGAGTTAAATAGAGAGATAAAGGGAGTGAGGGGCCAGAAATCAAAGGAGAATCGATGAAGAGAGAGAGAAGCTATCAAAAGCTTTCAACTCCATGCTGAGCTTTGAAGGGGACTTCATCAAAATTGTTCTGTCCACCCCTGCTCCCCCCCCATCCTGTTGACAGTGGTGCGCTCCATCAGCCAGCGGCTTGGCACCAGGGATGGTCATTTTTCAGGAGTTGCCTATTATTGATTAGCTCGTGGTGGCTGTTCTTCATTCTATCTGTCACTATTAGCTGTGTGAGCGTGAACACTCTAGAGGAGCACGTGGCTAGTGTGGGTTCGGATGGTGATGTGAGGGGAGAAAGGGTGGAAGTGAGGAAGGATGGGTAAGGAAAATATCATATTGAAAGTGAGAATGGAGAATTAAACAAATAAATGTCAAAAATATGTTCTGGCCACATTTTGCACTTGCATCCAACACATTAACAAACAGTTTTTAGTTGTTTGAACCAAAGGTCCCTGTAGGACTAATGCCAGCAAAATTTGCCTGCAGTGAACTCTATGATAATTTTCCAGAAAGCCGTTAATGGAATTTTTCTGAAATTTGGTACAAACAATCTTTGTGTTAGGATCTGATCATGGTAAGCTGGATTTTCCAACTGAGTTCTCCCCCATGGGGCCCCCCAGTAAACAAAACAATCTCAGGCAAATACATCCAAATTAGTTACCAAATGCAACTTTCCCTATATTTGGTCAAACTTATTCTTTATCCACTGGAATTCAGGGTCTCCCAATTTTTTTTAGATATTATATATTTATGTATTATATGTATTATTCATATATTCTATATTTAAGACTTACAGATATGGGGCTTTCAAATTTCACAAAACGGAGAAAATTTAGTTTCTATCAAAATCCAAGCATTATAATATAGGTTTATTTTTGTAACATGTTACTAAATTACAGCTCATTTGAATGAAAAAGACATATTATTCATGAATATTGTCTTTTCCGTCATTCCGCCATGCAGACTAACTAGGAGGAAGCATTTGAGATTACTTGTGACACATCTTACATTAACATCCATAGAATTTCTTGTAAATCCCATCCAAATCTACCAAATGTTGGTCATAGCATCTGATCCCGTGCTTTTCTCCTCCTCAGGGGTTGAAATTCTAAATTGTTTCCTGACAGCATGAATTTTTGATCATATTGGCAATATCATATTATGAATCCCTTATCTAAATGCTAAGGAATAAAATTATAGTGGTTCCAAAGAAAATTATTTTTATGACTTAAATATTAAAAACCCCAGTGACACTATACCTTTAAGTCAATAACCAATTTGTGTATTATGCCTAGTTACTTGCAAAAATATGAAAAGTAGGGTCACTGTCTTCTTCATTGCTTATAATGGTGCTTCTTCCTGCATCACTGCCATCAACAGGCCATGTGTAGAGCTACTGCACATTTTTAGGCAATTACAGTCAGTTTGATAAATATTTGGACAGTTGCATAGATTTTGTAATTTTGTCTCTGTTCACCACGTCATTGAAATTAAACACTCAAGATGTGTGTAGACTTTCAGATTTCATTCAAGAGGCTAAACAAAAATATGAACCACACAGGAATGGCAGCAAATTTTGCGCCATCCATTTTTTAATACAAGTAAACAAATCAAATCGAGGCTGTCTTGCAAACTGTTGCTGAAATTTCCCATTTCTTAAAAAGAAAATCCATCTCTGTGCCATTCATTTGGTGACACAAGAGACACAATTCCAATTTTGCAAATCACACCCAGAAGCCTATAAAGCCTTCAGAGTTGTCATGGGCTCCTTTGGTGGCTTCCCTCACCAGTGGCCTTCTTGAATAGCCTACTCCAGAGAATTTTACCATACAGTAGGGTTTATATTTCTTTGTGATTTATGTAAATGAAGTCCAAAACATATTCAGTGACTTGGAAATCTTGATGCATTCACTCCCTGTCTTGTATAATAAAAACTGGCTGTAAAAGTGATGATTCACAGTAAGAATATTCCCAATATATAGTTTAACTGATTACTTATGGCCTCTAAAGATGGAGGGACTGTTGATCCCCTTGAATCAAAGTTAAAAGTCTACACAACAAGCAGACATATTTCATTTCAGTTCCATTGAGGCAGTGTATGGAGACAAAATTAAAAATTTGCGTCACTGTCCAAATACTTATGGACCCGACTGCACATCTCAAGTATGCATACAGTGCGACAAGGAGCCAACTGTTAAATAGTGGCAACAATGAGAGGCATTAATATGCCATTAAGGCATCTTGCCCATCAACAATTTTGGAAAAAGATGATTCCTGGCCGAATGTGCATCGCGGATGTTCCATCATTAGCTTATGACGTATTCCAAGCTGTGTAAGTGTGAATGCCAATGTTCCCATTCTAAACAGTTTTGAATAAAGTCTATCATATTGGTAAGCCAACTGCAAAATTGTGGAAATTAACTCAGATTCCACAAGTTTAACACTGTAGCAGCCAATTTACTGTGTATTTTGTACCTTCAGAAAGTGAAATTTTAATATATTCTAGACTCATCCATAAAATAAAACAGAAGTGATCTCTGTGCATTTGTGTATCTGGAGCTGACTTTCATCCTTTGGCGTGCTTCTGTATTTTTTTCATGAGGATTCAAGTTGTTAAAACAGCAAGGTGATTGGACGAAGATGCACTTCCAGAATAAGAGCATGTATTTCAAAATAAAAGCCGGTGAGGTTGCTGCAGACCTGACAGAATTCATCAGTCTGTTCATCCTCTAAACATCCCAGACAGCAGATTAAAATCTGGACATTTTCTATATGAATGTGACCCCAAATACAGAATAAACATGTTCACACTCTGGAAAAAACTGCAGAATTGTGTCTCAACAGTGTCTTACACAGACCAAAAAAAAAAAGAAAAAAAAAACAAAACAAATTTGATCTAATGTGAACACTGTCACAGTGGAAATATAAAACTTCAGTTATTTGTAATTATATGTGGTTGAAGATGAGTGAGTGTGTGAGTAGTTATGGACTACAGCTGTGTGTGTGTATGTGTGTGTGAGAGAGAGAAGTATCTCATAATATTAGAACATTTAATTTCAAGTTTGACTAACTCACCATTTATGCAGCATAAATACTAAGAATCTTCCAGCCTGGTTCAATATGTACATGCAACCACAATCATGAGATAGACTGCCGACGTAACATTTGTCCATAAGACACTCACTCACACCCTCAACAAGGAGCATAAGCCACAGAGGGTCATTGCTGAAAGGGCCTGCTGCTCTGGTAGTTCTGGAAAGTGTGGTTGGCAAAGATGCACAAGCAACAGGGATGACCACAATCTTGGAAAGACTGCCAAACAAAGTTAATTCAGAACTTGGTGGAGCTTCACAAGGATTAGACTGAGGCTGGCGTCATTGCATTAAGAGCCACCACGCACAGAAGTGTCCGGGAAATACATCCAAATAGGGTTTTTAACAGTACATGCTGGTGCGTGACATTCATGGAGCATGTTTGTGGCTGCCAAAAAAAAAGCTTCCTCAAATGTCACTACTCACCTTCGATTTGTGGAGTTTGCAAGTGAGTGTATCGATCCGTGGTAATTAGTGGTGACATACTGTCACTCGTCATTACGAATCGACATGAAAAACTGTGAAGAACTGATTCAAATTATCACGGGCTTTCACGCGGCATCACGTTTCACTGTGCGCCACAATGAATCACTGTTTTCTCTCGTGTATGGTCACACAACTGATATAAACCCTGGTGCATCACATTTCTTCAGTTCCTTTTCATCCATGACAGCACAAGCTTCCTCCACTCTGGCTCTCTCCACCTCCTCCTCCTCTCTGTGCAACTCTGTGGCATAGAGTGCAACTATGCAGGCAATCACAAAGTTCTTCTTTTGCTGTGGATTCATCTGGATGTTGTGGCGCAATCTGGAATGATGCGAATTGTTCAGCAGCTGATGGTAGAATAACTGTGGGGTGTGTGTGGAGCCATTACAGATACCAAATTTGCCCAATATGCAACATTTGTGACAGTTTGAAGACATGACGTGATGATCCGCAATGGCACGCGACAGCGGAGGACAATATTCGTAACTGTGCATAATGATTCCTGGTGAATCGCCAGCGATTCATGCCATTACTCATGACGCGTGGTGACAGGTCTCAACAGCTCGTGACGGCAAAGGCATGCAGCGGTATGCACCATCATAACGCACTGTCGTCGTTATGTATATATACCAAATATGTCCAATTTGCAACATTTGTGATAGTTTTGAGGCAGGACGTGACTATTTGCATCAGCGCGCAGCACGTAACAGTGCAGGACATTATTCGTAACTGTGCATAATGATTCCTGATAAAGCGCCAGCGATTAGTGCCATAACTCGTAACACGTGGTGACAGGTCTCGACAGTTCGTGACGGCATAGGCATCATGCACCGATATGCACCATCATAACGCACTTTCGTCGTTATGTATATATACCAAATTTGCACAATTCACAACATTTGTGACAGTTTCGAGACATGACGTGATGATTCGCAACGGCGGACAACAGTGCAGGACAATATTTGTAACTGTGCATAATGATTCCTAATAAATCACCAGCGATTCGTACCATTACTCGTAACGCGTGGTAACAGGTCTCGACAGTTTGTGACGATACAGGCGTCATGTGCCGGTATGTACTGTCACAATGTGCTGTTGTCGTTATGTATATATACCAAATTTGCCCAATTCACAACATTTGTGACAGTTTCGAGACATGATGTGATGATTCGCAACAGCGGATGACAATATTCGTAACTGTGCATAATGATTCCTGATGAATCGCCAGCGATTCATGCCATTACTCATAATGCGTGGTGACAGGTCTCAACAGCTCGTGACGGCAGAGGCATCATGCACCGGTATGCACTGTCATAACGCACTGTCGTTGTGATGTATATATAAATATATATACCAAATTTACCCAATTTGCAACATTTGTGACAGTTTCAAGGCAGGACGTGACTATTCGCAATGGTGCGCAGCACGCAACAGCGCAGGACAATATTTGTAACTGTGCATAATGATTCCTGATAAATTGGCAGCGATTCGTGCCATTACTCGTAACGCGTGCTGACAGGTCTCGACAGTTCGTGACGGCACAGGCGTCACGCGCCGGTATGCGCTGTCATGACGCGCTGTCATCGTTATGTGTAAACGCAGACTTACGTGTGACAAATAATATAAGCGAGCGTCTACACATGCAGCAGCGCATCAAACATGTCTACCTCGATCGATTTTGAGGTCTTTCTGTGGTAAAAATAAAATAGCTTTCTGCTCAATAGCCAGTAGCACATGAAGCCAGTACAAGCTGCCTGCGCGAGCACGTCCATGTGCATGTGACTGTGTGGCGGCCAAGCAGGCAGTCAGGCATCACGCGGCCAATGTATCAAATGACAGCAGTGGATGACAGCGATGCTTCCGCTCCTCACACGAAAGGAAGCGCGGACGGAAATGGCTGCAATTTGGGTAGAGCGGGTTGTTGCGGCGGTGAGGGGACGTGGGGATCGGGCGAGGAAGCGGGGAGGGGGATGGATGGCCGAACTGCGCTGAGGAGGCTGCCAGGCCCCCAGCTTCCCGGCACAGATGGAACCTCCTCCTCCTCCCTTTTCGCCTCCTCATCCGCACACTAGATTGTATGTGTTGTGACTTTTGGGGCTCGTGTGCGAGCACATGTATGTCAATATTGGGTTTTAAGCTCCGAGTGGCCCGTTGTGCGAGCGCAGGATTTACTGAGATGTGAGGCGGGTTTATTTTTTGTGGTTCAAATGCAAATGACCTCTGGAAAAAGAAAAGTCAGCTTATTTTTATGCTTTTTTTCTTCTTTACAGTCCCTGCACTCAAATCAATCAATAAATAAAGCCAACGTGAGGTTTTTTTTTGGGTTGGGGGTGGGGGCAGAGATGGTGTGGACGTGCATTTGCAGGCAGAAAATTGTCAGCAGATAAATATGCAAATGTTCAGCGCCTCTGTGAAACATAGCCGTTGCCCTCCCAGCAGTTTTGGTCCGACTTTATATGCAAACATAAATGATCAGGCTGCTCATATACAGGAAGCTTTTATGACCAGTTCTTCTTTTCTTTTTTTTTTTGGGGATCCATCCCATTTTCATCTGTTTACCATTCAATTAATCATCATCCTCACTCCTCTGCTGCACCATTTCCCAATTTTGCTCCTTAACATAGGTGGTACAAGGGTGGGGAAGGAGTGGTGTGATGGGGCTGGAATAGGCTTCAGCTCCCCCCCGATCCTTGATTGGTATGAATATGTGTATAAATTAATTATTATTATTATTAGTAGTAATATTATTCATATGTATATGTCGCAGACATGAACGAGCGAAGCTCTTCAGCGTCTCACCATGTCATTTAGGTCCTTCAGACCTTTTTTTAGTAAATTCTTCAGGGGAGCATTAGCATGGATAAAACCTTTCAGCTTCTGAGGGAACTTCGTCCCCCAGACCCTCCCTAATTACAGCCCCCTTAACCCTCTGCCAGTTTAAGCATTTTTTAAATATTCATAGTTTTCAGATAGTTGCCATTACAATATGGCCAAATTATCATATCTCAATATTGTCATATCAACCAGATGTACGGTGCCGTTACATGTCAATCATCTGTGTCCAATTAGATTTCAGGGGTGTCCAGTGCAACCCTGGCCTCCGCTCTAGCTCCACCCATGCCAGGAAGTGTTCATCATTTGGCATTTCCTGTTTCACTGTGGACTCAAAATTTGACACTTCCTGTTTCAGTGTGAACTTGCCACTGAGTTCTCGTGAGACTCCATGGAATCTCGTCTGTCAATCCAGGAAATGTCGATCCAGGAAGTGTTTGACATTTCCTGTTTCACTGTGGACTCAAAATTTGGCACTTCCTCTTTGGGACTCCTTGTACCATCGAGCGAGCTTCACGCAACGCAGTGGTGCAAAGCTCATATTATTATTATTAATGCCCTGTAATAGACTGGCGTCCTGTCCAGGGTGTACCCATGGTCTCACCCAATAACCGCTGGGATAGACTCCGGCTACACCATGATGCTTAACTGAAGTAAATGGGTATAAACAATTTGTTCTTATTATTATTATTACTATGTATGCCATGTGATAGACTGGTGTCCTGTCTAGGGTGTACCCTGACTCTTGTCCTGTGACCGCTGTGATTGGCTCCAACTCCCCTGTGACTCTTAATTGGAATAAGTGGGTATAGGAAATGAATGAATAATTATTTGTGTAGAACTTTCACAGGAATCAAAGCACAGAATAAAACAAGAGAAATCACAGATTTCTGACATCCACCAATCCAGATCCAGATCACCTCCAGAATTCAGTGGAGTTTTCCATGACCTAATATCTATCTGTAGGGAAAATCTGGTGAGAATGTGTGATGTAGTTTTGAAGTAATCCTTCAAAGCCTATATAAAGTGAAATCTTGATACAGAATCATGTCCAAAATTTAATGGATTCTTCCATGGCCTAATCTCTATCTGTGGTGACAATTTTGTTAAAATCCGTGCAGTAGTTTTGAAGTAATCCTGCTAACAGACAGACAGGCAGACAAATAAATAATTAAATAGACATCGATGATTTTATATGATGATGATTTTATTATGTCCACCATCCTTGGTGGACATAATAAAAAGTAAACTACAACAATGTACCCACAACCCGATCCTGGATAAGCGGTTGAAGGATGTATGAATGTTTATTTTCAACAATGCACAAAAATCCAAAACTAAAGAGCTGATAATACAGAAAAACATGTGACTTATATATGCTTTCTTTCCTCTCTCTTTCTCTTTAAGAGGCATTTTTTGACAGCTGCAGCTTATACTCTGGGGAATACGATAATTCTACCCGAAAATGCAAAATCTGTTTCTGCGCATTTATTACAAATTCTGCTGTCCCATTACTAAACAATCATGACCTGATCTCCGCCAACCAAGAAACAAACTTCCTGAGCCGCTGCTGTGCTCCACCTTGATTGACTCCTACTTTCAAATTGACAACGATCTGTCGCTGGGCACCTGCAAAATCTCGTCTTATTCCCGGCAGTGTTGCTGCTGTCACACCCTATGAACGGAAATATTTGACTCTATTTTGACTCTTTCGTGGCTCAGCCCCTGCGGTGAAAGCGAGAACAACCATTTGTGCTCTTGGTAGCTTGAACGTGAGATGATAATCGGGGCTCAAGGTGATATGTGTGTGTTGGAGAAACTTGATGAATATGTTCTGTGCCGTAGGAAGCGTTATGTGCGGCGGCGCTTATACATCTGGGTGGGGGCGCTGATCTATAAATTCTTGTTTGTGATAATTCTTTTGCCCCCACCACTGTCACCCTTGCTAACACATAAACGTGTTGCGGAGAGGTGAATGTGCGGCTGCTATCTACACCCTGCAAAACTAATCTCATATCTACTTTTTTTGCTGCCGGGAGATTGTTTGTGCGATGAGCCTACGGAGAGTGCCGAGAGGATGAAATCAAATCAGCGCTTGTCACCGGCTCAATTCTCAGAGAAATCAGCGTGCGTGTGCGGGACAGTGTGTGAGATGATTAGGTTTCAGTGTTTTATACGTTATACTTGCAGAAGATTGTCATATAGGAGTGCTTCCCATTCATCGCTCTCGTTCTGTTTCCCCTTCGTCAAAAGTGGCCCTTGAGCCTCAGAGAACGCTACGAGTATTCTATAAAGGCTGTGGATTGGGTACACAGAGCAGGTGGTGTTGCACCCCCTGTGCCACGGAGTCAGAGATGGAGATTGTGCCGTCACATCTCTACAGCTGAGGATAATGGGATTCCAAGCTATATTTTCACGGTGTAAAGAAACAACGCCTGAGTGGAATCAGGGTTGATCCCTTGTCTTTCTAGGCCTGTCAGCGGGAGTCTTAACCCTGGAGACTTTCAGGGACGGTGCTCAGCCTCCACAATGGCTTCATTCTCCTATTCTCTCAATTTATCTCTGATCATCTGCATTCATTGTCCGATTTCTCTCTTTTGACTTTCTTTGTACCGTATCTATCCTTTTCTCTCGTATTTATGTCCGCCCGCTGCGCGCTGTCACTCTTTTTTACTTGATTCTTTGATACTAAAGCTACATTGCGTCGACATTAGGAGCGATAATTAAATCTATATATCAAAAGCCAAGTGACGTCCGTATGTGTACGTGTATGTGTGTGTGCGTGTGTACAGCTTCGATCACGGAGAAACCGGGGAGAGCTGACATTTTTTTTCGTGCTCCCGTCACGAAAGCAGGCGCTTTTTATGACTTTTTTTTTTTATTTTGCTATTTATAATCTTCCCCTTCTCCTCATTCTAACCATAACCATAGTATACGTTTGTACCAGAGGTGGAAGTAAGTCACCATCAAGTCACTCTCAAGTCATGAATCAGCAAGTCCCAAGTCATGTCTCAAATCATAATGACCACCAATTGCAAGCTAACTTGGGACTTGCTGATTCATGGTTTGAGAGTGACTTACTCCCACCTCTGGTTTGTACCCTCCCAAACTTTAACAGGCCCCCCATACCCCCCCACCCCACATTTTGAGGCCCCAGTCAAAAAATTAATTTGTGCCCCTGTTATGAAAAACACCCCATTTTCGTACCCTCGTCACAAACCCATAGATTAATGTACTTTTTGTAACCGAGTCCCACAAATTGGCATGAGACTGGGTTGGACATTTGCCATTTGGTATGCTTATGTCCAGTTGTGCACAAAAGTTTACATACTCTGTCTACTTCTGTTTTTTGGCCATTTTTCAAAGAATATGAATGATAACACAAAAAACATTTTTTTCCACTCATGGTTAGAGGTTTGGTGAAGCCATTTATTGTCAAATAATGCTATTTACTCGTTTTAAATCATAATGACAATTATGATTTAGATATTAAGGTTTTATTTTTGACTTATAAGGTTGTTCATGGACTGGCGGCGTCTTATCTGGCCGATCTGGTGGAACCCTATGTGCCGGCCCGGGCTTTGCGGTTGCAGGATGCGTGATTTTCTGTTTTTCCAGGGTGAAGAAGAAGTCAGCGGGTCAAACAGCTTTTTGTTATCATGCACCCGCTCTGTGGAATGGTCTTCCTGTGACCGTGAGGCAGTCGGGGTCCGTGGACATTTTTAAGTCAAGACTTAAAACCTATTTATATTCACTTTTTTATGAATAGCTTTTATTTTTTATCTGTTTTATTCTTTTGCATGTGTTTTAAATTATGTATTTGAATTTGCTAATATGTACTTATTTATTTTAAATTTTATATTGAACTGTTCTGTGTGAGGCACCTTGAGGCAGTTTTTGTTGTGATCTGGCACTTTATAAGCTGATTAAATTAAACTGAACTGAATTGAGAAGAAGTTATAGGCTTATGTGTGATTGGAGAAATTGTGCACAGTCCAAATTTTGCATTTTGCATCAGCTGGAGAAATTGTGCACAGTGCAAATTTTGCATTTTGCATCAGCACTCTTAGCTTCATAGTGGAGTAGAGCAGAGAAGGATATTCTTTCACCAAAATAGATCAGATCTAGGCTTGGATCTCAGATGTACCTTCTGGAAATTTGTAGCTACACTTTCAGGTCTTCTGTTTAAGAAAATCCTCCTCTATACCACTTCATCATGAAGCTGTATAATTGGTGATAGAAAATGCAAAGCTTGCACTGTGCATAGTTTTTCCAATCACAGCCACATGAGCCTCTAACTTGTCTGGGTGTCTTGGTGGCTTTCCTCACTCTTCTCATTCATTTACTCAGTTTTTGAGAACTGTCGATTCCATGCAAATTTAACATTTTGGATAGAATCCCGGGCTCTGGCCTGAGTGGCCAGAGAATCCTTTGGCTGTTGGGTGGGGGGTGGGGCTACCATATGCACAGCAACACCTGCTAGCCTCCGTCACACTCACCCCTCGTTGAGCCTCCCTCCCATCCGGGTCACGGCACCAGTGTGGCAGCTTGCTCTCTCTTTTGCATTGTGTTGTGTTTTTTGACTCCTCCCACTTGCTCCACTCAGGACGCAAGTTCACATTCTCTGACATAGGAGGTGGACGCTCTGACCAGTTGGCTAAAACCCAGGATCTGAGTATCCTGTGGCTGTCAGGGGAGTGAGGCCTATTGACTACCATATGCACAGCGACTCCTGCTGGCCTCCGCCACAGTGGCATTATCTTCAAAATCCAAATTCAATCAGTCTTGGTGGATAAACTTAGTGGACCGTCCACTTGTCACATATGTAAAGTTCATAGCTCATAGATCAAAGTCACAACCAAGCTAATCGTCTATTGACTGAAGTGATATCTTCAAAATGCAAGAAGACATTTGAATCAAACTTTGAGGATACAGTCAGTGGACCATTGTGTGGCAACATGGGAAATGTCAAGGTCATTGGTCAAAGGTCAAGGTTCAACCAGAGGTCATGTCTACTATTCATAGCATAGAAATATCTTCCAAATGCAAATAGCAATTTCAAGCCACATTCATGGAAACACTCAGTGGACTGTTTTTGTGTAACAGAGGCCACGTGAAGATCACAGGTCGAAAGTCAAGGTCAAATCACAGGTATTGATCATATCTCAGGAACTAGAAGATATGTTAAATGTGCTTTTTTCAGATCTTTGCTTTTCTGGGGCTAACAAAATGACCAGATATCTGACATCAATGACGTCATGTGATGACATCGAGCAAAGTAAAAAATGAGTTGGCAGAGGCGAGGCACTGCAGTCGTCTGTGCCAAGAAACTACTCCTTGGAGGAGATTTTGCAGTAGAATGTAACAGTTTGCTTGCTTCTGTATTTTGCTCATTGGTCGGTCTTTTCTAAGTGTAATGAAAAAGTGTGCAGCAGAACGTCCACTTTCATTACATTCAAACATACAGGACAACTGTCACAACAAGTTACACAAGGACTCACTGTTTAGCTGCATCGATACAAAATACAATGGAACATGAATGACTGAATACAACTCAGCAACACCCAGAGGTGGGACCAAGTCACTGCCAAGTCCTTCTCAAGTCATCAATCTGCAAGTCCCAAGTCAGCTTGCAAACAATTGGTGGTCATTATGACTTGAGACTTGACTTGGGACTTGCTGTTTCACAGTGGGGGACACAGCTAACCAAAAAGTTAGCTTTGATAACCATTAATCCGATAACTGAAAATGACGCTACACTGATAAACTGCTAAAAAAATGTATCTTTATTACAGATAATCGATAACTTTTAGTATTGATTTGTACGCGGCCACATCAGATTACACTGTCGGCTTCCGATACACCAGTTTCACTTGAAGCGCCGCAGGGGCTGCTGGGTAAAGTCAAGGTTCACAAACACAAAAAGAACGCACAAAAATCATCTTTCAAAAGCAGTAAAACACAGTATTAGAAGTCACAGTTTATCTCGGTATTAGATACGCCGTCATTTCTGAACTAAAAAGTAAATACAAATTCTTACCTGTTAGTTTCAGTGGGATTCATTAAATTCTGAAGAAATAATCCACATAAAGCATCCTTTTTTATCCAAAACAGCGTTAAACGGTGCACCATGAGGGGCTCTTCTTCCCCACCGAGTCTTGGCGATTAAATTATACCATCAGCCACAAAGAAATAAAATAAAATAATGTTAAAATGAGTCCATTTTGTTTGCGTTGAGCAGACGGTAACACTCACTGTAACATCCAAAGTAAATGTGAACTACACTACCCACAATGCTCGCTGCGTCAACCGGCCAATCACGTATTGCGCTTAATGATGATGTCATCAACAAGCGACAGCCATTCTGCCATAAACCACTGATCTACACACACCAGGGATTAAAATGTTTGATTTTAGGGTTTAACGTTTTTGACTGTTAAACTTTGCTCACTTTAACAGTTAAAAAAAAGCTATCGGAACTAAATTTATCGGAAGATAATTGGTCCGATGATGGTTTTAAAACTTATCTGAAAAGCTAATCAGCTAACAAAAACATTAGCTTTGATAATTAGCGGTTAGCAGATTAGCTGAATGGTGCCCAAAACTGCTGATTCATGACTTGAGAATCACTTGATGGTGACTTCGCTCCATCTCTGGCCACACCAACACACCAGAAAGTTCCACAACAACTGAATTATTCTGCAGAAAGCTGGTTTGTGAAACTGTTGGGTTTTGTTGACACAGAAGGACCTGTTGACAACAGCAACGATTCCTAGCGAAGTTGGGTACAAAGTGAACTGTGCAAAGTTAGAGAAAACATAAAAGCAAAGTTTTGCTCACAATATTCAAGCAGTTCTTCTATTTACACAACAGTTATGTCCTATATAAGGCCAATGGTGATGGGGCTTATCCCAAACTACCGTAGTAGGAAGCGGAAGAGAATCTACGATTCTCCTTGGATGACGTGTCAGTCCATTGTGGTTGATTTCCTGTGCCGAGGCTGGTTCCCATTTACACTGGCACAATGTAGATATAATATCTTGATTAACGACACAAACAGTTAGCGTGACCGGGTATTATACCCAAATCTATATATCTGTAGCGCAAATCATATCCCACTGAGGTACCTGCTCTGCTCTTAAATTTGGTTTAACAATACATTTTCAACAGCAAGCTGGCCCCAATCATTCTTGTCCAGCTTGTGAGCAGAAGTATTTTCAATAGTAAAATTTTTTATATGTGGTCCATACGTGTCCAAAAGTAAAATGTACCTCTCCACAATGACAAGAAAGCCATCACTGATTCCCATCGATTCACTTTCTCGACCCACAGTGTCTTATTGAGGAACGTGGGGTAGACAGTCTATAATACATTCTGGGAATCTAATGGACCATTATAATGCACCAAGAGCGCTTCTTACGATGACTTAAAGAGCAAAAACAAACCTTGGTTGCAGACCTGCAGCAAGAAGACATCAATAATATTTGAAAGAATTTCCCTTTGCCTCCACTGGATGTATTATTGAGACCTTTATTAGTCTGCAAAAAGCCTGAAACATACAAAGGGACCAAATTCGCATTTACAAATATTGATGTGATGGCTGGAACATAAAAATACAGAAGACTGAGTTGCACAAACTATTTTATGTCCATCCCAGTCTCACGCTATTAGATCTTTTTCGAGATGGGGTTGTCCAACCCAAACTGTAACCATTACCATAACTGTACCCCAACTGCCCCATGATGGGTCTCCAAAACACCCCCATATGTGATCTATTATGTCTTGACACCATCATGAAATTAGCTTGTGATATCTTCACAAAAATCTACTAGATTTTGTGATTTTTTTTTTTACCAACAAATACATTAAATCCCTTTTCCTGATGGCATCACTAACTGGCGTGAGACTGCATTGTTTATGTCCACTATACCAATGAAGCAGATGCAGTAGCTCAATGAAACAAGGAGTTAAGCAATCAATATGTAGACCAGGGTTCAATTCCTGGCCATGCAACAGGTCTATAGGTCAGCCTTGGCTGGGGAAGCAACCTGCATTGTGCTGGCATTTCCTGCTGGGCACCACTAGGCCACTGTTGGTGTTGGGGATAAGCACCAGCACCAATGGGCCCTGGGGCCTACATAGGACTTTGTTCTTCTTGTATGTACATATCAATAGAGCAGGTAGTTCAGTGGGTTAAGGATGCGGCTACCAGTGTATAGTGCTGGGATTGATTCCTGGTCTCACTACCGCTCTGTATCCATGGACAAAATGATTATCTGTATCGTCTCAGTCCAACCAGCTGTAAATTAGTACCAGCCTTGGCTGGGGGAGTATCCCGTATTCGACTGGTACTTCCTTCTTTGGTGGCCCAATGGTGTCGGAGATAAGCACCATCACCAATGGGACCTAGGGCCTACATAGGATTTAGTTCTTCTTGTATGTATATAGTACCAATAAAGCAGGCAATGCAGTGGGTTAAGGATTTAGGCTACCAGTTTATAGCACTGGGATTGATACTCTGTCACACCACCACTCTGTGTTCCTCGACAAGACAGATTATCTGCATTGTCCTAGTTCAACTAGCTGTAAATGTACCAGCCTTGGCCAGGGGAGTATCCTAGATTGGGCTGGTACTTCCTGCTTTGGAATCCCTAACACCATTGGTGGCCCATTGGTGTTGGAGATAAGCACCATCACCAATGGGCCCTAGGGCCTACATAGGATTTAATTCTTCTTGTATGTACGAGGTCTGTTAGAAAAGTAATGGACATTTTTATTTTTTCAAAAACTATATGGATTTGATTCATATGTTTTTACGTCAGCCAAGCTTGAACCTTCGTGCGCATGCGTGAGTTTTTCCACGCCTGTCGGTTGCGTCATTCACCTGTGGGCAGGCTTTGAGTGAACACTGCTCCACCCCTCTCGTCATTGTTTCATTGCGAGGAAATGGCGGAATGATTTGGGCTTTTTTTTTCCATCAGAATTTTTTCAGAAACTGTTAGAGACTGGCAGCTGGAAACCATTCAAAAAATTTATCTGGCTTTCGGTGAAAATTTTACAGGCTTCACAGAGAATAAGGAGTGTTACTACAGCTTTAAGGACGGCCCACAACGGCCGTCACCAAGCCGCCATCGAGAGTCAGAAACCACCACATCATTTCTAAATGGATGGGTCTGTGGATCTGGGACCGCGTGGAGGCTTCGCGCATCACGACCGATTCGCTGATGAAGCGAGACAAAGGAACACCTCCATTTCGGAGTGTTAGAGGACAAGTTGGGACATGTCTATCTCGGCTTTCAGTGCTTACCAGTCGAGTGAGTATAAGATAAATTGTGGAGAGCTGGGCATGTCCCAACTTGTCCTCTGACACTCCAAAATGGAGGTGTTCCTTTGTCTTGCTTCATCAGCGAATCGGTCGTGACGCGCGAAGCCTCCGCGCGGCTGTCCATGACAAAATCTCTTGTTAAAAGTGAAATCTGGCAGAAAATGGCTGATGTCCAGCTCTTGTGATAACCAGAGAAATTGCACACGATGGTCCCGGTCCTGGATCCACAGAGCCATCCGTTTAGAAATGATCTGGTGGTTTCTGCCTCTTGATGGCAGCTCGGAGTGCGGCGTGCCGTGCGCCATTGTGGGCCATCCTTAAAACTGTAGTAACAGTCCTTATTCTCTGTGAAGCCCGTAAAATTTTCACCGAAAGCCAGATAAATTTTTCGAATGGTTTCCAGCTGCCAGTCTCTAACAGTTTCTGAAAAAATTCTGATGGGAAAAAAAGCCCAAATCATTCCGCCATTTCCTCGCAATGAAACAACGACGAGAGGGGTGGACCACTCCTCACTCAAAGCCTGCCCACAGGTGAATGATGTAACCGACAGGCGTGGAAAAACTCACGCATGCGCACGAAGGTTCAAGCTTGGCTGACGTAAAAACATATGAATCAAATCCATATAGCTTTTGAAAAAAATAAAAAGGTCCGTTACTTTTCTAACAGACCTCGCATATAGTACCAATAAAGCAGGTAGTTCAGTGGGTTAAGGACTGGGATTGATACTCTGTCACACTACCACTCTGTGTCCAATGGACAAGACAGATTATCTGCATTGTTTCGGACCATTCGGCTGCAAATTTCTGGCCTTGGATGGGAAACTAACCTGTGATGGACTGGCGCAACCCACCCAAAGAGAGTCGTACATCGACGCCCATTGGCGCTGGTGCCCATTGGTTGCACATCCTATATCGGACATTGACTTGAGTGTATTCCTAATAGGTCATACAATTTCCATTTTCTGTGTCACATTCTATTCCCACCCACCCTGAAAAATGCAACAACAAAAAAATTAAACCCTTTGTGCGAGGCCGGCGCTGCACGTCACCACACAAGCTTAATGTTGTCACCATTTAATATTGAGCTCACTCCGCCTGCCTCGCTGCCCGAAATAATCCCTCTGACAGCGACGTGCATAAGCGAAGGCCGCGTGTCTACAATGAAGAACTGCAGCTGAGCGAAGAGGCATATAAAACCAATAATGTGTGTCCATCAGCAGCCTGTGGTGACAGACAGACGGTGTTAATGTCTGCCTCTCTGCCAAAATGTTGCTGCAAAATCGTGAATCATTTTGCCCTTCATGTCACTCCAAACGTTTACTCCCCGTCGTCTTTCTGCCCTCAAACATAAAAATGAGATTTTTTCTGTCTCACCCACCCTCCTTTCTCTCTCTTTTCCCCCCACTCTGCCTCCGTCTTTTTTTTTTTTTTCCATTTTGCTCTCTCTCTCTACATGTACTCATCTAATAATCACATTTCTTTTCAATTGCCTTTTCTTTTTTTTCTCTCTCCCAGATGAGTGCAGGCACACGGGGTGGCTCAAGGTTGCTGCAATCTAGAGGAGACTGCTTTTTTTTCCCCCTTTTCTTTTCTTTTTTTATTACCTTGTGCTAGAATATGCTGCTACCAAATATTATCATCATCTACTCTATTTTCACAATTGAATTGAATTTTGTTTTGGCCAGAGAGGGGCCAGAGCATCTTTTGCTTTAAAGCTATTGCTTCTTTTCAATTTCCGTTGAATTGCTTTTCATCTCGTAGCAGGTACACAGGGAATCCACAGTGCATTTGTGTTGTAAAATGACCCTCGGCGAACAACAAATACATGTTTAGAAATATCTCTTATTGGATGAGCCCTATTTCAAAATAGGTGTAATTATTGCACATTTAAAGGTACAGCGTGTTTGCTTTAGTGCCATCTAGTGGTGATTTTGCAAATGGCATTATGTCATCATTGGTCATGATTTTGTTTCCCTTCATGTTTTCACTTCTTTGTTGACATGGATTCAAATCAAAATCAAATTTATTAATTTACGATAGCACCAATTCACGATAAAATCGTCTCAAGGCGCTTCACACAACATAAAAAAACTATTAAAAATTTAAAACACAATAAAAACGACCATAAAAGAAAGACAACCATAGAAGAATACAAGAATAAAAACACATCATAAAACTAATGATAAAACAGGGAAAACAAATGAGTCTTTAAACGTGATTTAAAAGTCTCCACAGTGTCCGACTGCCGTATGTGTGCCGGCAGATCGTTCCACAGAGCTGGGGCACGACAGGAGAAAGCTCTGTGACCGGCAGACTTTTTATTCACCCTGGAAACACACAGAAGTCCTGCACCCTGAGAACGCAGGGCCTGAGCTGGTACATAGAGGCTTACCAGGTCAGCTAGATAGGGAGGTGCAAGTCCATGAACAATTTTATAAATTAATAACAGTATTTTAAAATCCGATCTTGCAGGAACAGGAAGCCAGTGCAGGGACGCCAAAATAGGCGTAATGTGGTCAAACTTTCTGTTTTGTGTCAAAAGTCTGGCAGCAGCGTTTTGAACCAGTTGAAGACCCCTAATCCTGGACTGTGGTAAGCCAGAAAATAGAGCATTACAATAGTCCAATCTAGAAGAGACAAATGCATGAATCAAAGTCTCAGCATCAGCCATAGACAGGATGGGACGAATCGTCGCTATATTTTGCAAATGGAAGAAAGCAGTCCTCGTAATGTCTCTAATGTGGAGATCAAAGGACAACGTAGGATTGATGCTCTCTTGCCTTTTCTTGTAATAAACAGTATGTATGATCCTTTGGTTCATAATTATAATGGTTCTCAATGAAAATGTATTGTACGTCAGCATTCTCACCAGTACAGTTGAGCATAGGGGACTCTTATGCTGTGATTTGCATCCCCTATGCTGTGATTTGGGTCCCCATGCTATGATTTGGGCCCCTATGTTGTGATGTAACTAGCATAGGGGATCTAAATCACAGCATAGGGGATCCAAATCACAGCAAAGAGGGCCCTGATGCTGTGATTTGGATCCCCTATGGTGTGATTTGTGCTCCTATGCTGTGATTTGGATCCCCCATGCTGCATTTTGGATCCCCTATGCTGTGTTTTGGATCACCTATGTTGTCATTTGGGCCCCTCATGTTGTGGTTTGGATCCCCCATGGTGTGTTTTGGATCCCCTACGCTGTGATTTGGGCCCCTATGCTGTGTTTTGGATCCCTTATGCTGTGATTTGGATCCCCCATACTGTGATTTGGGCCCCTATGTTGTGATTTAACCAGCATAGGGATCTAAATCACAGCATAGGGGATCCAAATCACAGCAAAGAGGGCCCTGATGCTGTGATTTGGATCCCCTATGGTGTGATTTGTGGTCCTATACTGTGATTTGGATCCCCCATGCTGCATTTTGGATCCCCTATGCTGTGATTTGGATCCCCCATGCTGTGATTTGGATCCCCCATGCTGTGATTTGGATCCCCTATGCTGTCATTTGGGCCCCTCATATTGTGGTTTGGATCCCCCATGGTGTATTTTGAATCCCCTATGCTGTGTTTTGGATCCTCCATGCTGTAATTTGGATCCCCTACGCTGTGATTTGGGCCCCTATGCTGTGTTTTGGATCCCTTATGCTGTGATTTGGATCCCCTATGCTGTGATTTGGATCCTCTATGCTGTGTTTTGGAAACCCCCCCCCCCCCCCCCCCATGCTGTGAGTTGGACCCCTATGCTGTGATTTGGATCCCCTATGCTGTGATTTGGATCCCCTATGCTGTGTTTTGGATCCCCCATGCTGTGTTTTAGATCCCCTATGCTGTGATTTGGATCCTCTATGCTGTGTTTTGGTCCCCCCCCCCATGCTGTGATTTGGACCCCTATGCTGTGATTTGGATCCCCCATGCTGTGTTTTAGATCCCCTATGCTGTGTTTTGGATCCCCTATGCTGTATTTTGGATCCCCTATGCTGTGTTTTGGATCCCCTATGCTGTGATTTGGATCCCCTATGCTGTGTTTTGGATCCCCTATGCTGTGTTTTGGATCCCCTATGCTGTATTTTGGATCCCCTATGCTGTGTTTTGGATCCCCTACGCTGTGATTTGGACCCCTATGCTGTGATTTAACCAGCATTTTTCCATATGGATTACTTTTGTAACTATTTATCGCCTTTTCGCACATTTGAAATGTCTACGAGCTAAGCGGGAATTTTCTCCTCCATGCTGGTGCGCAACTATGACATTAATTTGTGGTCATATTTCCTTTTTGGTTTCTTACACGAGCTTGATGATGATGACAACCATGGGCTTCGGCGAACTGGATGTTTCAGCTCATGTCAACTTTTATTGCCTTCACTGGGTCAAGAGTCACGTTTCTTTCCGTCTCCGTTCCGCTCTCATTTCCATACTGATATGTTCTTGGCTGCCTTGTGTGCACAAACCCGGTTGCGTTTGCCCGTTTGCTCTCAGATGAGCTCTTCTGTATGCCAAGACCTCGTACACAAGCCAAGACATTTGTATTTTCCCCACCAGCGATGCTCCGTTGGATTCAGTGATCTGTTCCTAGATATGTAGGTAGCAGATTTTGACTGCCTTTACCTCCCAGTAGGACACAGCACACACACACCCACACACACACACCATCTGTGTGAAAACTGCGAGTCAGGCCAATTAAGTTCCTTTCAGTCAATTCTGAGCAAAATTGAAGCTGTGGTTCATTTAATGTTGATAGAATATTGATTTTTAATTATGACTTAATAGATCGACTATGACATCCTCATTCCGAAAGTTGGTCGGTATTTAAATGACAAAGTCAGCTTTCTTCCTAAATTGCTTATATTGAATTGCAAACAAGCCTGGCAAGAGATTGCTGTGAGAAGTTTTTTTTTTTAATTTATGAATAATACATTTTTAGGATAAAGGAATTTTTGAAAGTAGCAAAACAATTTAAAAAAGTAGCACAGGTAGGGGTGTGCATGTCTAACTTATAAAACAATCTGATATGTATCTAGACACATGGGCTACAATGCGATTCAGGGTTGAAAAACTCAAAGTGTTGCTGAAAATTCAAAATTATGCTCATCTAAATGGGATTTAGCTATTTAAGTTAGAAAACGGGGAATTGTGATTTACTACATTTTTGCCAATTACCATATTTTCTGGGGTATAAGTTGCATTTTTTTTTTTTTACTAATTTGGGAAGCCCTACAATTTATACTCCAGTGCGAATTATATAATGAAAAATCACACATGCATTAATAATAACTATAGTAACTGTTTATATAGGACTTCCCCATAAATGAAAGCACTAACCACAATAAACTCTAATAATAAAAGAATAAATACCAATAATTAAAAGCACATATAATGCACAAAAATCACAAATTAAAGAGCTGGCAATGTAGAAAAAGGTGCAACCTATATTTTAGTGTGACCTACATGTGGGTTTTTCTTCTGCAAGAGGCATTTTTTAACAGGTGCGACTTATATTCCAAAAAATATGGTACTTTTTGAGTTATTGACAAAAATGTAAATAACGCTACAAACAGTGGTGGGCACACTTCTGATAATAGATAATTATCGAAAATAATGTTTTCATTATCAGATTATCTTTTCAGATAAATTTAAAAACCATCATCAGACTAATTATCTTCTGATGAATTACCGTCTGATAACTTTTAGACCGATAACGTACTAAACTAAACTGTTAAAAGTTTCCTAATAGACATGTTGTTCTATCCTCTGCAAACAGAAACCATTCTATCGTCTGTAAGCAAAGGAGAACTGGTGACCAAAAACAAGTCATTTCCTTTAACACCATACTAATATAATCGCAATGTCACCAAGTCATCCAGAGGCATACATGTTTAACTTATGGTTCAAATTTTAACCACTCATTTTAGACAAGTTATTCAAAATTATTGTCATGTCTGAAGTTTATAAAGTGAAAATATCAGATATATGTTTTCGTTTTAAAGTAATGTGCTAATTTTTAAGGTTTTGTGAGCACATGCTGTGCCAGGCAGCAATGCATTATGGGTAGCATAAGGTAATCTCAGACGTTCACGACAGGACAAATGCATTTCAGACACTCTGTTCAGGGTCCACAGATAACAGCATTAAACTCTAGTGCCTAAAACTCTCGTGAATATATTCTCTGGGTTTATAGACGTTAGTGTATTTGCGTTTGTTAAATTCCACGCATCTTAAATGTAGCAGACATGGATTATCTGGAATTTTGTTTGACATTTTTTCAAGGCCGCTACTGCCATCTACTGGCCAGGAGTGTTCATGGCAGTATTAAATGTCTGGGTACATGGCTGCTCTCAAAGTGTTGGTATTGTCCATTGTCCAGGCGCTTTTTGTGTGCATATATGTTAACTTTGTATTCTAAAACTACGGTTAGAAGTAATTCCAACTCCTTATCGGTCCACACGAACGAGGTTGGCGCCATGTTTTTGATTTTTGTGGAAGTGACGACAAGAGAATAAGGCCCCTGATTGGATAGAATTTTAATCAGTACCGCCACCCAAAGGTTTGGCAGACTAATTACAACACATTTATACGGTTCGATGTGGATGGATTTTTTTTTTAAACGACGTAGTGTGGATGAAGTTTTTTCCCCAAACTGAAAGGGTAAGATATTCGGTTTTACAAATACCCGACAACGTGTGTACATGGCCTTATGTCTGTGAAAGGCACTATATAAATAAATTTACTTACTTACTTACTAATATTGAGTGCACGTTTTACAACATCAGAAAATTTTCAAAACATGCAATTGCGATGACACTTCCAGGGCTCTGTAAAAATGCCTGTTTTTACAAATAAAAATTGAATATTTTACAAAAGCACATTTATCTTTAAACCAACACACGACACACGTCACATTAACGTGTTGGTTTACATAATGGATTACTGAACCAATCACTGTTTAGCACTTTTACCCAGAATGCTTTGCGGTCTGTGTTTGTTACAACACCTCAGAATTAGTGCCTTATTCAACATTAAAAGATATATGTTATATTTTAACTTTGTACAATTGACATTAATGGAGTTATTCTATCAGTATTTTCAAAAAACCATAAGTTAGTATGTCTTTATTTTTCAAGACCTCCGCCTGACCGGAGTGTTGAAATTGACAGGGATCTGCCCTTATGGCTGCTTTTGGTTTGTCTCTGTGGTGGGAGTGCTGTTGTAAACAAGAGCTTCCAACAGGGGCACAATGTTGAAAGAAAAATTATTATGATTAGTAAAGAGTTGATTTTGTGGGTGCTCTCAGGATTTGTCTGTGCTGCTTCCTGCGGGAGGCAGCATGGTCAAATATTCTTGCTTATTCTTTAGGTCTTTTACCACTTTTGATGCTTTCAAAAGCGATTGTTAAAAATCAATTTCACCTCTTTAGTAACTGTAAATGTCCCATAGACAACACCGGAATTTATCAATTATCTGTAACTTCCAATACATTTTTGGGTGGTTTATTGGTTTATCTTTATTAAAGATAACTTTTCAGTTATCTTATCTGTTATCGAAGTTAATTTTTTGGTTATCTGTGCCCACCACTGGCTACAAGTAACAAATAAATAGCACATGTGCTTGGATCTAGATTGAAATCCACATCTGGGGTTGAAATGCATGTTGGCTTAAGTGCCACATATATGGGGTCACTGGATAGACCATGCGCGATAGGTACTCCGGATGTCACTTACGTGGAATGCCTTGAGCAGTGATCGGCACAGTTCAGCTAATCTGATAACAGATAATTATCAAAGCTAATGTTTTTGCTAGTGGATTAGCTTTTCCGATAAGTTTTAAAACCATCATCAGACCAATTATCTTCCGATAAATTTAGTTCCGATAACTTTCAGTCTGATAACATTTTTTTATTTTTTTTGCTGGTAAAGTGAGCAAAGTTTAACTGTCAAAAACGTTTGTAAACCCTAAAATCAAACATTTTAGTCCATCTTGTTGTGTGCTTGTAGCAGACTGGCTGCCTGCAACTTGTTGATGACTTCATCATTAAGCACAAAACGTGATTGGCCGGTCGACATAGGGAGCATTGTGGGTAGTGTAGTTCAGGTACACTTTAGACGTTACAGTGAATGTTACCGCCCGCTCGACACAAACAAAACAGACTAATTTTAACATTATTTTATTTCTTTGTGGCTGATGGTATAATGTAATCGCCAAAACTCGGTGGGGGAGAGGAGCTCTCACGGCACAGCTGTGTACAGAGGGACTTTTCTTCACTGGTTAGACACCGTTTTGGATTTTAAAAAGGACACTTTATGTGGATTATTCCTTCAGATGAATCCCACTGAAAGTAACAGGTAAGAATTTATATTTACTACTTTTACTCTTCCAATCAATGCACTAATGGGTATATTTCAGTTGTTTAAGCCACAGGGTTCAAAGTGTGTGAAAAAAGCAGCAGCTTTTTAGATCGTACTTCTAATACTGTGTTTTACTGCTTTTGAAAGATGATTTTTTTATTCCTTCATTTCATGCATTCTTATGTGTTTGTGATCCTTGAATTTACCCAGCAGTGAAAAGTGAAAGTGAAACTGATTTATCAGAAGCCGACAGTGTAATCTGCTGTGGCCGTGTCCGAATCAATACTAAATGTTATCGGTCATCTGTAATAAAGATACATTTTTTTAGCAGTTCATTGGCTTAGTGTCATAAAAGATAACTTTTCAGTTATTGGATTAATGGTTATGGAAGCTAACTTTTTGGTTAGCCTTGGTTGGCCTTGAGCAGTTCTCAGCCATGCATGGTCCATGTAAGCTACACAAACATGGTTAAACCTTTCGCTTTACTTTCAGGATCTTGGGAATTCTATGGAATGTTAGACTTACTGTTCCCATATGGTTGGAACAACCAATGGCACAACAATGGTCATCGTTGCCCTTTCTGGTCAGTAACACACACTTCACACTATACTGTAGTGATATTGGAATAACGCTTTGCCCGCAAGCTAATAGCGGGAGTGGGACTTCACACTTAGTCACACGAGATTTACACACCATTAAGCACGTGCCTTCAGTTTGTAACGTCTGCCTATTGCGCCTTATCGTAATCAAAAAACATACATCTAGGACTTTAGCAGAAATTAGGTGAGCTAGTTAGGTTGAGCTGTTTGGCCATAGGTGAGACCACACACTTGGGACATTTAAAACATCTACAATAAATATGCAGGTACTCACGTTGTTATATAATTAATTATTGATGATTTTTTTAATTCACATATTGTCTATTGAGTTGAAAGATAAACACAGCAAGCAACAGCGAAACATGATTTCTTTATTAGTTACCCACGTGGGGTCTCATTTGATCTTCTTACTTCCTATTACTGCCTATTTGTTTGCCTAACAGCATATGCAAAATACATCACATCCTCTCCAGACGCCGCGCCGGTCGCTCGCGTTTTGTTTTTCGTTTCTTATTAGTGATAATGTTGGCGGCTACACGGAATTGCTTCTTTGACAAAGCAGTTGCCTCCGTACTTTATGTGATATTTGCCGAGAGAAAACCGATGAAAAGCAAATGAATAATTAACAAAGGAAATTTAATGGGGCACATAATGAAAATAATTGTTGGCGGTGCCGAAGCACTTAATTGGCAACTAATGGAATCAGACCAGGTGAGGCTTCAGTGCCACGAGATGATGGATAGATGCATGGCGTGTAAATGGAGACAAAATG
The DNA here is from genome assembly GCF_902500255.1 of Thalassophryne amazonica. Classification (NCBI taxonomy): domain Eukaryota; kingdom Metazoa; phylum Chordata; class Actinopteri; order Batrachoidiformes; family Batrachoididae; genus Thalassophryne; species Thalassophryne amazonica. The sequence goes on along the minus strand of NC_047124.1, from coordinate 19,495,318 downwards.
ACGATGTTCCCGAGTGCGCACATGTGGGTGCTTGTTTGTTTTTCTGACTACAGGAAATTTAAGAGGTTTAGTGGGAGACTCAAGAGGATGAGTGTGTCTTAGTGTTTCTCAGTGCATTGGATTGCATTTCCTGTAATAAGCCTTAATGAAATGTGGGTTGTGTCTTAGTATGCAGTCAGTAATGAACCATATAATAATTTCTGCTTAAGTCACTGCCGCTGTCTAATTCCAATTAAAAAGAGCAAGCTGCTGTGTACACCCTAAATATATTGCATTAAAATACATGAATGTGACTGCAGCATCAATTCTACCAAACTGCGGAAAAAAGAAATTACTATGGATTATATCACAGTGGTATAATAGAAAAAAAATATCAAAGCAAAGTATGCATATAAAATTTCCTGCAAAATTAAAACAAGTGAAGTACCTTTTGTGTCAAGCGTTTGAATAAAATGACAAAAAATATGTATCTAAATATGATGGCAAAATTTCCTGCAAAATTCAAACAAGTGAAGTACTTTTTGTGTCATGCATTTGAATAAAATGACAAAAAATATGTATCTAAATATGATGGCAAAATTTACTGCAAAATTCAAACAAGTGAAGTACTTTTTTTGTGTCAAGAATTTGAATAAAATGACAAAAAATATGTATCTAAACATGATGGCAAAAATTTCTTGCAAAATTCAAACAAGTGAAGTATTTTTTTGTGTCAAGCATTTGAATAAAAGTACAAAAAAAAATATGTATCTAAATATGATGGGTCACTGCAGAGAAGAACTACTCTGAAAAGCTACACAATCTTTTTTAAAAATGTACGTATATTGTATCAACTTTTCAGATTTTTAAATAACTCAGAAAAGAACCCCATTTCATAGTTTGACAACCTTCCATAGTGATAAGTTCTACAATCCATAAACCAGGGTTTATGGAATTGGCATAAAATATTGGGTAAGAATTTTTTTTTTACATTTTTTGTAAGAATGTTTAAAATTTCAACATCTTTATAAAACACATGTAATTTTAAGGTTCTTACAACTTGCTATAATCCATTGTACATCCAAATATTCTCAAATGAAATGTAATTGTAGCACATTTTTCAGATGGTATTCTTCAGGAAGAACAAATTTGGACAATTTCACAAACCAGCTGCCTACAAGTTGAATTTCAACCACAGAGAAAAGTACATAGTTTTGAAATACAAAATAAAGAACACCAGTGTATTTGTATTTGCAATACAATTTTTAACACTTCCATTAAAAAAATACTATTTTGCATTTCAGATATGTATTTTAAATACATTTGCCAGAATAATGGAAGGTTACACACACATGAAGATGACAACTGCCCTTTTGGTTTTATTTAGCTGTAATTGTACCATCAATAGAATTTGTGTCAAGAAATGCAAACATGTATTTAATGTCCTACCTACCGTGGATGTTTATTTATCACGTGTGTGTGAAGCAGAAAATTGTCCATAATGCAAAATGTACCATAGAAGGAAATCACTACCCTCGGTCAGTGTGTATTATTTCTACCAGAAAGAATCAGAAGGCAATTTAAAGTTGATAATTTTAATGCAACAAGATAATGTGCAGAAAGTCATAGTCTATGGTGTAGAAGATTTGATCAGAGAGTAGAACTGAGAAGATCACAAATCCTGCAAATATAAATGGAAGGGGCAGAATCTGCCCTTAGGGTGGCAGTGGAGTGGAGGAGGGGATACGTTGTCAGTGATCTGTAAACAGTGAGAGGTGAGTGAGAAAACTGATGTTTTAAAGAGCGTGTGCAGTTCCTATTGGTTGAGAGATGATGAGTAATATGAAATACACTGATGTTCGTTAACCCATTCCAAGTACCTGCTTAAAGATCTGAGTACACTGTTCTGCATGTCTTACTCAATACCGTGGCATTTTCAACTGTTGAGAGTTTTGATCAGTATAATCCCTTAAAAATCAAGATATATTATGTCACTTTTAAATTTTGCTCATTTATCATACTTTTTTGTACTCACTCCTTACAGAGTTCTATAGCTACAGATATAGAAGTAGTAGTATTTCTGGATACCAGCCATATTTACATCAACCTTAAACTCCCTATTAATAAGTATGTACACTCAAACAAATATCTTAAATTTTCAGTATTTAGGTTTTCAAATTTGTCTAAAACAAAGCCCATATCTCAAGTGAAAAAAAAAGGAAATTGAAGTCTGAGCTAACAAATACATCTTAAATAAAAGCACGGTGATGTGACAAATGTCTTTTTAATGCTGTTCTTCTTGGCAGACACTTTTCTTGGGTGTCAGGTGATTGACAGCCGGCAAAGACATACGCAATACCTGTATGGATTCAAAAACACTCAACTAGAGTACAAGGAAGTAAAGATAAAACTGAAAGTTTTAAAGAGTCAAATTGATGACTGATGTCTGGTGGAAAAAAAGGCCTTTTTTGAGGAAAAAAAAATCTCCAACTTTCTTATGGAGACAGAGGTTGGTTTTATAAAATATTTGGTGATCACACTACTTATATTTTCAACCAGATAAATATTCAGCAATAAATAAAACCTGTGTTGAATTTCAACATTTATCATAATTGATATGACAACTGGGTATATAAGTCGCACCAGAGTATAAGTCACAGGTCCTCAAAACTATTTTAAGAAAAATGAGACTTAAAGTATGAGTAATCATGTTTTATGCTCATTTCAATATTGCATGAGCATTTGCAAGTGTTTTTGTGTGGTATTCTACTGGCCAGTACACTTGCAACAAAATTATTATTATAATAATAATTATGGAATAAAAAAATATAGCTCACGTATTCACTTTTTTAAAACCGATATCGCGTTGACATACCAATAAAAAGGGGGTGGGGGAGGGCCACAGCTCTGGGATGCCTAAAACTTTTGCACAGTACTCTGTATGTCATTTCCCCTCTTCATTCTCGATAATGCTATAACGATGACAACAATCACAATAATCACACACACACAAAAAAACTTGACGGCACATCCCTCTGTCAACCCTATTATCAGTAAATCTTAAAAAAACATAGGAATTTGTCCTCCAGCTATGTTTTCGTCTGTGTGTATAATATATCATATAGAGTTTATTGATACGACAACATCAGCTGAAGGAATAAAGCATCATACTTTAGTTTTATTAGACAGCTGGGTAATGAGACGAAGTATTAGTTTCTGAAAGGCTTTGGGTAAGCCGGTCCTTCAATTCTTCACTGGGTAATTCACCTATTAAAAACAATTATTCACCCCAGATGGGTCCTGGAGAAGTTTCAGATTGGATGCTTCAATGAGATTTTTTTTTTAAATTGACCTCATCTCGGCAGCACAGAGGCAGCTACTGTTTCATGATAGACATCAGGAGCTTGTTCATCTGCCCAAACACTGTGGTACCACCTGCCAGAAGACAAGTTGGGTCACGAGGGAAACCATATTGGCTGCCATCGCAACTTTCATCGCTGATTAAATTGTAAGAATCTTTGTGTTGAACATATGACCAGACACGAGCCCTATGTTCCAGCTTTTCCCTATGATTAAGCCCTCCTTCACGTTTAATGGCCATGGGAAATAATGGGAAACACAGCGAATGTAGAAGTTTTAGGTCATTACTCATGCCTTTTATTGGCATGGGCTTTCGCTGGCGCACAGCCAGTGACCTGCACAGAGGACAAAGCAAGTAACGCCTCTCCTGGCTCCTGGCGAGAAAAAGCACACCAGCGAGGGGGCGGTAGTACGAGAAGGAAGGATGGAAGCGAGAAAAATGTGGCAGCACTGTAAGTGGGAGGTGTGAGGAGACAGAGAAAGGAAATGGTTTAAAAAATTTATATAGAGGGGAAAAAAAAGACCAAAAAACAACAACGAAACAAAACAAACAAGTTCCATGCCCTCTGAAATGCACCTGCTATTCCCTCGTTAAGCATAAAAACAGGTTAGAAGAAAATGTAAGCAAAATATGTAATGGATTTATAATAGCGTCTAGACGGACTAGTCGGTCCCCAAGGCAACCGCGTAAGAACGAAGCTCTGTGTATTTTATGGTGATACTAAAGTTTAACTGGGAGAACTTGCGAGCATTTTAGCGTTCATGCTAAAATGAAAGTGTGCAGATAAATTTAAGAGCTTAGACATATCCATTTGAAGATGCAGCCCACCCAAATAATATGTTTTTTTTATTCCAGTGATGTTTCATTTTCCCTTTAATGCGACAGGCACATTTTATTTAATTTGTTACATAACTTCTAATCCATTCATTTATTAATCAAACTATTTTTTATTAACGTTGATAAGTAACTTAATCATACAAACAATTGAAAACAAAGCGCTTTCATCACATTTCTAAAAAAATGACCCGCTAACATTTCCAATCTATGGCGATCTATGTATACTTCCTTCATCTGTTACGATCCCTGCCCGACAACCATGATATTTTTTGACAGACATCGGCATGGTAATCATTTATGCGATGTATTCTTATGACTGCCGAACTGTAAAGTAAGAGATTTTATTGGTCGATCGGGAATTATTCAGTAATGTGATTTATGCCCAAGAATTGTCTTGTATCTCGGCTTTTAGTCGGTTGCTGGCAAATTGTTTTTTGACGGATATGGTAACATGCACAACGGTTGATATTTTTTTTTTTTTTGTATGTAAAAGGCGTACTTGAGACTTTCAAAGCAATTTTTGAAAAGTTTAGTATAATCATTTGTAAAACACCATTTATTTTATGGCTAAAACACATTGTACGGTTCTCAGAAATGCCAGGTTTTGGCTCGCTGGAAGTACATTTGACTGGTTCAAATTTATTGGCTCACTTGATTAAAAGTTAATCTTTTTCTTAAATGGAGTGGTTGTACACAAATTTCTTTTTATTATCTCTTATAACTATATTGTTTTAGTCACCCCATTCTTCCTTCCATCCATCCATCCATCCATCCATCCATCCATCCATCCATCCATCCATCCATCCATCCATCCATCCATCCATCCATCCATCCATCCATTTTCTATACCTGATTACTTAAAATGACAGGCAATTATTACAATAAGTGTTTTTTATGACAAATAGAAAACGTATCTTGGATCAAATGATAAAAATGGGGTAAAACTGTTTGTTGGTTAAATAAAATATAAAATGAAAAATGGTTACTCTTACATGAAATAACATATGACCTCAATGAAATTGACTGCAAAATGAATAATGCTGCAGGGGCAGTGGTGGCAGACTCCAACCATAAATATAGCTGATATTTCACTCTGTAATAGTGTCATTCCATAATAACACCTTAGCAAACTTTGACTCATGCACATATGACATGTGTAACCGTACATACAAAGGATTATTTTTTTATTATTTTTACATTGCTGTATATTGTACATTTGGAAAAAAGCAATAAAGTAAAGATGGTCAAGGCGCTTCACACGGGTAATGTCTACCCTTACTAACTCCCCTGAGCAAGCACATAGTCGACAGAGGCAAGAGTAAACTCCCTCTCAGGTTTTGAGGAAGAAACCTCAAGCAGACCAGACTCAGAGGGGTGACCCACTGCATAGGTCATTCTAACAGGTACAAGCAGTTACAAAAAAGTGATTAATGGTGCAAAGTCTATCTTAAGGCCAAGATCTTGATTTGGACGTGATGTTTCAAAGTCATCAGCGGGATAATAGGCTCTTCTTGACTAGAGTTGCAATACGAGGGCTGTCAATAAAGTATAGGTCCTTTTTATTTTTTCAAAAACTATATGGATTTCATTCATATGTTTTTACGTCACACATGCTTGAACCCTCGTGCGCATGCGTGAGTTTTTCCACGCCTGTCGGTGATGTCATTCCCCTGTGAGCACTCCTTGTGGGAGGAGTCGTCCAGCCCCTCGTCGGAATTCCTTTGTCTGAGAAGTTGCTGAGAGACTGGCGCTTTGTTTGATCAAATTTTTTTCTAAACCTGTGAGACACATCGAAGTGGACACGGTTCGAAAAATTAAGCTGGTTTTCGGTGAAAATTTTAACGGCTGATGAGAGATTTTGAGGTGATACTGTCGCTTTAAGGACTTCCCACGGTGCGAGATGTCGCGCAGCACTCCCAGGCGCCGTCGTCAGCCTGTTTCAAGCTGAAAACCTCCACATTTCAGGCTCTATTGATCCAGGATGTCGTGAGAGAACAGAGAAGTTTCAGAAGAAGTCGGTTTCAGCATTTTATCCGGATATTCCACTGTTAAAGGAGATTTTTTTAATGAAAGACGTGCGGGCGGATTGCAGCGTCGGCTCGCAGCCGCCACGATGCTCTGCCACAGGAAAAACACCTCTGTTGGAAGCCTTAAGGATTTCTCATATACTCACTCCACTGAAAGCCATCAAAAGCTGCCTGGATTTTACAAATGGTTATCAACACGGAGGTGTTTTTCCTGTGCCGCCGCTCCGCATCACCGACAGGCGTGGAAAAACTCATGCATGCGCACGAGGGTTCAAGCATGTCTGACGTAAAAACATATGAATGAAATCCATATAGTTTTTGAAAAAAATAAAAAGGACCTATACTTTATTGACAGCCCTCGTATGTAGCATTAACCTCTGCAGTCTTGTGTCCTCGCCTCCAGCAGCAGCACTTCTAGCCACCGCTGTGATTCCATGACCCTCCAGTTAGTTTTCAATTGTCAATCTCGTGGTGATGATTTTTTTTTGTTTTAAATCTTGCAAATTTATCTGTCACATTTGATTTTCTGCTCATTTCCGGCAGCACAGTGGTGCAGTCAGTTTGTATGCTTGTCTCCAAACGTGAACCAGTTGAGAATCAGTGGAAAAACTGACAATCTGATCTATACAAGGCGAGACAGGCATTAAAGGAGCAAAAATCCAGAACTCACGCTTTGTGCTGGAAGCTCGGGGCAGCTGAGCGAAATGTGGATCCTTACACGTCTACATTATAAATAACAGAAAAGCCTAATTACTGGTAGGTTGCAGGAGCAGTGCCGTCATCAGTTAAAATCCTTCATGTTTCAAACATTCCCGCATAGTTGCATAAATAGTTCGGTTGCCACTTGATCTTGTTGTTACAAATTGTGTCGCCACCATATGTTTGGGTACGTTGGGATGTTTTACAGGTTTAACTATATCAGGAAGGATGTCGGGAACCGTGTGCATTAAGAGAATGGTTGTAATTGTTTCCTCTGGCATGTACAGTAATTGTATAATCTGTCTCACTGTTTCCAAGTGGTTCTTAATTAGACTTTATGTTCATGTGCAGAGTTATATTTAGTTTGACGCGCTTCTGGTAAGCACAGTACGGGCTCAGCGACTGATTATGCGAGACGTGCCTGCGGATGTACCGTCTTCACAGCCTAAACCCTTGTCGAGGTCGGGTATCTTAATTGCTTTTCGTACAGTAGACGGATGGATCGCAGGAAAAGGTCCTCACCATCATTCTGTCACAGAACATGATACAAACACACGTTGTGACACACATTCTATAGGCGGGCATGCTGGAGGCCATTATCAGCTTATTAGTGTTAACAGGTGCAAGGGCCAGCACTATGCATGATGCAGTGACAGGTTTGTGGTGCAAGTGGCGCCGTCAGTCCGGTGTGCCATTCTCAGTCGCATGATGGAACGAAGAAATTGCAGTGGAATTTACTTGGGGAAAAGATCTGTAACAATTTCCACACAGGCATTACATGATACAGTACTCTATAGGTTCTAAACTAAAGTGTTACCATGGTAACAGACAATCCCAGTAAGACCCCAATAACGTGAACATCTTCAGATTCCAAGTTTGTATTTGCCCCAGTTGATGATTATTTCCAGGTTTATTATTTCTTGGTCTTTGATTATGAAATAAACACTGATCCAACTCAGTATTTTTGTCCTGAAATAACCAAATAAAACATCCCTTGTTGTATATTGGTAACAACTGAAGTGACCCCAAGACCCCAAGTTTCTCATTTTTCTTTGACCCTTGAATTCAATTAAATAACCCATTGCTGGATTTCTGTAATGAATAAGGCAAAAGTTACTTAAGTTGTGTTAAGTTTCTATTGGATCAAATTTGATCTTAATGCTAAAATAAACTGAAAGGAACCCAAAGCAAATCACCCCTTGCTGTATCTTCCTAACAGCTGTGGTTACAGATGACATTTTGGATGTAAATACTGAAATACCCCAAGTCTGTATTTGATTGAATGTGAAATTGTCCCTAAAAGTGAATAAGTACCTTGTTTGACCTTTGAATGGGCTGAAATCACTCATTGTTGGATTTGTGTAATAAATAAGGGCAAAGAGCAGATTTGAATCTTAAGTTAGTCAAGGACCCCAAGTTTCTATTGGAACATATTTGATATTATACTTAAAATGGATTGGAACACGTAAGTCTGACCCAGAGGAAATCACCCCTCACTGTATCTTCATAACAGCTGAGCTTTCAAATGATATGTTGGACTTCCTCCTAAAAGTTAACAAAAGTACCACTTTTGAACTTTAAACTCAAATCAGTCATTGCTGATTTTCTGTAATAAATAGGGCTAGAAGGCAGATTTTGGACTTGTGTTACTCAAGGACCCCAATTCTCCATTGAAGCATATTTGATATTATACCTAAATGGACTGACGTCTGACCCCAAAGAAATCACCACTTGCTAGATGTTCGTAACAGCTCAGGTTACCAATGATATTTTGTACTTAAATACTCAAAGACCCCAAGTCTGTATTTGAGCCAATATGAAATTATTCCTAAAAGTGACTAGAAGTACTTCTTTAGACCTTTGAACCTAATGAAATCACTTATTGTTGGATTTCTGTAATAAATAGGGCTAGAGAGCAGATTTTGAACTTGTGTTACACAAGGACCCCAAATTTCTGTTGGAACATATTTGATATTATGCCTAAAATGGAATGAAATACATTTGACGTCTGACCCAAATGAAATCACCCCTTGCTGCATCTTCATAACAACTGAAGTTACAGATATGCATATTAGACTTAAATACTTTAAGACCCCAAGTTTGTATTTGAGCCAGAGTGACATTTGTCCTCATAGTGACTAGCAGCATAACTTTTGACATTTTAACCTAATGAAATCACCCCTTGCTGCATCTTCATAACAACTGAAGTTACAGATATACATATTAGACTTAAATACTTTAAGACCCCAAGTTTGTATTTGAACCAATGTGACATTTGTCCTCACAGTGACTAGAAGCATATCGTTTGACATTTGAACCTAAGGAAATCACCCCTTGCTGCATCTTTATAACAACTGAAGTTACAGATGACATTTTGGACTTAAATATTTAAAGACCCCAAGTTTGTATTTGAGCTAATGCAATATTTGTCCTCATAGTGACTAGAAGCATCTCTTTTGATGTTACAACTTAATGAAATCACCCCTTGCTGCATCTTCATAACAGATGAAGTTACATATAACATATTAGATTTAAATACTTAAAGACCCCAAGTTTGTATTTGAGCAAATGTGACATTTGCCCTCATAGTGACTAGAAGTATCTCTTTTGATGTTAGAACTTAATGAAATCACCCCTTGTTACATCTTCATAACAACTAAGGTTACAGATGACATTTTGGACTTAAATACTTAAAGACCCCAAGTTTGTATTTGAGCCAATGTGACATTTGTTCTCATAGTGACCAGAAGCATCTCTTTTGACATTTTAACCTAATGAAATCACCCCTTGCTGTACCTCTGTAAAAAACTGAGCTGTAGCACAGATTTTGGACTTCATTTTTTCAGAGACCCCAAGTTTCTGATTAATTTTGACATTTTTCCCCAAAATGACTGGAAACGCCTGTTTTGACCACTGCTTCGGATAAAAAAAAATCATGCCACATCATGACCAAAATTGGGAAGAGAGTATGAAGAATCACAGCTGAATATATAATCTTCAAGTTACGGTAATATAAGGCAAAACAGAACTGACTTTGTATGTTAAAAATTAATTGACATATTATACTTTTAAACTGCATGTTATTTTGAGTCACTGCATCCAAACCAACTACTTCCCTACAGTTTTGCGGAACTGACTGACTGACTGAATAAACTAACAATTATTTAAAAAAATATTAAATTCTTTTAATCTCTTGCTGAACCCAGTGCATAAAACTGCACACAAAAGAGACACAATAGCTGTTCTGGCACTCAGCAAGAGAGGATTATACAAACCATTGTTTTACTCTTCACTGTTGGTCCTCCTCCAGATGGATTGCTTTCAGCCACACAAGATGGATATCCTTTTCGATATCAAACTGTAAACCGAGTAGAAAAGGCTTTTTAAGAATTTGTAGCAGCATAAATTCTTTATGCGTGTAATATGATGAAATTTGAGGTTTAACATGTAATAGGTTTGAGGGGGTGTTAAATATTCTTGGGAAATAGCCTCAGGCTAGGCTACAGCAACCATAAGGCTTCTCTGATATGGATGTGATCAATTTGGTCTGTTTTAGTACAGTTTCGGGGCACGATCAAGGCTAAAGTCAGCACTATTCCATGTGATAAACTGCGAATAAATAGGTTGGTTTTCTGAAAATTTAACTCCATAAGGTTTATATTGGACGTAAAAGCTACTTTGGTTTTCGATGACGTGCCTTCAAGGAATCACCATTTCTGCAGATAAATAGATTGCATTTTTTTCCGTGCCCCATCACGAAAAACACCCCATTTTTTTGTGATGCATTTGTAAAAAATTTACTATTTATAATCGTCTGCCTTGTCCTAATGCAAACTCTAACCATGCTTTAAGCTTTTGTTTGTTTCTGTACAAACCCTTTCAGTCTCACAGGCTCACCGTTACATTGTCATATATATGGGTTTTTTGTTATTGTTGAGTGTGTGCCAAATAAATTCATTCTTTCCCTCAACCATAATGTAACTGCTATACCTAACCACAACCCACCAGACCCCCCCTTCACTCCACATTTCATGCCCATGTCACAAAATGAATTTGCATCCTGTCACAAAAAGCGCCCACATTTCACGCTCCCGTCAAGACGCCATAGATTAAAGTACTTTTCGTAGTGCCGTCACAAACTACTGTGAGACTGGGTTGCGATTACAATGTTTCAAAAGCAGAAAAGAGGTTTTCCAACCCCTAGTGCAGCAGATAAGTGGAAAAATATTTCAAATGGTCACACAAGCATCAGATTTGGCATGAATGTTCTTCATAAATCAATGTTTGAGAAAAAAGTGCCACTTGAAAATCCAATATGGCAGCCAGGTAGGGGTCAATGAAAAATTACACAGGGGTTAAAATTTAAAAATGTTCCAATCATATTGAAAGCTATACCACATTATGTGTCTGATCACAAAGATTCCAAAAAGGTATAGTTTGGACTATCTATGACTGAATGTTGTGGAGTTATGGGGTAAAAAGAGCAAGAATGGTGACAAAGGTCAATTTCAGTTTGTACAGGAGTCAAAAGTTAAACTTGCTCCAATTTTGGTAAAAGGTGGTGCAAATTATTGGTTGAGCTAATAGGATTAATAAATGGAATAGTGTTGACTGTGTTGAATGCTAGGTCTCTAAAGTAAAGGTTAAATAATGTTGACGTCCATTGAATTCTATGACATGTGACATATGTTACCCCGTAACGTGATAACTAAGCATGACGCATAGTGCAAACTATTCCTTTTTAAAACCCTATTAACTTAACCAATAATTTGCATCACATTTTACAAAGATTGGAGCAACTTTAACTTTTGACCCCTGTACAAACTAAAACTGACCTTTGTCACCATTGTTGCTGTTTTTACCCCATAACTCCAGAACATTCAGTCATAGATAGTCCAAACTATACCTTTTTGGAATTGTTATGATTGGACAAATAATGTGGTATAGTTTTCAACATAATTGGAGCATTTTAAAATTTTGACCCCTGTGTAATTCTTCATTGACCCCTACCTGGCCGCCATATTGGATTTTCAAGTGGCCGCCCTTTTTCCTCAAACACTGATTTATAAAGAACATTCATGCCAAATCTGATGCTTGTATCACCAAGTGAACAATTTTGGCCAAAAATCAAATATATCTGCTCCACTACCCCCTTCCCTCACAAAAAACCCCTTCCAGGTCTCAGAGAGATGGCCTATTTATGCACCTGTTACTTTAAATAGAAAGGAGCTGCTGCTGGCAATGCCCCATAGTGTGTGGGCGTATCTCAAAATGAGTCCAATGCAATGAAGTCATCACTGGTCACATGCTTAACTACAATGCTGACGGATGTGTTGCCAGATCAATCCACTATAAGTAACATTGGGATTGATTGCTTTTGGGGGGTGAGTTACTAATACATATTTTTGAATCATGAATCATTGAGTTTTTTTTCTTTTTGCAATAGCTTGCTTTAGCCTTTTGCACTTAATTCAAAGAATAAACATGCTGTCAAAGATTTCCATGTTAGTCACGTACATTAACACAATTTAACCGTGGCGATATCCTGTCTCTGTTATTGCTCAGTTACACAAAGTGATGATTGCTTGAAATGTATTCAAGTCTGAATAGACTGTATTGTATAATTCCCTAAAACCGAATGATAATCACAACAACAATACAGTCATAATAATGAGAAAGATGATGATTATGATGTTGTTGTTATTTTCCCTTCTCTGAGCATTAGTCTCCTTCTGCCACTTCAACACTTTTCCTCTTCTTGGTATTTTTATTACTACCATCCTTCTTCTTCTACATCTTCACATCATAATTTCTTCTTTTTTGTTTTCCTCCTCCTCCTTTTTTTATTGATCTTCTTTTATCATCACCATCATAATTATTATGACACGACCTCTTGTCTGCCTGGGTGGTTGCCATCCTGTACTCAAGGTGGCTCCATGGTGTTGTGGATGTGGACCAAAAAAGAGTGGAGATATGCACTTGTTACATATGTCACATACGTCTAAAAGTGCTCATTTCATGTCTAAAATTTTCTTGTAGTATGGTAGTTTCCACATAAATAGAAAATCATAATTTTGGAGATGTTTAATACGGAATTCCCAAAATAAGCAACACGCATTAAAAACAATTTTGCACATTATGACCCCTTTAAGTTAGTCACGTGGAGCCCAGTGTTTTTCCTCTTTCATCAGCGTTCTTTTATGTTTTGTAGCTGGAGGAAATTATTTTGGGGGAGTTATGACGTAACCTGGAGCTAAAAGAAATGCTTTCAGGACCACACGCATCCGGGGGATTTGTGCCAGCAACTGCAAGTGTTTATCTGCTAGGAGGACAAACCGGAGGGGAGAAAGGGACAAAAATATTTAAGACCTGCAGATGAAGACGCGCGAGGGGTGAAACTCGGGGACGCATAGCTGATGAAGCTGCCTGTTCCCGTGCGTAAAAATTGCGAGAGAGCGAGAGGGAACGAGTGAGAGCGAAAGAGATAAAGCGCGCGCGCAAAAGTGAGAGAGAGAGAGAGAGAGGGAGGGAAAGAGAGAGCGAGAGATGGAGAGAGGCTGCAAGGCGACTTTGGTTGGCAGTGCTCGTCTCTGCCTCTCCAGCAGCCAGTGGGAGAGACGTGCGTAACGCGCAGCGGCGCCGCGGACTGTCCGTCGTGCCGCCACTTGGAGACGCAGCGGAGGAGACGAGCAAGAAGGAGCAAAAGTGATGAACAGAAGATGCCAGTCGTTCACGCGGTGATCGGGGGTTAATCGACCTCCTCCGTTTGGACCGCTGGTACCCGCCGTGACGCACCGGCGGCGAAGACAGCGCGCAGATTTCTCACACAACCAGCGCGCCACATCTCGACCGGACTTAAAGTGGGGATTTTGCGGGCCGACAGAATATGAGTCGGCGTGCGCCTGTGAGCTGAGGAGTGTGTCTCTCTCTTTCTCTCTCTCTCTCTCTCTCTCTATCGGTCCACGAAGCTTTCCTGCGCCAGGATGCAGCTGCTCAGAGTTGCGTGGGCACTGACCGGAGCGGCGATCTGCTGCTTTCTCATCCTCCTCATCCACTCGCGCCTGCTGAAAGAAGGTAACCAACCAGCGCATGCATTCAGTCACCTTAATGTGCGCCATCGCATCGCATCCCCCGCAGTTTACACCAAGTTACCTGCATATATTCACATATATATGAAAAAACAACTATGCGGATTTTACTGCGCGCATTTGCGCAATCGCAAAATCCGACTTTCCCCCCTTCAAAGTCGCCTTGAAATCAAAACAAACAGAAAAATCAGAAGGAAACTGCGCTCAAATGTAATAATCGTAATCAACAAGTCATGCGCCTGTGGGGCATCACTGATCTTTTTTTTTTAATTATTATTATTTATTCTTTAGTCAGTGAAGTAGCATCAGAATCGGTAGTTGTGGATTGGATTGCTGATTTGTTGCAGTCGTTTTCAATAGATGGCACCAGAGTCTAACTTAAGGGGGGGGTAAGATTGAGGTCAAGCGCTTCTAATGGCGCTTTTTCTTCACCTTCCATCGCGCCTTTGCGCCTCTCTTGTGGATAAATGTGATCGGCCACAGCGTGTGCGTGCGTCATCACGGGTGACACCTGCAGCAGCATGACTGCCATGTGCCATAAGGGAGGTGGGGGTTTTGGATGGGGATTAATTGAGCTTCATCTGCTGTCATCTGAAGCCTTATTGATTGACTGACATGCGACAAATTACATCAAACCAAATGGCAGCCACATCAGCTCCTATTGCTGTTATTTTTTAAAATCTACATTATGTGCTGATAAATATAAGTCACACTGGTCCGCTGGGATGGCAGTGAGCACACTTACTGCTCAAACTCCTGATGAAAGTCAAACGGTGTAACCGCGGGAGTTCTGGAAGAGGCCGCAGCACAAAAACACCACTTAATATTCCCTCTCTGCGTGCAGCCGACACCCCGGGGCCAGCAGAATGTGTTTGGGACTTAGGAAACGGTCACAGGTTTCCTTTGTGCTGGGTTGTATTTTATTTTTTATTTTTTTAGAGAAATGGTGGCCTGGCATCCTCTCCCTGCCTCCGGCCCTGGGCAAACATTCAGGTCAAGCAGTGGCAAACACAGCGGTGAGGCCGATATGACTGCAGCACCAGCAGGAGCAGGAGGAGGAGGAGGAGGAGGATGGCCAGCAAAAGCAAAAAAAAAAAAAAAAGTTGTCCATCAGCCAAAACTGGGGCCACTCGGGTACTTGAGGATTTTGTACTGGCATGTGTCCCAAAGCTGTTCTTTTGAGTTTTAATTTACTGTGGCACGCTAACCTTTTCCTGCAGAGGTCAAAGCGAGGATTGTACAAAAACAAAAGTGCGGAAAAAGTGCTGTTCGAGGCTACGTTACTGCGAGGGCTTTAGATTCAGGCCATCAGCATTGTCGAGTTTGTTGACTGGCAATGCAATATTTTTGACCTTCGCTGCACGGTGCTTTGCATCATGTTGTGCTTTTTACACTGAAGCAGATTTTTCCACTGAAACTGCAACCCCCCACAGCAAGCTTTTAAGTTTGGGAGGGGATGATGGTGTTGGCCCTCTATGGCAAAAACGAGCATATCAAGACAACTGTACGGTAAAGGTGTGACTGACAGTAATAACTATAAATAAATGGTCTTAAAGGGGTCATATAGAACTTTTGATCAAGCTGACGTCGCTCACCAGATGTATTTAAAAGGATATTAAAGATTGAAGACAAAAATATCAAATCAAAACTTAAAAAACATTTTGGGGTTTCTGCGAAGTCAAGTTTTTGTGCCTGTCTCTTTAAATGGAAAGGAGCTGTTTACACATTTGGGTCTCTAAGAAGTGATATATATGTTTCTGTGCCTGTCTCTTTAAATGGAAAGGAGCTGTTTACACATTTGGGTCTCTAAGAAGTGATATATATGTTTCTGTGCCTGTCTCTTTAAATGGAAAGGAGCTGTTTACACATTTGGGTCTCTAAGAAGTGATACATATGTTTCTGTGCCTGTCTCTTTAAATGGAAAGGAGCTGTTTATACATTTGGGTCTCTAAGAAGTGATACATATGTTTCTGTGCCTGTCTCTTTAAATAGAAAGAAGCAGCTAACATTTTTGAGCCTTGAAATCCATTTCCTTCTCCCATTACCAACTTTTGATACCCAAATGTCTACGACTTCAGCAGAAAAAAAAAAAAAAAAAAAAAAAAAAAATGCGGTACCCAGTCGAGGCCTGAAGTCGGGTGTAATTGCGGGTAAAAGTCGTGTTGTAGAACTTTGTGAGATATTAAGAAAGTTTTGAACATGTTTAAAAAAATACGCCTTTGGGAAAAATTTTGTTACAAAAAAAAGTAAGAAAAAAGAATGAATCAGGTTTAATTAGTGCCGACTGGGGGTACTCTTGTGTAAAAGTAGGTGAAAGTGAACAACTTGGTACAATATGCAGTAATCAGGGCCTCTCTGTAGCCCAGTTTGACGCGATTAGATCATGGAATCATCATAAAATGGAGTAGATTTTTGTGATGGGGGTCATCTAAACCTAACCATAATCTAATCATAACGCCCCACATTGGGCCTGCAAAACAGCCCAGTTTCACGGCAGTTCGTGATTGATTAGATGATGATTCCGTCACGAAAATCTGCTATAATTCTCGAGGGTATCACAATAGAATAGATCAGATCACACACGTAATAAGATGAACTAGCATTTTGAGCACAAGCTGATGCAAGCGGAAACATAAAATCATATAAAGGGAATCTTATGTAATCAGGTTAATTAGATATAATGTAGTAGTAAAATAGACTCTTTAATTTAAACTTACCTGTGCAGAAGAGGCCACAAGAACATCAGGTAACTGAACGGATCACACGCAGTGAAACACTGGTCGGATTTTATGTTGTATGCTAACAGCATTTGAACTTTTAGCTGTCAGGCGCTTCACCCATTAGCTCCACTGAATATATGACTACAGGAGAAATACGCGGCTTTTAATGCCTACAATAAAGTAAACCCTTAGGATAACCACCGCGCAGTCCCCCAAAATACAATTTTCTAAACTTTCTTGCTGCTTCTTCTTTTGAGTTTACTGCAACCCAATATGGTGCATTACTGCCACCTACTGCGGCGTAGGTGTTCATGAACCAAGACTTTGTTCGAAAAGTGAAGCATTTTTCTTTCAAAAAATATGTTCTTAAACTGAGTTGTTCTAAAACCAAGGTTCCACTGTACTCTTGTCATTATTAACATGTTTGTAAACTAAAAAATTTGAACTTTGAATTGGCTCTTTTGTGACGCGAGTATGGCTGATGGTTTTCTGACCCATTTAGGTTGTATTTTGTAATATATGGTTGGAGTGATGAGCAGACTTATTGTTTTGGATATTTGTGGAGTGGTTGGCAATATTATAGAAAAGTTTGGGAAACACTACTTTAAATGGAAAGGAGCTGCTAAGACTATGGGGATTTGGGTATCGCGAGAAACACAAACTGCTTTATGCCACTACAACACATACACGCCCCCTATGTAGGCATGGACTAGCTAGTGGCTATAAGAACAAGCCAATGATGGCTTTATTTCTTACATGTTCATCGTCATGGCAGAGCCAGTGAAAAAACAAAGGACACCGCTGTCGGAGGAATCGAGGAAGAGAAAAAGAGTGGGTATCGATAATGGATGGATTGATTGCGCTATTCTATTCACTCAATTGTTTCAAAAATTCTGGAAAAGTATTCATTAAGAGGTTAGATGATTTTATATCCAAACATCACACACTAAATGAGCAGCAATATGGATTTAGGAAAAATCGTACCACTTCACTGGTGCTAATTGATTTTGTGGAACATATCACAAATGCAATTAAAAACAAACAATACACTGCAGGGTTTTTTTTTTTCAACTTACAGAAAGCTTTTGATACTATTGATCAGACCGTATTATTGGATAAACTATGGAAGTATGGCATCAGAGGATTAGAACATGATTGTATAGCCAACTACTTCAGAATTTCTAAATTCAGAATTTTTGAGGTGCACTTGTGGGGTGCCCCAGGATTCAGTCCTTGGGCCTTTGTTGTTTCTTTTAAATATTAATGACATATGCTTGGTTTCCAAGTCTGTGAGTTGTATTTTATTTGCTGATGACACAAATGTGTTTTGTAGTGGGGATCATTTCGGACAGGTTCTGGACACAATGGAGAGGGAACTACAGTTCTATAGTAAAGTTTAAGGAATGGTTTGATTCTAACAAATTGTCACTTCACTTTGGTAAAACAAAGTGCATCATATTTGCTAATAAACCCAGGAACGCATGTAGAAATATAGAATATGCGATGTTGAAATTGAACTCGTTAATGAAACTAAATTGTTTGGGGTCTTTATTGACAATAATTTAAGTTGGAAAACACATATAAATTATGTTAAATCTAAAATGTCAAAGATCATTGCTATTTTGTAAAAAGCGTAAGACTTCTCCCCCAACACTCTATATCATTACTTGTTCCATACATGACCTACTGTATTGAGGTTTGGGGAACCACCAAAACTAACACAAATCCCATATTTTTATTTCAAAATAAAGCTATAAAAATTATTAGTAAGAAACCTTATCGTGAGCCAACTAATTCTTTGTTTGTCCGTTTGCATATTTTGAAATTTTGGGACTTGATTGATTACATCATTATACAAATTATGTTTAAGGTGAAAAATAGACTTCTGCCACAACACATCCAGGACCCTTTAGAGTGAGGGACTCCAGTTACAATTTACGAGGAACATTATTATTTCAGAAACCAAAGATTCAAACATGTAAGTATTTGGAATAATTGCCCTGATAATATAAAATCACTCGGTAGTTTGGTTGGTTTTAAAAGGCTCTATAAAAATTATGTGATTACTTGCTATGGCATGTTAAATTAGGTTTATTGATTCTGTTGTGTTGTGATTGTGTTCTGATTCTGTTGTGCACTGCTGCTTACATGTTTGTGTTTTTTTGAAATTCAAATTCATGGATCAATGTTTTTTTGTAGTACTTATGATGGGTATATGTATAATTTCACATACATATGTATAATTTTTAATTTTGGTTAAAGGGGTAGGTGTTTAGAAGCTGTTGCTTCTGCCTACACCCTTTCGGGCCCATGGGTGCATTGTTGACTATTTTATTTCTCTCTTTCGTTGTAAGTTTTTTTTTGTTGTTCTGGACCTGTGTGTGCCGAATAAACTCATTCATTCATTCACTTTAATCCATAGTTGAACAAGATGCTATTGCCACTGGAACGCTCAGGAAGAAACAAATTGTCATCCCTCTGCCAGCCATTAGATAGCCAAACATGCCAGGCAGTGTATTCTTGCAAGTTGTACACCTCATTGTGTCAGCTGGCTTGCATAATGTGACACGGGATCTTGTGCACAGAGAAATGAGGATGCAGAGTGGGGCGGTCTGGGAATGGAAACATATTAAAACATTTTGCATACGCAACACGGATGAATTTAGCGCTATAAATTTCTCACACTGTCCACTTCAATAATTCAAGCAACGGACCAAATCTCATTTTGCTCTTCATGGGCCCAGATATTTGTCACATGGCAATAGAGAACCTGACAGGTTCACGGAATAATCCGCGGCGGGGGGATAAGCTGGTGAATGCTGGGTAATGATAAGGTAAAGTGATGAACGCTTTCGGTCCAAAATGAGATAACTGTATGATAGCCACATTTACAACATCGTTTGTAGGCTAGAATTAGGGCACACTGATGGTTACAATTAACTTATAAATGGCCTTGAATGCAGTTACATCTTTTTATAAAAATCTCATGACATTAGAGGCAGTCTGTATTTTCTTATTAAATATTATTGGTTATATGTGAAAATTTGATTTGGAGAAGCATTGGACATTAGAAATGTGCCTATTTTCACTTTCTGTGTTAATTCCATCACTGTTTGTAGGAGATTAGCTTCCAAAGTGTTGGAAATTTGAGATAGGAAATGTATAGAAAATGTATATGGGGTGAAGAGGAATTACTATGCCTACCCCCACAACCCCCACAATTAGGGAATAACCCTGTTGTAATAATAATAATAATAATAATAATAATAATACATTTATATTGCACTTTACATTCGATCATCTCAAAATGTTACAGGTTAAAAACATTAAAACATTAAATGCTAGAATTAAAAACATAAAACCGTAAAATAACAACCACATGAAACATGGCAAAAAGTTGAGGTAAAAATAAAGCAATTATTCAAGGTAAAAGTGATAGGATCAATTATAAAAGGTCTAAGAGAAGGCTCTAATAAATAAATAAACAGGTTTTCAGTCAAGGAATGTTTAGACTGTGGCATTCTCAGATGCTCAGGGAGAGCATTCCACAGCCTGGGAGCAGCCGAGCAGAAATCCTGGTCTCCTATGGTCCGAAGCTTGGTCCTGGGGGAATTTAGGATGTTAGCAGTTCAAGAGTGGAGGTTGCATGTGGCAGTTTGGGGGTTAAGGAGCTCCTTGAGGTAGTGGGGAGCATTACCATAGATGCAGTGAGAAGTGAGGAGGGAAAACTTGTACTCAGTCCTGAATGTGACAGGAAGCCAGTGGAGTGATTTAAGAATGGGGGTGATGTGATCATATTTACACACTCTCATCAGGATCCGAGAGGCACTATTTTGGATGTACTGGAGCTTCTGAAAGCTCTTGCTAGGGATCCCGATGAGGAGTACATTGCAGTAGTCCAATCTGGAGGAGACGAAGGCGTGGATGAGCCTTTCCGCATCTGCCAAATTAAGTATGGGTCGGAGTTTGGTGATGTTCCTGAGGTGGTAGATGTTCAGGCGGATGTTCATGCTGTTATACGGTCGATTCAACCATATAACAGCATCAACGTCCGCCCATCATCAGACACAACAGGGTTATTCCCATTCTAATCCAATTCCATCATTTACACGGTTTATTGTCCTGTAGGTAATTCGGTTGGTCGGCATACCGTTAAGCAGGGATCATCTCTCCAACAGCGGACAGGGGGCGGAGTAATCCATCTAATGTGAAAATCCATTGAACGTGAAATGGTAATTCTGTATCAGAATCCACATCAATACTTCTGTACGGTAGCTTAAATTCACCCATTTCGGCGGTGGCACGCGACTTTCTCTCACTCTGAGCTAACAGCGCTAACAGCTATCAGCACGCACAGCCGGTGTTATGAAGAATTGTGCGTCTTGAACGTTCCTCGTTCCGACAATACTGCACCAGGAACTACATTCGACAGTAATCACACTCGTCAGAACACCGGTCAGGGTGCGGAGTAATACATCTTTTAGCACCGTTGTTGCAAAAAATACACATATATAAGATATTGTATGGTCTGCATTCTCACATGATTAACCAATCAAATTCGTGGAAAAAATGTAGTTGGATTAGAATTATGTACACAGAACACACGAAAAATGAATAAAGAAATAAAACCCCAAACCCTGTCATCATCTTTCAAAAGCAGTAAAACACAGTATATCTCGGTATATTAAACCATCATTTACGGACTAAAAGCTGCTGCTTTTTCACACGCTTTGAACCCTGCAGCTTAAACAACTGAAATACGTCCATTAATAGAGTAAAAAACCTGTAGTAAATATAAATTCTTACCTGTTAGTTTGAGTGGGATTCATTCAATTCTATACAAAATATTGCACATAAAGCATCCTGATTATCCAAAATGGTGTGTAAACAGTGAAGAAAAGTCCCTCTGTAACACAGCTGCGCTGAGATCTCCTTTCTCCCGTTTTGTTTGTGCAGATGGTAACAGCGTAACGTCCACAGTGAACCTGAACTACACTACCCACAATGCTGCCTGTGTCAACCGGACAATCACGTCTTGCGCTTAATGATGATGTCATCAGCAATCGACAGCCAGTCTGCCATAAACCACTGATCTACACACGACAGGGATTAAAATGTTTGATTTTAGGGTTTACAAATGTTTTTGACCGTTAAACTTTGCTCACTTTACCAGCAAAAAAATGTTAGCAGACTGAAAGTTATCAGAACCAAATTTATCGGAAGATAATTGGTCTGATGATGGTTTTAAAACTTATCTGAAAAGCTAATCCGCTAACAAAAACATTAGCTTTGATAGTTAGACATGAGGATGGACCAATTATCCTCTGCCTTGGTGGTTGCCACCCAGGAGCCTGGGCAGTTCCATGATTTGGTGGAGGCAGCAATACTTGGCATAAGCTCATGACCAGACACTCAATACTCTATGAAATATACACAGTGGGCTACAAATGAGCCACTTATATTTTATATCTTATATTTTGGTTGTAAAATGTGTGAAAGAATAGAAAGTTCTTTAAAAACATGTTTAAAATGTTTACAAAGGCTGTAAAATGTGTAAATGCATAGACAGTTCCTTAAAAATGCACAAATACTTTTAAAATGTGAAACACACGAAGATGTTGAAATTGTGTGTATGTGTATCTGTGTGTCATGGGGGGGGGCAGCTATTCATTTGTTCTATGGGAGGGCGTCACTCTCCCACACTTTGAAAATCCCTGTTCTATACCATTGGATTAGCACTTATAGTCCATTTTACTGGGACTCGGCTCTTCACCTGTCATTTATCTTTTGAACCACTGGTCATTGTGATTACTGGACTCAATACATATGTATAATGCTGAAAAAGGTATGTGCATGTTTGGTAATTACTTGTGCTGTTGTTGCATTTCTTTGTCTTGTTTTTGTTAGCATGACCAAAGCAGATGGTCACCCCACTTAGTCTGGTCTGCTCGAGGTTTCTTCCTACATTCACAAAAATGCACAGGTTTTTGCTTACTATTGTCTCCAATGCGCTTCCTCAGGGGGGTGACGTTGGATCAAATCGTACCTTTGTGAAGCACCTTCAGGTGGCTTACGAGGTCTGTTAGAAAAGTATCCGACCTTATTATTGTTTTTCAAAAACCATATGGATTTGAATCATGTGTGACGGCGATCTGCGCTTCGAGGCGGCAGCGTCTCGCCGTTTTAAGTTGAAAACTTCCACATTTCAGGCTCTGTGGACCCAGTAAGTCGTCAGAGAACAGAGAACTTGCAGAAGAAGTCGGCATGAGGAGTTTATTCGGACATTCCATTGTTAACGGACATTTTGTAATGAAAGAACGTGCGGGCAGAGTCGCATGTCGGGCCGGACCCGACCGCGGGGGGTCGCGACAGGAAAAACACCTCAGTTGGAAACCTTAACGGGCAAGTTGGAACATGCCCAAGCTGTTAAACAATTTCTCAGTTACTCACTTGTTGAAAGCCATCAAAAGCCGCCTGAATTTTACAAATGGTTTTCAACACGGAGGTGTTTTTCCTGTTGTGGCACACACAGATTCGCAGAGTCGTCACGGAAACGACTCGGCGAATTTGCGCGCACGTCTTTCATTAAAAAATGTCCTTAAACAGTGGAATGTCCGCATAAAGTCCTCATGCCGGCCTCTTCTGAATCTTCTCTGTTCTCTCACGATGTCCTGGGTGAATTAAGCCTTAAATTAGGATGTTTTCAGGTCAAAACAGGCCGACGACGGCGCCTAGAGGCGCTGCACGACGTCCCGCTCCGTGGGAAGTCCTTACAGCGACAGAAACACCCCCTAATCTCTCATCAGCCGTTAAACTTTTCACCGAAAACCAGCTTAATTTCTTGAATAGTGTCCACTCGGATATTCCTCACAGGTCCAGAAAAAATTTTGATAAAGCAACGTGCGCTGTCTCGAGCAGCGTGTGAAACAAAGGAATTCAGCCGAGAGGGCGGGACCACATCTCACTCAAGGCCTGCCCACAGGGAAATGACATCACCGACACGCGTGAAAAAACTCATGCATGCGCACGAGGGTTCAAGCATGATTGGTGTAATCGCACGTCATTCAAATCCATATAGTTTAAAAAAAAATAAATGTGTCAGTTTCTTATCTAGTAGACCTCGTATGTTGTGATTTGGCACTATATGAATGACTGGAGCTTTTGAAACAGAATGTGGAATGTTTTGGATGACCTTGGTGTGAGATCTTTGGGTACCGCTGGAATGAGAAAATGTGTCAAAATGAATGGTTACTGATGATGCCTAGCACTCGCATTGTAAGGGAACGTCATCTTGCCCAAGTGCTGTGTTACTTTGAGTATGATCAATGCACTGGAACTTCAGCTGAGGACTCAAACAACTGAAAAAGGCCAAGGGGAGAACCACATATCAACTGGCTGTGACAGATAGATGGTTACATTCAGGAAGTACCTGGCTGGTTGGCATCCAGCATTCATGGCAGTTCCGTAGCGTGGTGTATTCAGCGATGGGTGGTGTTGACACATGTTCCCATACCAATGACAATGTCTGAATATTCTTAAGAATTAATAGTTCAACGCTCTTTAAAAGGGTGCACTTGCATTATCTGCAACATAAAATAGTCATAAAATGACCTGTTTATTGCAACTGGAAACAAGGGATCACTTCACTTCTTTTGGCTGCCCCCTTTTTTGCTTGGGATCGCCAAAGCAGGTCCGATATGGATCTGCATGTTCATTTGGCGCGTTTCACACCTGGTGCCTTCTTTGATATATTTCCAGATGTACACGGAGAATGGAGCACAGATGGCCTTGAACCTTCTGTTCCGTACCTCAAACCTTCTGGTTGGCAGACGTGTACTAAAACGCCATCATACACAGCTACAATTCCACAATGTCTGCAAAAAAAAAACAAAAAACTGGGAGGACATAGTAAGAACCTGTACAACATGTTAGGAATGCAGTAGAATCTGTTAAGGGTGTGGTGAATACTTCATGGACAAGGAGGGGATGGCCAAATTTTGGACATGTTCAAAAAATATGCAGCGAGGATGTGGTTGGGTCAAGATGCAATAAGAATTAATAACACTGTAGTAATAACTTCACTGATGTATTGAATTGTTGTTGGGACAATTTTGACATAGTTCAAGTGTAGCATGGACAGGTCCCTCTCAGCAGCAGTTTGTGGACCATTTTCTGAATGACATGTGCTGGTTGCTTTCCATGGTGCTGAAAAAAACAATCTCGTCCCCCTCCTTGTATAAATCGAGGATTGCTTCAAAGAATGCATACACACACACTCTCTCTCTCTCACACACACATAGACTGACAGAGCATATTTGAGTGTGTGTTTAATAGAGATGGACACGCCCTGTTTTTTATTAACTGACTATAGCTTATTGTCGTCCATATGTGTGGACACAAGAAAACTTGCAGAACAAATGAAAAGCACAGCGTGTGGTACATTAATAATAAGGACAGGACAAATGCATTGAGAATATGGTACTTATGTGTGCAATGTGATTGTTCGTAGTGAGAACATTCTGAGAACGAATTGTGCATGTCACAAAATGTGTGGGATTGTGTTAGATGCTGTGACATCATGGCATGACATAATCAGGACCTGCTCCAATTTGACATGTTCTCCGTTGTGTTCATCAAAATTTTCAGGACGCAGTGCAGTCTTCATAGTATGGTCTTCATCTGAATGTGACCACTTGCGCCACCACGCTGCCTGCGACAGTTGTACGAATAGACCCCTTACATATAGAAGCTTGCATAGGAAGACGTCACAATTTAATTATAAGTAGGTATCAAACTAGCTCATACTTCTTGATACGTGGTACTGTGAAGAGGATGACTTGCAGCTCGGTCTTTGGACATTTAATGTGCTGACTAAACTCCGTTTTAGCTCTGTCCATTTTGTAAGTAGGACTGCAGTTTCATATATCAAAGAGAGGTAAATTGGTGAAATGCCTTTGTGGCAGTGGCAAGTTGAATTGGATTACTGTCGTATATGTTTTTATCCATTCGTAAAGTCTGAACCGCCCTACTGCATCTTGGTACTTTGTGCTTTTGTAAAAGAGGCCACCAGTCACCCTGAGGACAGTTATTGATTCTCTGGTAAAAACCACAGGCTGAGTCATAATGGCCAGACTGACAGAGGTATTTGTATTCATATACCGTACTTGACATCAGGTAACCAAAACCCTGTTTTCATTTGCCACAGATGGATGCTTTGGGGGATTATTTTGGAGGGAGTTAGCAATGCTTCTTGTCATGCAAATGTGTGATCTGTGGAAAAAAAGTGAAACTCTGTCTCTGCCCAATCCTCGTCTTGTCGTTTTGTTGTAGGTCCTGCAACCACCAAAACAAGTTGTGCAAATGACTTACTGCAACCAGCTCACTACAAGGTGAGGCTGTTAGCACTGCTTTTACTTCACGAGGTCCTTGAGGAACAATGTCTAATCAGGTCACCTTTTAAAAGGTCCTTAAAATGCCATTAGTCCACTTTGCGTTCGCCAACGCTTCGAATGTGGGAACGCTGGAAGACAACAACCCCTTTGCTTGCCAGTTGCAAAAATTCATCATGCTTTTCTGCAGGAAAGGGACAACACTCTGGAACTGTAAATTTATGGGCTGATTAGCTTTATGCACCAGAGGTGTCAAGCAGTGGCTGGTTACGCAACGCGCCGAGGGCTTGGCATGACTGCCGGCGATTCGCTGTTAATGATGTGTCGTGTCGTTTTACGGTTTACTGTTTTAATTTTGCAAAAAGAATACAAAAATTCAGTCCCAGTTCTGCCCTTTAGTGTGCCATCTGTGAATGTTGTGTTTCATTTTTCTGTCGGTTCGTGCTGAAAGGAGCTGAATGCTCTGCGCTTCGGGCGCGGGCATTAACAAGCGTAGCTGTTTGCAAACCGTCAACCTGCTGGCAAAAACAGGACGGCGTTCACGGCGCTGTCATCTCTCGACTCGAGTGTGACTTTGAGACACAGTAGTATCTGCGTTATTCAGCATTTTTTTGTTTGCTTGTTTTTGAAGGATGATTTGTGTGGAAGAAAGATGCGATATCTGAGAATTTAGCCTTGAAGCACCGTTTTAGGCTCGGGTGGCGCGAGTGCAGTGTACACGCTGCAGTCACTGAGCGTTTCTTGCCAATGTCAAATCGCTCATTTCATTTGCATACGTAGATAAGCACAGCATCCTCCCACATGCAATCTGCAGTAAACTGAATTAAATTGAGCACAATTTAGCTTTAATGGTCAGTATCAACTGTGATCCATATGGGTACTCCATGTTAATCAATTGCTTAACGGATTCATTTCTGCAAGGGTTTGTTAATTAATTAACTTTGATGAATCACTCAACATTATCGTAATGTAAAAAAAAAAAAGCCCTTCGTCCTTTGTCTGGGAACTTCTTGTCCATGTGTGTGTGTGTAATTTGTCATTTTATTATTCATGGCACCATTTATCACCGTTCCTATTGATCTGGCTTGGTCTCGGACAGTGAAAAGTGTGCACTCTTGAACCCGGTTTTCCTAAAGTCATATTGATTGCATTTTGGCAGTGCTGCAGGACAATAAAAAGGCAGCAATTGAACTCCAGTGACAAGCTGGCTGTGAGGTTCCTCTCTCAGTTACAGCAGACACTCGCTGGCTTTCTTGAAAATGGTTATGAAAGACAGGCATCGACCTAAAAACACTTCATTTCATCCCTTCAAGCCTTAAAACTCCCACAGGCCCTGCCAAACCAAGCTTGATGACATAAGGTCAAATAAAATCAGAAAAGGTGGCAGCAACAAGGCTATGTGATGTTGCATATATTGGTATATCTACCATTTTTATTTATTTTTTTAAAAGGTGAACTTAAAGGCCAGAGAATTCCAATCTTCACAAAATAAGATGAACAATTTAGTAAAAACAGACAACAGTAAGGGACTGTGATATTGCATAGGCATGAGCAACCCAAACCCTAGTACAAAAGTTTGAACGAATTTGCAAAATAAAAAGTAAAAGTAAAAGCAAAAGCACGGACGTAACATTGTGTAGACTGGTTTCTCCTCTGTTGTTGGATATGAAATTCATAATGGGGTTTTTCCACAGAGTGCTGTTCCTTCCCGTTTAATCCCAAATAGCAAATCAGGGTGTGTTTTGAAGCATCATAGTACCTTCTTGATTGAGCTTTGTCAATTGTGAACAAACTTGGTATACGTAGTAGTTACGGCCATCATCGGCACCAGATATGAAATCGGGACCAAATTTTTGATTTGTTTAAAAATTTCACCCTGATTCTCAAAATTGTTGATAGCATGTAGTAACTTTGGGGTATTTGTAGTCTTACTGGCTTCAGTCATCTTCAAACTTCTTTAAATGGGCTATTCAATTCAAAAAACTTGAAACTTGAACCTTGTTTGATCATGCTCGACCGGGGTAAAAATTTGAAGCTGGAACAGCATTTGTTGCAGTTTTTGTTCAAAGTTGAACAGCTCGATCATGTCTGGCCGAAGGTGCAGCTACGTCCTTTCATTTTTGGACAGGTTCCCAGGTGTGCGCTTTATAAGCCAACCTGTTAGGAGGCAAGGATTAAGCAGTTTCATCCTATTTTTGCACTTTGTTGGATCGTGGACAGTCATACTAGAATGGCGCCCTATGAACTAGGTCTCTAACCTTTCAGTTAACGCACAAAGTCCCTTCCCACTGTCGCCAAGTGCTTGCTCATAGAGGGTCGTTTTGACCGTTGGGGTTTTTCTGTAGTTATTGTATGGCTTTTGCCTTGCAATATAAAGTGCCTTGGGGCAACTGTTGTTGTGATTTGGCGCTATATAAATAAAATTGTTTTGATTTGATTTGAAAGTCATTCCAGCAGGCCCCAAAGATCAGACAAACTACCAAAGATGTCCTTAAGCCGTTGGTTCTCATCCAACTCTCACCGTATAGTAAGACAGGAAGTGCCAGGTCCCTGAAAAAGTTGGACCCCCATTCTCCTGCAAAGGTATTGGCATTGCTGATGTTCATAAACATGGACATCAGTAAGGCAGTGGGTAGTTATGGAGATTGGCTTCTGCACCCTTTTTTTTGCAAAATCAGTGAAGACCTGAGCAAGCCAAGCTTCATAGTGAAGGATGGAACAATTTTGAAAAAGCACACCTCAGCAGAGACACATGACATTGTGTAGATTGAGTAGACCCCATCAAGGGTTTGAGTGTTTAATAACTGCTGCTGTATCCTTAATTAAAGCTTCCTGCCTGGGAATATGTTATGGTCACTCTGATCTGCTTGGGCTCAGCGCTATAAATTAGACGTGAGCTCAGCGGTGCAGGGTTGGAGGAGGAACATGATTTGGCAACAAAAAAAAATGCAGGTATTGAAGAATCAAACAAGAAGAAGGTGGGGCTGTAAGTCTGAACAGTTACGAGACTAGCGGGACTATTTGTCTGTCGGCTTCTCAGATGATGGGAGTGAGATCCTCTCAGATCAGCGTTTTCTTTCAAGAAAGGGTGGATTTCCCTGGGGTTATTCTTGCAACACTGGCAACATGTCCATCATGACTGTCTTTAAAAGAGAAGATTGTACCGCCCCTCTAGATAATGGAGATGATCCAACCTTAGCTGGGTGCATTTATCAAGATATACAAGGTCAAATAGTGCTGATTTAAGGCACCGAGTGGGCCCCCTGGTCCATTTTATTCATAAGCCAAACCTCCTGAGTATTGATTCTGTGGCCACCAGGGTGCTTGAGCGCAGTACATCCACTTATTCTTGTGGAAATGACAGGTGAGAAGTGTGCTTACCCTTCTGCGGTTTCAATTTGTGCTTTCCTTGCCATGTCAAAGGTAGAAGCGATGTCATTCCTCTCCCGGAACAATCTGCTGTGTCTCTGTTCATCTGGCTGATCAATAGCTGCTTAAGAAGTTTGATTTCTCCGCGTGTGAGATCACAGTCATTTGAATGGATTTAGAAATGAGGTTTTTCTGTCTTTATGAAAGCTTGGCCCTCGAGGCCGTCGCGATACAAATGTGGTGGCAGTGATAACAGGCTCGGTCATGCTTTATGGATCCTGTGTGTTCAGTGTTTTGCTTCTGTCTGACAGAAATGTAGGTTTAATTCGGCATTAGCTTGGCGATAGTGCATTAGTTTTTTGTGTCAAAGGGGCAGAATATTACCGATGCTATGCTGCACCACCAAAAGAAATTGCATGTTACTCTTTAGAAAACTAATGGAGGCTTTATCGATTTGAACAAGGCCAGCCACTTGCTTTGTCTCGGCTGTCAGATTGTGTCTAAAGCAATTTCATAAAGATCATTATTTTCTTTCTTGGGATGTCTTCCAGCTAAACAAGATCCTCCTTCGTTCGTCGCTGCCTTTTGTAGCGCTTACGGGGGCGGCTCTTATGGTCCAATTGAAAATGAATTAGAATAGATGGCGCATAATGAAAATCACTAAGAAACATTGGCACATCACATCTCCTTAGCTTGTTGCACCCTTGAATAGATTGCTTGTGGGCTTCCCATTCCAATTCGTGTGCTAACGTCGTAAGAGAAAATGGGTTTAACGCACTGTAAAGGAGGAGCCATGGCATTATGGGTCATAACAAGCCGTGTCACTCATTTATCTTCTAATGCCATTAAATATTGAAGAGGTTAAGCTGCTGACATGGATGTTAGTCATGCAACAAAGTAGGATAACTGAGCATGTTAGCGGTACTTATGGTGAACATCAAATCATTGACATAATTGATTTAACTGGCAAGAATTATGGTGTTAAATTGTAATTCAACAGGTTGTTTCAGGAAAATTATTCAAATGATTCCATGTTTTATCTTAATTAACCACTGGAACCTCGTGTTTTTTTTTAACCAATGTATCCATGGTATAGTTGACAGTTCTGGCGCTGGGTTGCCCTTCTATACCGTGGATGTTTGGTCTTCAAAGCAACACACCGAAGCCCAAAGTGAGCAGGCCAGTACTTTGTAGGGCAGTGCCACCATTATCGTATAGGAATGGGCAAGTTTCAGGGTAGTTTGAACATCCCACGGTTCCAAACACTCTAAGATGGTCCACCTGATGCCTCAGATCCAAAGTCAAACCTGTGGTTTGGAATGTCAACACAAAATCAGTTCCAACAAAAGTGAATATGTGAGCTATATTCTTTATTCAGTAATAATAATAATAATAATAATAATAATAGAATAATAATAGCAATTATTATTCTATCTTTATAAGTATACTGGTCAGTATAATACCACACAAACACAGTTGCAAGTGATCATGCAATATTAAAATGATCATAAAACACAATTACTCATACTTTGTCACATTTTTTATGAACTAGTTTGAGGCCCTGCCATTTATATACCGAAAAATTACACAAATAGAACCCAATTTCCATATTGATTATCATTACAGTTGAAATTCATTGCACATGTATGAATATTTACCAGGTTTTCATCATATTTAATGCTTTGATGATGCATTAAATGTGCCCAAAACTTTTGCACAGCACTGCATATATATATAATCAATAATCAGTTTGATTCAATTTTAGTTTATAACTTCTCTTGCAAAAAGCAGTATGCACTTTTTTTTTTAAATGTTTCGCATCCGGTTATGCAGCTGTTGTATGTATAATAAAACAAACAAACAAACAAACAAACAAACAAAACAAAAACAACAAAAAAAAAACAAACAAAAAAACAAGAAGGGGAAAAAATAGGGGTTTTATGTACCATTTGGCACAAAATGTTTCAGTTTCAAATATTCATTTATTTTGAATCAGTGACCAATAATGCATGTTATTAAAGGTGCCATACTAATTGGATACGTTTTTTGTTTGTTTGTTTCTCATTAAAAAAAAAAGCCATCAGCAGAGAGTCTTAAATCTCTAATTGTTCTTATTCAGATTGTGATGATTTAAATTAAAACTTTAGAGTCAGTTCTGCTTATAAAGGTTCTGATCGGGGCCAATAAATGACACCTTTTGGGTGAAATTTTAGCCTTTGTGGGGTAAAAGTAGAAGAACCCACTTGGAGATGAACGTCTACTGATGTGCAGCTTTATTCCTCTCTCTCTCTCTGTTAATGGGCTTTTTTTACAGTTACACCGTTGCAACACCGTTTTATGTTTTGCTTTACAGCTACGTATGTCGATACAACATCAGGGACGGAGGAAAGAAAAAATAAGTGATTCTGTTCCATCATAATCATTACAGTCCATTCCACATGGGGGAATGGACTGTACCTACAGGGACGCTTCAAATCAAACTCATGAATACAGAAAGCTCCATTCAATGGTGCATTTTTTTATGCTATTGCTTATAGATAATTTAAGCACCTGCAATAATTGATTCACATTGAAGTTATACATAAAATATGTGAAGAGTAACTCAGGTTATGCTGTATGTACACAACAGTACTGATAACACTAATCCTGTGATTTGAATAGTTTTGCCAGTTTATGAATACATGCAATACATTTACAAAACTCAACAGGCAGTCCTGATCTAAAGAATTAGCACAGCGCTCTTTGAAATCTCAACATTTTCTGGGTCCAACCCAAACCTTTAATCCCAATTTTCATCACAATATGAGAATATGATGAAGTGCTTCATTTATATATAAAGTTAAATTAGGTCGTGTACGTAAATTATGAATAATATATGATGTAAATTGCATTGCTTTGTTTGATTCATTCTGATTACATTTTAAAAATAATCCAAAATTATTGATAATCATCTAATAATAAAAACCCCCTCTACATAATAATAAAAACCCCCTCTACACCCTGGCTGCACCTAGAAATTCTGTCCATAAAAATAATGAACAGAACCGGTGACAAAGGGCAGCCCTGGCGGAGGCCACTGTGCAGTGGAAACAGGTTTGACTTACTACCGGCAATGCGAACCAAGCTCCTGCTGTGGTCGTACAGGGACCGAATAGCCCTTAGCAAAGGACCCCAGACCCCGTACTCCCGGAGCACTCCCCACAGGGTGCCCCCGAGGGACACGGTCGAACGCCTTCTCCAGATCCACAAACCACATGTGGACTGGTTGGGCGAACTCCCATGAACCCTCGAGCACCCGATGGAGCGTCTAGAGCTGGTCCAGTGTGCCACGACCAGGACGAAAACCACACTGCTCCTCCTGAATCCGAGGTTCGACCATCGGTCGAATTCTCCTCTCCAGTACTCTGGAATAGACCTTACCGGGGAGGCTGAGGAGTGTGATCCCCCTATAGTTGTAACACACCCTCCGGTCCCCCTTCTTAAACAGAGGGACCACCACCCTGGTCTGCCAATCCAGAGGCACTGTCCCCAATCGCCACGCGATGTTGCAGAGGCGTGTCAGCCAAGACAGTCCCGCAACATCCAGAGACTTAAGGTACTCAGGATGGATTTCATCCACCCCAGGAGCCTTGCCACCGAGGAGCTTTATAACCAACTCGGTGACTTCGGCCTGGGTAATGGATGAGTCCGCCTCTGAGTTCCCAGTCTCTGCTTCCTCTTCAGAAGACGTGACGATGGGATTGAGGAGATCCTCGAAGTACTCCTTCAGTCAGGGTCAACAGCTCCCCACCCGCACCGTAAACAGTGCTGGTGGAGAGCTGTTTCCGCCTCCTGAGGCGTCAGATAGTTGGCCAGAATCTCTTCGAGGAGGACCGATAGTCCTCCTCCATAGCCTCCCCGAACTCCTCCCAGACCCGAGTTTTTGCCTCTGCGACCGCACGGGCTGCGGCACGCTTGGCCTGCCGGTACCTGTCAGCTGCCTCTGGGGTCCCACCTACCAACAAAGATAAGTAGGACTCCTTCAGCTTCTAATAATAATAATTCTTCTAATAATAATTAAAATCATAATAACATTATTACTATGATTATTATTATTATTATTATTATTATAAAACAGAAAATCAAACACACTGAAAAAATAGTTTTATGACCTCTGGTGGTCTGCCTGCAGTATCTTCTTGGTCCACCAGGGGAACATGGCCAATGCAGTTGTTCGTGGAGTTCAATTTCATTCCTTGAAGTGGCTCAAAGTCTTGATCTTCAACATGTGCCCATCAAAAATGAATTTTTGTCACAGAAAACAACAAGAAAATCAAACATACATAAATTGTTTTATGACCTCTGGTGGTCCGCCTGCAGTATCTTCTTGGTCCACCAGGGGAACATGGCCAATGCAATTGTTTCTGGTGTTCAATTTCATTCCTTGACGTGGTTCAAAGTCTTGATCTTCAACATGTGCCCATCAAAAATGATTTTTTTGTCACAGAAAACAACAAGAAAATCAAACATACATGAGTCCTTCATACCTAGATTGGAGCGGCCGCCATGTTGATTGACTAGTCCAAAAGGAACTTGCTCTGTCTTTCGCATTTTACATCAAAGATGGAAGACTTACAAAAAAATATGAAGAATCAGTGATTGCTCCCTTGTGGGGCAGTTCCACACAGAGCCGTTCCTAGCTGTTTAATCTCAAATACGGCCATCATCAGCATCAGATTTTAAATTGGGATCCAGTTTTTTTTAAGAGTTCAAAAATATAATTCCGATTCACAAAATCATTGATAGTGTGCCGTAACGTCTGGGTATTTGTAGTCTTAACGGCGTCAATCATGTTTGAATTTCTTTAATCGGGGTATTCATAGTGACTATGGTTTGAAACTTGTTTGATCGTGATCGTAGTGTTTGTTGCAGTTTTTGATCACATCTGCCCAATGGCACAGCTCCTTTCTTTTCTAGGTTTCTAGGTGTACACATAAGCCAGCCAGTTGCCATATCTGCCCTTCATAAACCAGCCTGTTAGCAGGCAAGACAGATTGAGCTGTTTCATCCTATTGGTGCGCTTTTTTGGATAGTGGGCAGTCGTAGTGGAGTGAGCTGTTTCATCCTATTGGTGCGCTTTTTTGGATAGTGGGCAGTCGTAGTGGAGTGAGCTGTTTCATCCTATTGGTGCGCTTTTTTGGATAGTGGGCAGTCGTAGTGGAGCAACACCCCATGGAATAACCCTCTTACACACGACTACACGACATGAATCCTTGTTGCCAAAGAAGTGAAAACCTGAAGGGAACCAACACTGTGACCTGTGATGAAATAATGCACTCTGCAACCTTACCAGTAGGTGGTGCTAAATCCTGCACACAGTAGCTTTAAGTGGTAATAAAAAATGAATTAAGTTAAAAAGAAAAGAAAATTACAGTCAGGTTTTGACTCACACAAACCCTAGATAGCACTTGACCGCACATTGTGAAACACAACAAATATGGAAAATTAATTTTTCGTAATGATATCCAGCCATCCATCCATTTTATATACCCGCTTACTCCAATTAAAGGTCAAGGGTCACCTAACCTGCATGATTTTAGATGTGGGAGGAAGCTGGAGCACCTGGAGGGAACTCATGCAAACAGTGGGAGAACGTGGTGGGAATCGATCCCATGATCTTCTTGCTGTGAGGCAACAGTGCAAACCACTAAGCCACTGTGCTGCCTGTAATGATATGTACTCAGCAAATCAAAGGTGCCAGGCTTGCACATTTGCCTTGCTGAACAGACAATAAATCACACCGTTTGCAGCGCCACATAAGCCCAAGGATAATACCACATCCAACAAGTTGAAACGAAATAGGGCTTGCGGGGTACAGGACCGAGAATGCACTCGCTTAAATCAAACAACAGGAACAGGAAACACTGGCATGTAGGTCCTGTTGGAGTGATTTACCTCCTGCATGCATTCCGGTGCAGCTCGGAGCAAATCTGGTACAACGAACACAACAACTATCTGCACGCGTCAAGGTAGTGGATGGAAAAATACAAATGCACATGGGTGCACGCGCTCCTGCAAATGTATGTTCAGAGCTGGACAGACTTTGCACAGCTTCATGTTTGCTACAGTGCATTGCAAATGCTGCACCTTCAAGTCTAATTTATCAAACAGACCGCACGGCGTGCACGTGAAATTTCATTATGCATTCCAAACAGTCCCTTTTTCGGGATGGTGAGAGTAATGCTGTAAGCAGATGCCGATGCAAATGCACGGGTTCAGAGGAGACAAATGTATTCACATGTACAGAGGGTCACATGCCCACACACACACACACACACACACACACACACACACACACACACACACACACACACACACACACACACACACACACACACACACACGCACAGCGTGGCAGGTCCTTATGGGATGCCAGAGAGGATGAAATATTGCAGCAGAGGCCACACGCATGCACACAAGCATTAGTCCCAGCATGCACACAAAACAACACGCAGGGAATGTTTTGTGCGCTCCGTCGATACTTGGGTGACCCGGAAATCGTTCCAGTCTGCAGTCACAAAGGACATTCTAGCTGTGTTATTTGCTCAGATGATCACGGAGGCTTAACAAAGAAGATGTAAGTGAGATCAACCCTCTTTACTTCAGTGGAAATGTGTCCTCAAGTGGTTGGTCATGACTTTACCACAGCACAGATATCACTAAACCAATGACAAGTCTAAACTACAAATTTAATCTTCTGTGGCCTCATTAAAGCTGCAGTGTGTCAGATTTGGTGTCTTCTAGTGGTGAGGTTGCAGATTGCATGAGGCCGTCACTGTTCTTGATTTTGCTTCCCTTCATGCTTTTGCTTTTGCGATGGGGACTGATGATTCCTTGCCTTCTTTAATGATAGGCAATATGTACAACCTTTGAGTTCATAAATCTGACTGGTTTCAAAGTACAATTTCACTATGTATAGTAGAGCAACCACAGAGTCCTCTTCTTTTTATGCCCCTACTCAATGAAATCGGGGGCATTATGATTTAACTCAGTCCAATCCCCTGTTTGGGCGTCAATCTGTAAATTTTTTGTTCCCACATAATAACTAAACACACCTTGATGGTGTATTGAAGTGGGAATGAGGAAGGTTCTTTATGGAAATGGCCATTGTACATTATCCAATATGGCCGCTGTGGAAGCCATATTGATTTCTGACACTATAATAAAGAGCACATTGTCTGATTGAAACCATTTCCTCATGCTGAATGGGGGTTGGGTAGAGAAAGGTTCCTTTCGAAAATGTGGGCCATCTGTCATCCAGTATGGCCACCATGGAAGCCATCTTGATTTTTGTCGCTGTGCAATAACTAAAGAACACCTCATCTTATTGAACCAATCTCTTTGTGGTGTATTGGAGGAGAATACAGGTAGTATTTTTGAAAAAAGGGGGTTGTAAACCACCTACCAATTCTAGTGTCAATGTTTCACTCTACAAATAAACCATATACTATATTTGAAGTCCATATAGTCTTCTGTATAGACTATTCTTCATTATAGAAATAATTTCCAGATATCTATATATAATTCAAGCCATTATTATATTGTCATGTTTATCTGAAGTGTTGCAGAGTTTAAATTGGTTCAAATATTAAGTAGGTACTTTTACTGAAAAATGCAGATTGTTAGTAATCTGAACAAACAGGTCATTTTGAATTTACAGATGTTTGATAAACCTGCTTTGAATGGATATTATGCAAGCTGGTATTGCTGAAGTTTATTGTGACAAAAGTCTTTGGCAGTCCACTATTTCAAGTACCCTCAGGCCACAAAAATTCTGATCTGAAGACAAGTGCAAAGATTTTCTGATCTTTATAGGGTACAATATTTAGAAATAGCGTCCTAGCGTTAGGTTGAAAATCAAAAGTAGCCATGAAACAAAATAAAAGGACAAAACTGGGTTTGAATCCCGCTAATGGTACTTGTCAGCATCCTTGGACATGACACTCAATCTATATTGTCTCAGTCCACCCAGCTGTAAGTGGATATCAACCCTAGCTGGCGAGGCAGCCTGCATCGGACTGGCGTCGTGTCCAGGGAGACTCATAGACTCTCATCCGCTTGATGCTACAGAATTCAGAGATAAGCACGGACATCAACAGGACTCATGGCCTATATAGGACATACTTCTTGGTATCGGAAGAGATAAATTTTCATTTCCATACTTATTAAGGGGAGGGGGGACGCCAGGACTCTGGGAGAATCAAAAAAACAAGAGAGTGCAAAAGTCTTGTCGGTGAAGAGTGGCGACTGGTGTGGCCCTGAGGGATCAGTGTGTCCAGGTACAAACATGAGATGGGTGAGGCCTCATGTCCATATAGCTTTTTTCTGGGCAGAAGCATCTTTTTTAATTGTTCTGGCTGCAGCAGACAGTGCCAGAAAACACACAGCACCCAGAGGATTTCAGAGCATTTTTAGGTTGAAAACTTCTGAACTTTTCAGAAAGACGCAGTGACATCACTGCTGCACCTTTTCAAGAAACCAGGAGCAGAGGTTTATTTTTGCTGATTTGTCACTCAAAAGTTTCACAATAGAGTAAAAGAAAGAAGTAATCTGTGATAGCAGATTGGACAGATGCTTGGTTCTTACTGAGGGTGAGTGCTTTTTATCACCTTACATTATAATCTAATCATTAGCTGTTAATCCCATGAGTATCAGCCCCTTTTAGTGTGCTGAGAAACTGCTGGGATGAAGCATTTGTAGGTGCTCTCAGTGCTTTTATGTCGGGGGAAAAATAAAATAAAACACTACATGTACATTGGATATGTTACGGGTGGGTACCTGGGTCCCTGCTCTTCACAAGGATGACCATCTTCCACTCACGTCATGTTTGGAAATGTGATGCTGCGGGCACTGGATAGCAACCACCCAGACAGATGACCGAAACATCCACACCTCTCAAACGTAACCGTCTATCTGCGGTAGCCAAGTGAAACATCTGCATCCCCTTGTTTCTCGCCAGCCGCTTGGGTCCTCAACACCGAGTCCCCTGTGTGTTGGATCTTGCCCACAGAAATGCACTCCCCCAAAAAACGCAAGTGGTACTAATCAGTAATTAAGATAATTTGTGGCCTAATTTGCACTCAGACGACGCAACGTAGACCGCGCACCCCAAGTAGTCACGATAAGCCCCATTGACAGATGCGTACTCCAGCCATCAATTGACGAACCATTAAATGCATCAAAGTGACATCAAAGAGGCAGAACAGAAGTAAATCTGGCAACACCTCAGACCTAAACAGAGAAGTAACCCCCCCCCACCCACACACACACACACACACACACACACACACACACACACACACACACACACACACACACACACACACACACACTACCCCCCACCTGCCTTTTAGCCCAGGTGGAACCACTTCAACAAATTGCCTTCTTAATTGATGGACTTGAACTGGTTGCTGTGGGCTAGCTGGGGTGTGTGTGTCTGTATGTGTGCGTGTGTGATGTCTGCAGTTCGGGGAACAGTAATGCAGCAAGGAGAAATCCGTCAGCTGTTAATGAAATAATTGGCATCAACTGTTAAACACATGTGCGTGCAAACGCACAGACAGAACGCTCTTAGATGCACACACACACACACACACACACACACACACACACACACACACACACACACACACACACACACACACACACACACACACACACACACACACACACACACACACACACACACACAAAGAACCCAGACAAGTGCAGATGAAAGCCTCACGAAGGAGCCTGATGCGTCACTTCCTCTACAAAAGAAGCGATCCGGCGGCTGAAAGCAGACGACGCGTTGACAGAACGGACAGATGAAACGCAGATATGACGGAACAACGGCACACAGAGAGAGAGAGAATGAAACCGAAACACAGTCACAAGTTGTTGCTGATGGGTTGTTTCCTGAAATAAATCCACTTTTTTTATTATTTTAGGGGGGAGGGTTACCATAGCAACTCAGGTAACGGCAGCTAGGGATTGGTTGTGCTGGTAACCTGCACCAGAGGAAGAATATCATCCAAATTGGGAGCGCACGTCCCATCTTGATTTTGCTCGGCTGCACATTTTCGGGATTATCCGACGCTGATGCGATCGTTTGCTCATCAACAGAAGAGACCTCGGATTATTCGTCATCTCGACGTTGAAATAAAAAAAAGAAAAAAGAGCCTAATATACTCGCTGCTCCAACAGTAAATCACCGCTTAAGATTCTTATCGCCATCTTTATTTGGAGACTGACAGAGGCGAGGTCAGAGGTTTTTGTCTGCGTTTGATGTTAATGCTCTCAGCGGCGGTGGCGCTGCCAAATCACAGAGTCAAATGCTAAAAGTGTCCGAATAAGCGATTTCACAGCAAACTTTTTTTTTTTTCAACAAAATAGAACCCTTTCCTGTGGTAGGAGCTGATCAGTATGCAGAGAGAATAATCAGTATTCAGATCAGGATATTCGGAAATCCTTTTAATCCAGGATTCCAGGATCGAAGTCTGCAGGGAGCTCCGTAAACTCAGACCTGATCCCGATCAGTGCCCGTGTCATTTGGTGTTGGTTTCTCTTGTCTCTGGGTCTGTGTCAGTTGGATTTGACTCCTTTGGGTAATTATGGGTCTCGACCCCTTTGAGGTTTTCTCTTTTTTTCTTTTAAATTATGATATTTTTTTTTATTTCAACCACTTATCAAATTTATGCACATATAATTTTGCATTGGTGTAGAAACTGGGGGGGGGGGGGGGGGGGGTTCCCTCCCTACAAACCCCCCAACATTTTTTGTTCTACACGCCAGTTCATTCAAGTCTACTTTCGACAGTTGCAATGAAACCAAACTAGCATAGCTCATTAAACCACAATCATTTAACACATTAAAAGCCTTAAGTTAACGTATTAACAGAATGAAAACTGCCATCACTAGCATCACATGACACGATGCTAACAGGTCAACGTTAGCATGAAAAGTCACTAGTGTGCCATAAGTCGATGCTAACAGGTGGCACATAACATAAGCTAATGGGCTAACGTTAGCATGAGCTGAGTGTTTCCATTGTGTGGGATTTCTAATGTGCTTTAAAAAAAATTGCTGGGAAAAATATTTGTGTACAGCATCAGTAGTTTTTTGCAGGACAAACTAACACAGAAGAGTTGGATCGGAGAGAATTACGGTATTGCTTTTGGGGGAAAAAACACACAAAATTAAAATTTGTGTTTTGTGTAACATAATTATAACAAGGTTTACAATTGTATATTTTATTATATATTTATTATTATGCAGAGTTTCACATTTGCATCAAAAAAATCCCAAAGGTGTGTTTTTAATAATGTGACATATCATATGTCACATTAGTACTGATCCTGATCTGAACTCATGTTTGCTCTGTGTGACACGCCCATTTCAGTGGTCTCCGCCCATATTGCCTGTAGGAACGAGTCAGATTGCTC
Source organism: Thalassophryne amazonica (assembly GCF_902500255.1). Taxonomy (NCBI): domain Eukaryota; kingdom Metazoa; phylum Chordata; class Actinopteri; order Batrachoidiformes; family Batrachoididae; genus Thalassophryne; species Thalassophryne amazonica. The sequence goes on along the minus strand of NC_047124.1, from coordinate 19,454,387 downwards.
ACTCCTGCATGCCCTCTGATTGGTGAGTGGGTGTGGCCAGAAGCAGCTCTTTTACATTTAAAGCAATAACCAGAATAATTTACTGTTTTGTTTTTTTTTCTTTTTTTATTAATTTTTTTGTGGGGGTCACCTCACTATTTAGGGAGTACTTTGGCTAAAATATAATATTAAGTTCAAGAATTCCTATCTTCCTTTAAGATGTGGTCAGTTCAGTTAGTTTGCCATATAACCCATTATAAACGCTTCTATTTAACTGTAGGCGTTTTTCTGCCTGATAAGGCACCTTTTAGACTGTTACCTATTTTTTTATGTTAATATATAAATAGGATGCTTAATTAATTCTAACTCCAGCTACTGGCACATTTTACAGTGCGTGAGGATGCAGCAGTTTGAGGCAAAAGCTGGTTGCATTTACTCATCGTCCTCAAAATAGACCTGTAACGGTGCTGCGTGAGTACATGTGCCTCGTCGTGTAGCCCCGAGGAACCGAAGGGAGACGGCAGGGAGGACGTGGACGGGATGCAGGGAAGACGTCCATGTTGTGTAATAAGTGTGATAGATGCAGATGTGCTGGTGCAAGTCTCCACAGGGGGCTGTGCATGAGGTTAGGCATGCACACACACTGGCCTACATGCATTTGAGCGCGCCTCATGCATGCGTGTGCACGCACAATGCTCTGGAACACAGTCAAGTAAATAATGAGCGCTGACAGCAGGGGGCGGGCTGCGGGGGGTGAAGGGAGAAAACATGAGAAATAATGAAATAAAATCTAATCAGTGCACCGTGTGTAGTGGTGTGTTCCCATCCACCCACCCTCTGGTTACCGTGGAAATCCAGATAAGGATGTTTCCTCTCTTATTCTGCTAACGGGACTCTGCATAGGCTCTGACAAAGCTTGAATACAAATTGCATCACCGCGGCACCTCCTCCGGTGGGGACAGAGACAGAAATAGGAGTTTGGGGTACATGAAAGACAAAAAGTACAAGGATGCTTGGAAAGGTGCTGCAAAAAGAAGGAGTTTGCATCGTCTGCCTGCGCGACAAGGAAAAGAGTGACGTTTGGATGTGCGGGCATCAATCAAATCCCTCTACCGCCTTTTCACTCTTCAATCATCTGGCGCCATAACAAGGTCACGCCCCCTTTCTGACCGCCGGTGATCATTTGGTGCAAAGTCACATCCCTTTGCGTTTGTGTGCTAATGTGATGGCTGACCATTGGCTGCTAATAACAGCGGAGGCCCCGATCATAGCACTGGCGTCGCCACGATGAATAATTTATCATTCACGTCCGCCGCAGTGAGCGCACGTGCTCTCCATTAAAGCACACCAACTGTCTGTGCTTCACTTCTAACCGCCGGCTTTATTACTAATGCACACACATGCACACACATCAGATTGGACACGCACTTGTTAAGTGCAGAAGTTGTTGTACATGCATTTGGCCTCGCCACTCTCTTTCCCAACATACTTTTTTACTTCTGTCTCTTTTGTTATGCAAAAACCTGTTTTCCGTGCAGGAGCATATTGTGTACTGAAAGCAAGAATATATATATATATATATATAGTTTAAGTCCCCAGTGAAGGATAGAGTCCTACACACTCACACTTCCAAATATCACTTCACCAATAGCTGGAATAATTTTCACTTTCTTCTTCTTCTTCTTCTTATTATTATTAATACTACTACTACTAATAATAATAATAATAATAATAACAATAATTAGAGCACCGCACTCACAGAGCGCAAACCTTCACCAACACTAGTTTCCAATTCCACAAATTTTAACCTTAGAAAAAATTTCAAGGTCAAAGTCCTGTTAGAAGTGTCTTTTCATAAGCTAAATTAGACGTGATCAAATGTCAGGAGTATGTACAGTGGCTTGCAAAAGTATTTGTCCACTTGGTATTTCATGTACTTTAATTTTAATTTATTTACGCAATTTCAAATACAAAATTAAATCAGGTTTCTCAATATAAAAGTTTGAAAAATTATGTTTCTTAAACTCAAACTGAAAACAAATCTGTACAACTTGGTATAAATTAATAAAAAATATAAAAGCCAAGCTAATGGTTGCATAACTAATGGGCCCCTTTGGCAATAAAGCTGATTATTTACAGGTATTATACTGTTTTCTACAGAGTCAAGTCAGGGGATGGATACATGAAAATTTGTAAGTCACTGAATATGTGTTGGAATTTAAAAATACAAACAGTATGGCACTCTATGGTAAATCTGTATGGAGCAGACAGTTCTCAAAAACTGAGTGAATGTGCAAGAAGGAGAAGAGTGAGGAAAGCCACCAAGACACTCAGACAACCCAGATGAAGTTATAGACTTCTCTAGCTGTGATTGGAGAAATTGTGCATGGCGCATGTTTTGCATTTTGCATCACCAGTTATACAGCTTCATGATGGTATAGAAGAGGTTTTTCTTAAAAAAAAAAAAAAAAAAAGACCAGAATGTTCAACTACAATTTGCCAGAAGGTACATTTGAGATTCAAGCCTAGATTTGATGTTTTGGTGAAAGAAAATCCTCCTCTGTACCACTTCATCATGAATAGTTGCAATATTTTTAATATTTCACACCCTTTTTTTTGTAAATTATTTAAAATTTATGTTGCATTAACTGTTTTACAGCTTGCATGTCAATATTATTATAAAAATTTAGACGTTTTAAAGGTACATGATTAGTTGCAGTATTTTTTTTATGATTTACACTGTTTTGTAAATTATTTATATATTATATAAACTGTTTAATAATTTGTACAGCATTGCTATTTTTCAAAAACAGAAGTTTTAAAGGTACATGATTAGTTGCAGTATTTTTTTTATGATTTACACTGTTTTGTAAATTATTTATATATTATATAAACTGTTTAATAATTTGTACAGCATTGCTATTTTTCAAAAACAGAAGTTTTAAAGGTGCATGAGTAGTTGCAGTCTTTTTTAAAATGTTTCACTCCCTTTTTTTTGTAAATGATTTAAAATTTGTCGCATTAACTGTTTTATAGTTTGCATGTCAATATTATTATTATAACAATTTTGAAGTTGTAAAGATACATGAGTAGTTTCAGTATTTTTTGATATTTCACACGCTTTTTTGTAAATTATTTAAAATTTGTGTTACATTAACTGTTTTATAGTTTGCATGTCATTATTATTATTATAAAAATGTAGACGTTTTACTCGTTCATGATATCATATGAATTGTCTTATTTGTACAACATTATTAATAGTAATAATAATGCTTGAAAAACTTATGAACACCTTTTAATGATGCCACTGGAAGAGTATACTCATTACTGCATTGGTCTCCAAGTAACAATGTTTGTGTGAATTTTATTAAACTATCTCAAGAACATTTAATCCAATCCTGATCAAACTTGGTAGGTATTGCCCTTTTAGGGATCAATAAAGTTGTTTGAATCTTTAATCTTGAATCTACATCAAAGAAGTGATTTGATTTTAGTAAGGATTGGTCAGTGATAAAGGTCAGAGGCCAAGGTCATATTTCCATGCCGTGTGCTAATATATAATATATAAGAAAATGGGTGATTTTGGCCTTTTAGAGGCCCATGTAATATTTTGTCTACATGTCTGCTCTTTTGAAACATTGGTACAGCGGCACCTCTGAGTTCTTTTGGTCGATCATTTTTGTTTTTATCAACACAGTACAAAAATATGTCTGTAGGCTGTGTGTTAGAAGGAGATGGCTATATTCACTGATGGCTCAAAGTAGACATGTTACCATAGTAACAGAGACCAATAGGGTTCTCGACAAGCTATTATGCTTCAATAAAGATATACATTTTTATTCTGCAAGACATATAGCTGGAGACTATGTTATTTTACAGAGAAATAGACCTTGTCCCACTCACATCAGGTCAGGTCTGTGAAAATGTGCATGAAGCACCATTGGGCCTGAGTGGAGACAACCCAGACAGACACCGGTGCAACCCCACCTCTTGAAAGTTGCCATCTACCTGTGTCGGGCAGGTGGCCCTTTGGGCTTTCCATTTACTGGGATCCTCAACACTGAGCTCAGGAAAGAATATCTCCTGGTCATATTCATGTCCGTAACTCCCTTACAATGGAAGGAATAGCAGTAGTAGTAGTAGTAGTAGTAGTAGTAGTAGTAGTAGTAGTAGATAATCTACAAGAATCCCAAACCCAAATACTCTGGTTCCTCGCTCAGCTTCAAAAATGCTGAAATCAGGGTAACCATTGATTCCACAAAAATTATATCATCTGCACAGTCAAGGTCAGACAACCTTTAGTCAACGACAAAGACTTCCAAGTCTTGGGAGTGGACAATCCCACCCAGCACCCAGTCCATGCAAGCATTCAACAGCATAGCAGCCACAACACAACAAGCACTGCTGGAGGCGAGTATACAAGACTGGCAAGTCTGATGCGCCATACTCAAAATTTGGTCAACAATAGCCTAATACCCTGCTGAGGACTCTGACTCATCCCAGCCAACTCTACACCTTGGACTCTTGGGTTTGGCTTTAAGTTGGACTTTGCACTCTTGTGTTCTTTTTTTTTTGTTGTTGTAACTGCTTGTAACATTATTAGAATGGCTTAAGCAGTGGGCCACCCCTCTGAGTCTGGTCTGCTTGAGGTTTCTTCCTCAAAATTGCCAGAGGAAGTTTTTCCTCACTGATGTTGCCTCTGTGGCGGTTGGTAAGGTTATTTACCAGTGTAAAGCGCCTCGGGTGTCTTTGTTGTGATTTTGTGTTTTATATATATATATATATTAATAAACTGAATCGCTGTGGGTGCTGGATGGCAACCATGAAAGAAACCAACCCATCCACCTCCACCTCTTGAAGTCAAGCATCTACTTCCTTCGACTCTTGTTTCTTTTAGAGACTTTTTTTAATGCTAATACTCTTCCAGATACAGTAGATGGCTACTCTGGAAAGTTGGGGACAGACCAGAAGTCTGCTTGGGTGGTTGCCATCCAGGATCCAAGGCGGTTCCTTCGTGTGGTTGACAAAGCGACACCAGACGAGTGACTTGGCCACATGCATGGAATTTATTTATTTATTTTTTTTTGTCTTTACAAAGCAATGGCAGCACTTTAACGGCCTCTGTTGCATATTTTTCAGTGATTCTTTTCAGGACTTATGGAGTGGAGCTAAATGCTGAAATTTAACATAGTGGAAGTTAATATTCAGGGACCAGCGTCTCTGCCACTTGCGTATATTAAATCACCCACTTGTAAAATTGCCATTTGTGACTGCTCAGTCGATATACTATAACTACAGCAGTTTGGATACCCAGAAAATTACAACTACGTGCAACAAAACAGTCTCTTTAAAACAAGATTATATCCTGGAGGTTTTTGGTGCTAATCTTCCCCTTCTTCCTGCAGCTATTTAACAATTTTCCCTGTTATTTTTTCACTCACTTTCTTGCACCCGAGGCACCAGAATGGGATATCTATGGAGCCACAGGGTGGGCAGAGGGTATATTATCACCACTGACACACTTAAAGTCACCACACGTGTGCGGGTACTGCACGGCGCAGATAAAAAGATTGTGACACTCATTCCAGGTGTCACCATGGGGGTGGAAGAAGAGAAACAAATCACACAGTCATACCGGGAAAATCCAATTTAGTAGTATTTCCCCACGACTTTTGCTCAGTATGACTTAAAGTTGCGCCGAAACGCACGTGCTCACCTGCGGTTATCGCCTCTTTTATCATTATACGGTGCATCTGGAAAGTATTTACAGCGCTTCACTTTTTACACATTTTGTTATGTTAACAGCCTTATTCCAAAATGGAGTAAATTCATTTTTTTCTACTCAGAATTCATCACAAGATAGGTGTACCAAGCTTGCGGCATCATATTCAAGAAGGCTTGAGGCTGTAAATACTGCCAAAGGTGCAAAAATGTAAAAGCTTTTTTCACATTGTCATTATGGGGTATTGTGTGTAGAATTTTGAGGAAGAAAATTAATTTCATCCATTTTGGAATAAGGCTGTAACATGATATGTGAAAAAAGTGAGGTGTTGTGAATACCTTCCGGATGCACTGTACATCCTACACAAGCTCATAAATCTGGAAGGTGATAGCGCTGCTCTGGTGCACTAATGAATATTCATAACACCATCACCTAAATATTCATGAGCAAATGTCCGGCTAAACAGCTTCCCCTGCCAGAACGGTGAAATATAAGACACAGTTTGTCATTTTATAGGCTTGTTTTCGCTGCTGTTTGTGGCAACGGGTGGGAAGTTTTGGAGGAGTTGATGGATTTGCATGTTGTCTGGAGGAGAATTACGGGCGTAGAAGTTTCCTCACAGCTGCACAGATCCCTGCTTTTACCAAAAATTGTCCAGGGGCTGGTTTTTGAAGGTAAAATATGAGCAGTTAACAGTTTCTGACAAACAACAGTTTGACATGCAAATTAGAGACGCCTCTCTAACACTTGGTTCCTGGGGGAAAAGTAAAAGCGAGTAAAAAAAAAAAAAACCGTAATGCTAACGTAATGATATGCTCTGCAGTATGAGCATTGTATGCTTTATAATTTGCAGTGTACAAATTGTACATGTTCAGTAAAGCCTTTCTATCAATCAATCAATCAATCATGAACAATATTTACATTTTAACGGCATCTGCAGGAAGGTGCGCCCATGAGCTTTTGACAAGGGCGGAAGTTAGCTTTGAGTTAGCGGCAGTTAGCCTGCACACTTGATCACCATGTGATGCATGCAAAAACAACCGTAGCATAAGCGTAGACACCGTAGCATCTCCGTTGGATACCTATAGCATAATTGGTCGTTTCCTGAAAACATACATCATCATTATGGGCTCTACCCTAAACAAGCTTGTAAAAGGATGTCAAAGTGAATCAGAAAAATAAATCATAATAATATAATGAGTAAGTTGTCTGTAAGGACAAGGGACACAACTGTAAGTTGATTTTTGTCTGTCAGCCCATCTTATTTTTGCCAAAAGTTAACTTTTCAAATAAATGAATCTGAAACAGACAAGACCTTGCCACATATTTGAGCAGCTTTTGTCGCCATCTAGTGGGTGATGTGAGTATTTCAGGGCTTCTGGTACATTTCCTACTTGAAACACAAAATGCAGTTAAAAAACACATTTATAAATGTCAGAACTTCATGATTTTTTGGCACGCAGAGTTTTGACCTCTCAATATAAATGTATAAAAATTTAGATTTTGAGAGTTTTAAGGTTCTTGAGTTTTAAGATATGAAGGTTTGCCGGAAGGATGTCATTTCTCCTGATATGCACAACTTACAGTTGTGAATAATAATAATTATTATTATGATTATACCGAACATACCAAGGCATGTGAGAGGCAAATAAAGAAAAATGGCAAAAATGGTGGCGGGGTGGGGTGGGGTGGGGGGCAAGAGGGCACAGGTTGGGGGGAGCAAGTCTGTGGGATGAAACCCCCCAAAAGCTGAAGGATTTTATCCATCATAATGCTCCTAAGGAACTATTTTACTGAAAAAAGTCTGAAGGAACTAAATGACATGGTGAGGAGCTTCGCTCATTAATGTCGGCGACATGAAGATTATATTGATTATTCAATAAATCTATCAATCTTGAGAATACAGAAGTTTGTATGTATCACATACAATCGATACAATATATTTACATCAACCTACGTTGCTGTTCGGTCCAAGGCTTTTCCTTAGTTATATTAATCATTATTATTATTAAAACTCAAAACTCAGGAAGGGCATCCGGCGTAAAACTTGTGCCAATTCAACATGCGGATCCATCTTGGATTTGCTGTGGCGACCCCGAGTGCAAACAAGGGAGCAGCCGAATGGACTTACTTTATTATTATTAAAACTCAAATAACGTGGTCACAATCCATGGAACCATCTCTCGAAACCTACGCACGGTTTTAAAATAACATGTATGTAGCTGGAAATATGCTTGTTTGTAAGTTCATTTTATTTCCAAAGCATAGGTCTGGTAGCCACCAAGGCCACTGCTGCTCATCTCTATGTATATCTCTATAATATGTGTTTAATGTCAACAATTCAACACCCATTGAAATCTGTCACCCTTTCATCTATATTCAGTGCCTTATCTCAATATCTATGGAGTGTTTCTGCCTATAAATGAATGGATGAATGTTCCTGTTTACTTGGGGTCACCACAGCGAATAGGGTATGGATCCAATAGTTGGGTTAGCTCAAGTGTTTTTGCACCTGCCTTTCCCATTGCCAAGCCAGAATGGGCCACATGGGGGTCCTTGAACGGCTGAGGACCTTCTATTTGGGAGGCGAGCGTACCAACCATTTGCACCGTTGTTGCTAGCAAACATTAACATTTGTTATTAGTACACCTGGTGACCTATATTAGCATGCTGCATTAGAACCCCTTTGTAAAATTTTTAGATCAGCTCTTTATTTTTCGCAAGGGGCAGTTATATACATCCTGGGTGTTGATGAATGAGTGGCGTCCAACAAACCTGATGATCCAAGCTTAGCTGGGGAAAACGACTGGGTTTATAAGATTGGGCTAAGTGCTAAGTAACCTAATTATAGATGCTGCACAGAAAAAAGGTCCTTGAGGGAATCCCTCTATTAATGGCCTCTTTCTTACTGATGTTTAGTATGCTACAAGTTATCTGTTCCATGCACTTTCGTGTTCATCCAACCTCTAACATAGGGTTACTTGCATACTATTCAGTAATTTATCACAGCAGTGATGCATTGACTGTAATTACATTACTGTATTACATTTTAAGAGAAACATTCCAAATGGTTTAAGATAATAATTAAGCCTTTACACAGAGGGTTTATCGAAATCCACAAAGTGTTCTGTGGCATTGCGAACAGCACAATCCCTTCTGTATTCTCCTGAGTACAGCACTACTGTAGCCTTTGTGTACATTGTAGTGATTTATATCATATTGTAGTAGTAATTATTGATTAGCTGTTTCTCAGTGAAGCCTTGCTTGAGCATTTTTCTTCCCAATAAGTAATGTGTACCGATAAATAATATGTACTTTTACCAGAAAACCATAAAATCAAAACTAAAATAAAATCTAAAGTTATTGCAGTACAGTGCTGCATCCACCATAATAGGAAACCAACTTGGATCCTCAATGGCAACCACCCAGACAGACAACCGGCCAATCCCTAACTCGTGAAAGTAGACATCTATTGGTCCAGTTGCACTTTGACAGTTATGAACAGGAAGTTTTAATTTTAAGACCCTTTGATAGTGTAATTCCAACTCAGCAACTTGTTCGAACACCACATACCCAAGTTCACAATCCAAGATGGCTGCTCTAACAGTCACCAATAGCGACAGCTGTAGTTTTCATACCTTCAATGTTTTGCTAATGATAACTGGCTACACTGTGCTACAAACCGCGCAGGAAATTGAAGCACCAAGGCACCTTCTGTCCTCTTCCGTGAGTTCTCTGTAGTGGACTGTATATTTTTGTAGCCCTCGAAACTCCAAAAGAGGAAGCATAACAAAGACGGTCTTGGAGGTGTCTATCTCGTTTCCCAACATGCGGGGAAAGTGGAATGCATTTAACTGTGACATCATTACCAGTCACGATTCCGGATATTTGCGTTAACTAGAATGCATCATATCTGGTGAAAGTTGAGCATCCCCTTATCCTTCTCCAGCCACGACTTTCTGAACACTGAGGCACCTACATGCATGACCTTATCGTGTAAGTGATGCAGGTGCCCAAGGATCCTCTGAAGAGGCCTAATACCAGGACATCTAGTCATTGTCTTTGGGCAAAGGCTAATTTCCAAGTCTTACAATTACACAGTAAGACCTAAGAAATTAACAGACTGTTTCAGTTTAATTAAAACTCAATTACTTTGAAGGTATACAACTCAATGTATGAGCCCCCAAAAGAAAACATTGCAGGGATAGTAATCAATAAACAAAGTCCTGAAACAAAGTTACAAATGCCAGAACACCTTTACAAGCCCGAAACAAATTTACAAACGACGAACATGATGGAAGGGGAATGTACCAAATGCCAAACATGACGGAAGGGGAATGTCTATCATTTGGTACAAGAGGAGTAACAAGAAGACAGATGACAGGAAGGAGAGGAACAGTAGTAGCCAGTAAACCAGTAGCGAGCAGTATTTCTGGTATTTATTTGTGTATTCATATTTATATTTGCACTTTTTTTTTTTTTTACTTTCACTTTTGATACTCTGCTTCTTTCCCTGTGTGCTGCTATATAATGCTGTTGGAACCTCAATTTCCCTAAGGGAGTCTTCCCAATGGATTAATAAACTTCTATCTAATCTAATATAATCTAATTCCCCTTCGGTCACGCTCTACGTTTGGTACATTCCCTTTCTGTCAGAATCTGTCAATTGTAAATTTGTTTTGGGACTTCTAATAAAAGAGTTCTGTCATTTGTAAAAGTGTTTTGCACTTCCCATCCATCGTAGATAGTTCACCCAAAATAATTCAGTTTTAAAGGCAAATAAATGCCCTGTGATGTTTTTGTTCTGTTTGGTACGCAATACTTAGCTTTTAATTTTGGAAATATTTTAATGTCCTAGTATATTTGTTTGAAATTGCTCAATTTATAATGATGAAAACTACTGGATTTGTAGATGTGGTGCATGCCAATATTTATTAAGAAGGTCTCTCCAATTCACTAGTCAAGTGGAGGCTACAATCAGTACTGTATTTTGTTTGTTTAGAGACAAAACATTAAAAATATAACAGGCCAATTTTGACAAAATATGCAGCTGTTATCCATAAGTCAAGAATGATGTACAGTTCTAGAGGTATTAAAATAAATTCAAATGTATTAACTTATATAGCACCAATTCACGATAAAATTGCCTCAAGGCGCTTCACACAACACAACATGGAAAACACAACAAAAGGAATTAAAAGATTAAAACATGATAAAAAAGCAAGCCATAAAAGTACAAATAAAAATATAATATAGATAACTAGAAGCCCTCAAGATACATTTGGGCCAGACCTGGCAGGCCCAAACGTATCGTGAGGGTCTGCTGGGAACGACTGGCAGAACCCTCTGTCAGCGAGGCCTTCAACTCCCACCTCCGGGAGAGCTTCTCCCAGATCCTGGGGGAGGCTGGAGACATGGAGTCCGAGTGGACCATGTTCTCCACCTCCATTGTCGATGCGGCTGCTCGTAGCTGTGGTCGCAAGGTCTCTGGTGCCTGTCGCGGCGGCAATCCCCAAACCCGGTGGTGGACACCGGAAGTAAGGGATGCCGTCAAGCTGAAGAAGGAGTCCTACTTATCTTTGTTGGTAGGTGGGACCCCAGAGGCAGCTGAAGGGTATCGGCAGGCCAAGCGTGCCGCAGCCCGTGCGATCGCAGAGGCAAAAACGCGGGTCTGGGAGGAGTTCGGGGAGGCTATGGAGGAGGACTATCAGTCAGCCTTGAAGAGATTCTGGCAAACAGTCCAACGCCTCAGGAGGCGGAAGCAGCTCCCCTGACTGGGGATGTTGTTGGGCGGTGGAAGGAGTACTTCAAGGATCTCCTCAATCCCATCGTCACGTCTTCCGAAGAGGAAGCAGAGACTGGGGGCTCAGAGGTGGACTCATCCATTACCCAGGCCGAAGTCACCGAGGTGGTTAGAAAGCTCCTCGGTGGCAAGGCCCATGGGGTGGATGAAATCCGTCCTGAGTACCTTAAGTCTCTGGATATTGTGGGGCTGTCTTGGCTGACATGCCTCTGCAACATCGCGGGGCGATCGGGGACAGTGCCTCTGGATTGGCAGACCGGGGTGGTGGTCCCTCTGTTTAAGAAGGGGGACCGGAGGGTGTGTTCCAACTATAGGGGGATCACACTCCTCAGCCTCCCCGGTAAGGTCTATTCCAGAGTACTGGAGAGGAGAATTCGACCGATGGTCGAACCTCGGATTCAGGAGGAGCAGTGTGGTTTTCGTCCTGGTCACGGCACACTGGACCAGCTCTACACGCTCCATCGGGTGCTCAAGGGTTCATGGGAGTTCGCCCAACCAGTCCACATGTGTTTTGTGGATCTGGAGAAGGCGTTCGACTGTGTCCCTCGGGGTGCCCTGTGGGGAGTGCTCCGGGAGTACGGGGTCCGGGGTCCTTTGCTAAGGGCTATCCGGTCCCTGTACGACCACAGCAGGAGCTTGGTTCGCATTGCCGGTAGTAAGTCAAACCTGTTTCCAGTGCACGTTGGCCTCCGCCAGGGCTGCCCTTTGTCACCGGTTCTGTTCATTATTTTTATAGACAGAATTTCTAGGCGCAGCCAGGGTGTAGAGAGGGTCTGGTTTGGGAACCACAGAATCTCGTCTCTGCTGTTTGCGGACGATGTGGTTCTGTTGGCTTCATCAAATCAGGACCTTCAGCGTTCACTGGGGCAGTTTGCAGCTGAGTGTGAAGCGTCCGGGATGAAAAGCAGCACCTTCAAATCCGAGGCCATGGTTCTCGACCGGAAAAAGGTGCTTTTCCCTTTTCAGGTCGGTGGAGTGTCCTTGCCTCAAGTGGAGGAGTTTAAGTATCTCGGGGTCTTGTTCACAAGTGAGGGACGGATGGAGCGTGAGATTGATAGACGGATCGGTGCAGCATCTACAGTGATGCGGTCGCTGTATTGGACCGTCGTGGTGAAGAGACAGCTGAGTAGGGGGGCAAAGCTCTCAATTTACAGATCGATCTACGTTCCGATCCTCACCTATGGTCATATTTGGCTCATGACCGAAAGAACGAGATCGCGAGTACAAGCGGCCGAGATGAGTTTCCTCCGCAGGGTGGCTGGGTGCTCCCTTAAGCTGCGTTCACACCAGGTGCGACACGAGTGACTGCAGCCACAGGTTGCCATGTAATTCCTATGTAAGGATGCGTTTTGGCACCAAACAGTGCAGCGCGACGCGATGGACGCGAGTGAAGCGATTTTGAGCATTTTGCGCGTTTGTGGCGCAATATTGCGTCACATCACTGCGTGTTGCCCTCCTCCCCAAGTTCAAAAATCTGAACTTTTTCATCTCGTCGCGCCGCGATGAACAATCAGGGACTGAATATGTAGTGACGTGAAGATGTCTGGAGTTTGACTGAAGATGTGAACATGTCCTGTATCTGGTAGCAGCCTGTGAGCAAGACTTATGTCTCTTTTGTCCTTTATTTCACAATCATGACAGAGTTTTTGGAGTGAGCAGCAGCACCACAGCAGGGGGAGCAGAGTTTATTTTTATTTTATTTTTATTTTACGTGCGCACGCGCGAATCGTCCTGGAGATTATTTTACTTATTAACTACACAGCTGTATAATAAAGCAAATGGTGACTGGTTTCTAAACACAATTATGACAGTTTTTGGAGCGAGCAGCAGCCCTACTTGCAGCAGCGGGAGCGGAGCTTTTTCCTTTTCTTTCTTTTTTTACGTGCACACGCAAGCGAATCGTCTGTAGAGAATATTTTATTAATCAACTACACAGAAGTATAATAAAACAAATGGTGACTGCTTTCTAAACACAATTAGTGAGTTTTTTGGGGGAAGAGCCAGCTGCAGCAAGCAGCGGAGTTTCTTTCTTTTTTTTAATTGTTTACATGTGCGCGCGCGAACGGGACAGTTGATCCTCAAACTGGGTCCCGCAGAGGTGGAAGGACTGCTGAAAGCGGCCGTCACCCAGACACAGCTCCTGCAGCAAATAATGATTCTCTCTGTATTGGGAGCTTTCCACAGCAACTCGCTCCGTGTGATCAAGGTCCGTCATGTTAGCTTGACTGACAACCGGAGCCGGCGAGCGGAATGGAAGCTCCTCCTATTTGATGATGCACCGAAAGTCCACCCAAGCAGAGCGACACACTGGACGAAGGAGGCGCGTCCGTCGCCTGGCGACCCACGCGAATTTGTAGCGTCTGATTGCGCCCAGTGTGAACGCGGCTTTAGAGATAGGGTGAGGAGCTCGGTCACTCGGGAGGAGCTCGGAGTCGAGCCGCTGCTCCTCCACGTCGAAAGGAGTCAGTTGAGGTGGCTCGGGCATCTTTTCCGGATGCCCCCTGGACGCCTCACTGGAGAGGTGTTCCGGGCAGGTCCCACTGGGAGGAGGCCCCGGGGAAGACCCAGGACACGCTGGAGGGATTACATCTCTTGGCTGGCTTGGGAATGCCTTGGGGTTCCCCTGGAGGAGCTGGGGGAGGTGTGTGTGGATCGGGAGGTCTGGGCGGCTTTGCTTGAGCTGCTGCTCCCGCGACCCGACTCCAGATAAAGCGGAAGAAAATGGATGGATGGATGGATGGATAACTAGAAGCACTCAGAGAGTGCAAACCTCCGCCAAGGCCATGGGGTCACTGACGCCATAACATCTACACACCGTGGAATCATTGAACCTAAAAAATTCTAACAATGATGTTTGCTCAGTAGTAAAAAAAGTTTCATCTGCTGTGACTGAATAGCATGTATCCTTAGCGCTTGGCATCACAGTTTATTGCAACTTGCACCTTTCCCAGAAGCTACTGTCATCTGAGCACTGATATTGATATTGCATGTGCTTATACAACCCCTGGCAATAATTATGGAATAATCACAGGCCTCGGAGGATGTTCATTCAGTTGTTTAATTTTGTAGAAAAAAAGCAGATAACAGACATGACACAAAACTAAAGTCATTTCAAATGGCAACTTTCTGGCTTTAAGAAACACTATAAGAAATCAGGAAAAATAATTGTGGCAGTCAATAACGGTTACTTTTTTAGACCAAGCAGAGGGAAAAAAAATATGGACTCACTCAATTCTGAGGAATAAATTATGGAATCACCCTGTAAATTTTCATCCCCAAAACTAACACCTGCATCAAATCAGATCTGCTCGTTAGTCTGCATCTAAAAAGGAGTGATCACACCTTGGAGAGCTGTTGCACCAAGTGGACTGACATGAATCATGGCTCCAACATGAGAGATGTCAATTGAAACAAAGGAGAGGATTATCAAACTCTTAAAAGAGGATAAATCATCACGCATTGTTGTAAAAGATGTTGGTTGTTCACAGTCAGCTGTGTCTAAACTCTGGACCAAATACAAACAACATGGGAAGGTTGTTAAAGGCAAACATACTGGTAGACCAAGGAAGACATCAAAGCGTCAAGACAGAAAACTTAAAGCAATATGTCTCAAAAATCTAAAATACACAACAAAACAAATGAGGAACAAATGGGAGGAAACTGGAGTCAATGTCTGTGACCGAACTGTAAAGCCCCGTTTACACATAGACAGTAAATTCTCCCAGAAGTGTCCCGGCAGAGATTTTGCCCCCTCCGGGCTGTTTTAGGGATCAAACGCCGTAGTTAACGCCGGCGCACGGGGCATGGTTTGGTTCAACATGTCCAATAATTCCGGGAGCGCTCCCGGAGAAGTGGCCTGACGACGGAGACAACGCGAACAACGGCGTTTGATACTTTTTAATCGCCGTGTCATCCTGCCCCTTCCTGTAGTGCCGCAGTTTACACTGCCGTAATTGGCGGCCGGCGTTGTATCTCTAACCAACGGCGTGTAAAACGGCGATAGAGCCCACATCGGCGTCCTCAAAGGTGTTTTAACCGGCGACAGAGGCAGACAAAACGGCGGAGCTAGCGGACAGTACGCTGTTCTAAATGCCACCTCCCGGTTAACGGCGTTCCAAACGGCCAATAGGCGGCGGTCAGTATAAAAATGCTAGTGCGCTGTATGCAGGCCTCTCACTCACGGCCAGCTCCACATATTTTTGCAGAGAAGCTCCAGTATGCCTCCTAAAATAAAATTAGCAGCGGCAAGGACTTACCAAGAGGTCTGGTTCAGAAGCAGAGGGTAGCCCTGTGGTGGAGACGGAGCAACACGTTAAGGAGGGGAAAAAGGAGAGAAAAAAAAGGTTGATAGATGATCTCCCTCCCCCTGCAGTGACAGCTGCTTCAGCCTATTATACCCTGGGGCGGTGCCTATATGCAAAAGTTTCTGGAGGAACGCAGGATTTGCCTGGATAATCCAGCGGTACACAGGGCATTATCGGCGGCAGCAGAACACGCCGTTCTCACGCACGTCTTAACCTGTGATTGTAAAGGATAGAACTGGGTATTAACGCCCATTGCCTGACGTGTGCTGGATGCTATGGCGTCAAAACTCTGCTTTATTTGGCGGATTTAGTGGCGTTTTATCCGCGTATTTGCGGCTAGTACGGCGCTGAAAACGCCAGCGAAATGCTCCACCCCTTTCCACCTCGAAAACAGCCGGAACTACCGCGAACTTCGGTCTACGTACTACCCGCCAACAAAACCGTCTATGTGTAACCTGGGCTTAAGAAACCGCCTAAAGGAAATGGGATTTACATACAGAAAAGCTAAACGAAAGCCATCATTAACACCTAAACAGAAAAAAACAAGGTTACAATGGGCTAAGGAAAAGCAATCATGGACTGTGGATGACTGGATGAAAGTCATATTCAGTGATGAATCTTGAATCTGCATTGGGCAAGGTGATGATGCTGGAACTTTTGTTTGGTGCCGTTCCAATGAGATTTATAAAGATGACTGCCTGAAGAGAACATGTAAATTTCCACAGTCATTGATGATATGGGGCTGCATGTCAGGTAAAGGCACTGGGGAGATGGCTGTCATTACATCATCAATAAATGCACAAGTTTACGTTGATATTTTGGACACTTTTCTTATCCCATCAATTGAAAGGATGTTTGGGGATGATGAAATCATTTTTCAAGATGATAATGCATCTTGCCATAGAGCAAAAACTGTGAAAACATTCCTTGCAAAAAGACACATAGGGTCAATGTCATGGCCTGCAAATAGTCCGGATCTTAATCCAATTGAAAATCTTTGGTGGAAGTTGAAGAAAATGGTCCATGACAAGGCTCCAACCTACAAAACTAATCTGGCAACAGCAATCAGAGAAAGTTGGAGCCAGATTGATGAAGAGTACTGTTTGTCACTCATTAAGTCCATGCCTCAGAGACTACAAGCTGTTATAAAAGCCAGAGGTGGAGCAACAAAATACTAGTGATGTGTTGGAGCGTTCTTTTGTTTTTCATGATTCCATAATTTTTTCCTCAGAATTGAGTGATTCCATTTTTTTTTTTTCCCTCTGCTTGGTCTAAAAAAGTAACCGTTACTGACTGCCACAATTTTTTTTCCTGATTTCTTATAGTGTTTCTTAAAGCCAGAAAGTTGCCATTTGAAATGACTTTAGTTTTGTGTCATGTCTGTGATCTGCTTTTTTTCTACAAAATTAAACAACTGAATGAACATCCTCCGAGGCCGGTGATTCCATAATTATTGCCAGGGGTTGTAGACAAAAACAAATAAGAGACAGGGTTAGGGTTAACCCTAACCCTAACACTTCTCTAAACAAGGCCATAGGGTCACTGACCCTAAAGAGATTCCCTCCTTGGCACAGTGATCTGTTTCTTCATCTCTTTCTCTAAAATTGTATATAATAATCATTAGATTATTAATATATAAACAAAAATAAATTTAAGAAATATTACAATTTGAAAACAAATGCACCCGAACGTGATGACAGCTGCAACTGCTTAATGCTAACTTTTAACATTGAAAATGCCATAGACATGCTAACGCATTAGCATTGGGATCCAGATCATGATCCGGATCACCACTAAAATTTAATCACTTGTTCCTCTTGTCATTTCCAACCACTCCACAAAATTTCTATAAACAAAAATAAATTTAAGAAATATTACAATTTGAAAACAAATGCACCCGAACGTGATGACAGCTGCAACTGCTTAATGCTAACTTTTAACATTGAAAATGGCATAGACATGCTAACACGTTAGCATCGGGATCCGGATCGTGATCCGGATCACCACTAAAATTTAATCACTTGTTCCTCTTGTCATTTCCAACCACTCATCAAAATCCGTTCCAAACTTTTTGAGTTATCCTGCGACCGAAAAAATAAACTCCTTGGCGGAGTTAATAACATACATAAAATAATAATGATAAAACTCCTATACTGAACGTAGGGCCCGAGCCGGTACGTAGGGCCTAACCAGGTCCACCAGGTAGGGAGGTGCCAGTCCGTGAACAATTTTGTAGGCCAGTAGCATAACCTTAAAGTCCAATCTCGCAGAGACAGGAAGCCAGTGAAAGGATGATGGACCTTTATCTCTGTAACGTTCTTGAGAACCCACTTTATTACATCACAAAGCCCTAAATCACATTGGATAATCTACAGTATATTTTGTAATTTGACACACTTTCTGAAACCAATCTTTTCCAAAATTTCTATTGTGGTGTGGTTTGTGCTTACAATAAATCCCCACGGGACATTTTACGCTTGTTTTAAATCCAATGGGTCTTCAGACAGCAGGCACAGACTCGAGAAATACTGACAGAAAGAACTGAGACTGTCATTGAAAGCCACACAGTCTAACTTTTGTTATTCCACCTGCTGAAAGTAATATATCAGACTATTGTGTGTGTGTGAGAGAGAGAAGAAGAATAAGAGTTCCTGACAACTCGTCTCTTCCTCTGAGACAATAACGTCCATCATATCCCTGCAGCATTCACACCGATGCTATGTTCTCCTTCCTTTGTTTTTTTAATCATCTTTCAATCAGATGGCGTTCCACAGTGTGGCTATTTTAGTTGTGGAGTGTGTGTGAGTGAACGTGTGTGTGTGTGTACATGAATGAGAGCGGCTCTTAACAATAGTGCGACATGAGACGAGCTGCGCGCTTCGTGGTCGCCGTACTCGTCTCATTGTCAGTCAGTCAGCTGTCAGCGGCGTTGTTGCGATGATTGGGAAAGGGGCCTTTTGTTCGGGCTCATCTCTATTCAGCTGATTCAGAGGAGAGGAGCGAGGGATGAGATGCTGATCAACACTCACAGCAGAGGCGGCTTGGAATCGGACTGAATCACCAAGGTCACGGCAACAACGTGCCAGTTATTTTATTATTATATTTGACTGATTTTTCTGCCCGGCTCTGATGGTTTTCCCATTTTGTCTCGCTCTGGATGCCTACGGAGTCTGTCGGTCACCTTCTTCTTTCTGTAATCATCCCTCGTTCATGCTCTCACACACTCACACGAAATACTAGGGGAGCTACGACCACTACCTTTGCACCCCCCCCAGAACTAAACCAAAGCAACGTTTTTAGGTTTCTTAGATGACCCCAAAACACAATCAGGATGTTCCCAAAAATAAAAACTGCCTCAAGCCGGTTATCCAAGATGGCCGCCAAAATAGGGTTTTTCACTAAAACACCCTTAAACAACATATAAGCAACTTAAATATCACAGCGATTTAATGGGAAGACCATTACAGGTCACAGCAAACTCATTTGTGCCTAAACTAAATTCATTCATGGGTTTAAGATTCAAAATGGCATCCAAATTGGCCACCAATAGACCCTTATCATTGAATCTCTGTGATATTTAAGTTGTTTATATGTTGTTTAAAAGTGTTTTAGTGAAAAACCCTATTTTGGTGGCCATCTTGGACACCATCTTGGATAACTGGCTTGAGGCCAGTTTTTATATTTGGGCACATCCAGATTGTGTTTTGGGGTCATCTAAGAAACCTACAAAAGTTGGTTTGGTTTAGTACTTGGGGGGGGGGGGGGTTTGCAAAGGTAGTGGTCGTAGCTCCCCTAGTAAAAGCTCAAATGGGCAACTTTGATGTTGGAATGAAGTCACTTTTGCGCACTTTTTTTAATGCTGGCATCGTATGTCAGGGTGGTAACGGGCTGAGATGTTTTCAGGTACAAAGTACACAAATGAAGCACTATCGATTTATTTCTAGGCTCAGGAAAAGCCTTGGCTTATAGCTAGATTAATAAATCACTTTTTTTTCCTTTTGCCAAGACATGAAATGGACACATGGACTATATAAATCATTACATACATAAGTACTAAATCCAAGATGGAGATAAGTCAAGAAAGCCACCTTAGACACCCATGGCAACTTTGAATGTGATTGGAAAAACTGCATACAGTGAAAGTTTTGAATGTTGTCTGTCTGTTTTCGTCCATATATAGATATAGATCTTGTCTGAAACAATAAAAACATATTGCTGGGAGTGGCGGCATGATGACTTAGTGGTTGGCACTGTTGAAGGTCCTAGGATCGCTTCCCGTCTGGTCCTTTCTATGTGGTGTTTCTTTGTCAATATTGAACAAACTTGGTATACGTAGTAGTTACGGCCATCATCGGCACCAGATTTGAAATCGGTGTCAAATTTTCCAACTGTTCAAAAATTTCAGCCCAATTCACAAAATCAGCACTAGAACGCAGTAAATTCCAGGGTTTGTAGTCTTAATAGTTTCAATCTTGTTCAAACATCTTTAAATACGGTATTCTTAGTTGAATACAACTTGAACTCTGTTTGATCGTACACCATCAGCGTAAAAATTTCAAGCTGAATCAGCGTTTGTTGCAGTTCTGGCTGATGGCGCTACTTCTTACTTTCGTTTTTGAGTGGGTTTCCAGTTCTGCACTTTATAAGCCAGCTTGTTAGGAGGCAAGTGGGAGTAGGTAGTGTGGTTGAAAAATTGTTGTCCCCCCATGTCTGCATACTGGGCCAGGGTCATCCCTCGCCTCCTTGCTGTGTTGATAGAACACGTGTTCCTCCACGTCCATGACAAAACATCTGATAGTGGCCCAGACTAGCTGAAGGCCATGATTGTATTATGGACTTGGAACTGGAACTGGTTATGCCATGTCTTGTCATGTCAATGATTGTTGTGCTTGTATCTTGCTGCTGATGTTGTAATCAGTTGTTTTGTTTCTTTGAATATTTCTTGCTTATTTATTTATTTTTAATTATGTACAGCAGTTTGGTCAGTGTAAACTGTGTTTAAATGTGCTTTAGAAATCAATTTTACTTACTTACTTTACTTGTTTTTACTAAGGCAAGAGTCCTTAAGACAGCTCTCTAGGTTTGTAAAGTCAGAAGACCCGGGCGGGTACATTGCATGAGGTCCCATCTCAGTCCCTCCAGATGCATCTGTTTTCTGCTTCAACTGTAACTAAATCTCTCTCTGCATCGTATAGCTGAATCTTGAGTGCTCCTTGCTCGTTGCTCTCATTTTCTGTAGACATCATCACGAAAGTTCCATAAAAAGTAGTTCCATCCCATTTTTGCAGTTTTTTTGGATTGTGGACGATCGTAATAGAACATTGCCCAGTGGAATAGGGGTGTTAGCAAGGTGGGGCTCTGGCGTCTTTGTTTCACAAAAGTTGCATATTGGTTATACACACAAAAACACAAGGGCAGCGTTTTGAGATGTATCCACTTTAGGACCCATTTTGGCCTCAGAAAGGGCCCGTTCCATTTGGAGAACGCGCCAATACAATACACGTTTGCAGATATGCCTAAACTCATTTCAGTGTGAGCAGGCCCGAAGAATTAGAATTTGGCTTGTGGCACTGTGGGCAGTGGTGGGCACAGCTAACCAAAAAGCTAGCTTCATTAACAGCTAACTAAAATGTTATCTTTCATAAAGCTAAACCAATAAACCTCTAAAAAACTTAGTGGAAGTTACAAATAAAAGCTAAACCGATAACTTTCAGTATTGATTTCAGTGCACTAGCAGCTACTGACACAAGGCGGGGACAATTTATTATATATAATTATTATAATGTGCAAAGATAATTTCTCTTAACACCATAATGACTCATTGGCATATCACACAAGTCATCAACAGGCATACAGTTTTAACTTATGGTTAAAATTTTAACAGGCATACAGTTTTAACTTATGGTTAAAATTTTAACATTTTCACTATGTCTGCAAAAAATGTTATCGGTCTAAAAATTATCAGACCTAAATTTATTGGAAGCTAATTGGTCTACTGATGGTTTTCAAAGTTATCTGAAAAGCTAATCCGATAATGAAAACATTAGCTTCGATAATTAGCGGTTAGCGGAACTGTGCC
This sequence comes from Thalassophryne amazonica, assembly GCF_902500255.1. NCBI lineage: Eukaryota > Metazoa > Chordata > Actinopteri > Batrachoidiformes > Batrachoididae > Thalassophryne > Thalassophryne amazonica. The sequence goes on along the minus strand of NC_047124.1, from coordinate 19,432,500 downwards.
CACCACTGACTGTGGGGCATAGATGGAAGGATGCACTACTTGAGTACCTTTGTACTATTCATTAGTACTGCAAAGTACAGTTGTACTACAGTTGTACAACAAACAACAAAAGACACAGGTGTCTTTTGTTGTTTGCAACTATGCAAATATGGGGAGTTCCAAAAAATAGAAAAATAGTATTTTTCCAGGTGATGGCACTTATACCGAAGACCTGCGGCCTTGTATGTGTGTCAGTTCTGTGTCTCTTGCTTTCAGATAGTGTGGTAATGAAGAAGTATATTAAAACGGCCCTTAAATTCCCCATTTCCCGCAAGAGCTGTTTTTCCTCTTTGTGGGTAAGAAGTATGGTGTTGTCGCTAGATTGTATTGACTCTAGGGTCTAAATAATTAAACACTCAAGAACTGTTATCCTCTCCCACTGCCCGCTTAGGTCACCGTCTTCAGCAAACAGGATCTTTACCTGCGGCTTGCACATTTGGGAGTGAGGCAGAAGTCATCGTACACTATCAGCGAGACGAGTAATTTCACACGATGCAGAGTGTCTCGTTTCTCAGTTTCTCTTTGAGCATTTATCACAAATTCGACCTTGACCGCGTACTCATCTTTGCTGGTGCACCCCGAGGAACGTCTCCAACATGTTTGCCATTTTCTCGCATAGGCCTTGTCAAAAGAGTTGTTTTATAAATCTGCCACCGCCGCAACAAAAGAGTCGGTTTAGAGCATCGACTTTGTTAGACCTCATCTCGAGGAAAAACATGAAAGCGGAATTGAATGAGCTTCCAGCAGCTCTTAGCCAAAGCAATCCTTCGCAATAAAAACAGGTTAAAAAGTTAATGGGATTTGTCAACTTCTACAAAATAAAAATAAAAATAAAAAAGTGCAAAAATCAGAAGTTGTCAACAAGAGTGAGAGGCAGCAGATACACAAAGATCCTTTTTAATTTTCTCTCCTAGTCAGAAAATACTAGGATGTGCAAGTAGTGTCACACAAAAAAGGCTTTGTACTTCAATTTCAATGTGTTCGTCTCCTTCATTGATCCTTTTAAATTCCTTTTCAGGATCCTTTATGAGAAAGAGTGCAACACAACATCGTTCCAAAAGAGAGAGAGAAAAAAAAAGAAAGGTTGTAATAATTTCTGCAAGATTCCCTGTATCAGTCCAAGAGCAAGATACCAAAACAAGTTCATTTTTTAAGTTTTACATGAGTGTGGTTATGGTCGTACAACAAGCACATACATTCACAAAGCTCCGTGAATGTTCTTATATGTATCAATAAAGTTTTTTTAATTTTTATTTAGGCTATCAGATAGATTATCAAAACAGTTTCTACCATGCTGAATCCTCGTTAGTGAGACTCGCGCCTTATTGTTTGCTCACAGATATGAACAAAAAGGTTCAAAATCTCCTTGGGACCAACCCTGATGATCTGTAGCACACAGTCTTCGATGCATTTGGGGCATCTGGAACTCGACTTTGATATTTTCATGTCATAAAATCTGATTGCAAATTAAGGCACTGGGTGCAAAGCGACTGTATTTGCATATTTTTTTTCTGTATTATCTTATTAATTTGGAATTTTTGTGTCTATCTTGCTTAGTGTACTTTTATTATTGACAATCTTTTTTATTATTGGACAATCTTTTTTTTTTATCATGGAACACATTATTTTATTTTATTTTTTTTCAGTATATGAGTTGCACCAGAATATAAGATAATATTTAAAAAAAACACAACTTATACTCTGGAAAATATGGAAATCAACTGGGATTTTATTCTGTGACTCGAGTGTTCCAACTGTTTCGATGGCAAACTGAGAAGTGAGAAGTTTTCTGGCTAGGAAATGTATCTGGCTGTTAAGATTTAAGTGACTGTGACTATGGTTAAATTGTGATGGGTAGATGGTTGGATCAGAGCATCTCCAAAACTGCAAGTCTTGTGGGATGTTCCCAGTCTGTAGTGGTCAGTACTGACCAAAAGTGGCCCAAGGAAGGGTTGTGGGTGGCCAACGCTCATTGACGGACATGGGAAGCAAGGACTAGCCCACGTGGTTTGATTCAAAAGAAGGAACTGCTGCTAACTACTTGGTGACAGATACCACAACACACCTTTGGAGTTTTAGTGGAGTCCATGCCCCGATGGATCACAACTTTTCATTGGTAAAAGGACAACTTACACAGTCTATGGCAGGTGGTCATGATTTCATTGCTGATTGGTGTATAATATACCTACACGTGGAGGAAACTATTCACATTGAGGCACTCTTTAAATTGTCTGTTTGGTCAAGTGAACATCCAAGATGGCCACCAAATTTCTAGCCAAAATGTCATTTTTCCATTACCTCCAAAGATTATTGATGGTATGAGCTGTCTATGAAATCCTAAACCAGATTTTGCCATTGAGTATAGCTGGAGTGCACTTTATGCATATCTGAAATTATTATAATGTGCAAATATTCATATGAAATTGCACTTTTCAGAATAAATTAACATTTTCTCTAGCCAGTCAGGTACAAAAACATTTTATGTGCAATAATCACCTGTAATAGTAGCTGGCATTAAAACTGGACAACCTTAACGGAGGATCCATTTTCATTTTAACTTGATGTTTATTCTTATTTTATTCTAGATTTAGTGGACAGAAGGTTGTGATATACATTTCAACTTATGCCATCTGGACAATTTCACCGTTCAGTCACCCACTAGTTACATACATGAATGTTGCTTTATTCATTGTTCACTTTAATTTTAATGGATTAGCATCAGCAACATAATATGAAAAAAAACAAATAGAAACTGTAGTCATTCAGATATGTTGTTTCATTCATAAGATATGGCAAATTTTTGCTATTGTTGTAGGCAGCCATCTTGAAAAATGGCAACCATCTTGGATCTTTGCTTGGCTCATGAGCTGAATTTTGAAAATTTTGAATAGTACTCCAATAGGAAGGTAATTCTCAAGTTTTGTACTTGTTTTATCATTTGAATGGTTCTCCTCATAATCAGTTAGCACCTATGATCCACTAAAAAACACCACTTGTAGCTAAACCCTGGCAGGAGCCTTACACGTGAGAAAACCACCATTAAACATTTGCTTTGTTCCGTGTTGACTTCAAGTTGCAGTTAGATGCGCAAAAGCCCATATCACCGGAATTACTTCAAAATAAAAGCATCAAATAACGAACTGGCATTAACACTGTAAAAACACAAAGTGATTTTACATAAAAACAGACCTAAGATTAATTTACATCACTGATCTTTAGGGTGCCTTAGACCCCCCACTGACTTTTAAAATCTTTAAAATGCAACTTGTCTTAGTCATAAATCTGTTCTACCATGCAGAAAACTTAGTCTGTTCAAATTTTTTGTTAATTGAGCTATGTTTACCTATGCCACCGCTGCTTTGAAATTTGACTTTTTAAAAAAAAATCCATATCTTAAGAATCAGTCATCCTAGTAGACTCAAACTGTGCAGGAACCCCAAGTTTTATTCAACTTGTAGTAACTATAGGCCTATTAGCCTTAGTTTTCGAGATATTTAGGAAAAACGATATTTTCATATAAAACAAAATGCGAAATTTCAAAGCGGCAGTGGCATAGGTAAACATAGCTCAATTTCGACAACAAATTAACAGAGTAGGTTTTCTGCGTGGTTGAACATTTATGATTAAGACAGATTGATTTCCAGAGGTTAGGGGATTAGATGCACCCTACTCTTATAGATAAGCTACAATTTCAGAAAAAACATATCATTGCATTGAGTTGATGAATGGCATCAAATTTTTGTCAGTTTGTTACCTCAAGACTTACTTTTTTATAATGTATTTATTCAATATTTAAGCCATCACTGATGATGCCTGTCCTGTACATGCATTTGAGAACACCTGCTCTCATAGAGGAGATAACACAACTCAGACACCAACACATAGAGACACATAGTCAAAAAAAAAAAAAAAAAACGGGGGGGGGGTATACCCATCAGACAAACAGGAATGGTGAGATGGTGATGCACAAACCTATAGAAAAACAGATCAGTAGAGCGATAGGAGCGGGGCAGAATGCTAAGATGTATGTGTGTGTCTTTATGCCCCAGCTGAGCCTCTGCAAAGCAGCAGCACACAGAGGCCAACTTAAATGGGGAGGGGAGATTAAAGGCAGTGCCGGGGCCTGCAGCCTCTGTATTCAATCACCACTCTCCTTCAACACCTCAGCCTGCATGCTGATCGAGCTGCAGTGAAAAGAGCCATGCTCCCAGCCACTCCCATACACACACACACACACACACACACACACACACACACACACACACACACACACACACACACACACACACACACACACACACACACACACACACACACACTGCTGAGGGTACACAAGAACAAATGCAGACACTGCTCACCCAACAGTCTATCGACATTCTAGTAATATAACATGGGACAGAATGAAATTGAGTGCCCTTGTTAATGGCGTTAAAGGTTGCTTTATTTAATTTTGGATGCATTCTTTCGTATGGTGTACAGTCAAGTTAATGCATTAAGTAGACGGGGAATCAGGTCAGTGCACAGTTCTGCCCTACTGTCAATCTCTAAATCCTGAAACTTCCCATAGCAACCTAACTTGCATTCTAAAAGAATTTGCATCATTATTGGGATCTGGATGAAACTGTATATAATTACTGTAAGATAATAAAATCCGATATGTTTACGTAATACAGTTCTGTCAACCAGTCGCAAAAAACTGCTTATTTGAATGGGAAAAGCAAATTCGTACAGACTGTTAAAAGTAATTGTATATTATGTTTCCCTTCACTAAGATTCAGGGTTTCGTTGACGTCCTGGGCTCAGCCATCAGAGGTGAATCCATGTGCAGTGAAAGCGTTGAACTTGAAGAGACATTCGCTGATCTTGGCAGTGATGTTCACATCTCTGGGTCCTTGGATGCTGCAATCGAGAGAACCCTGGGAAGAGCTTATGTAGTCATGAGGTGTTTGGCGATGCCAATACCTTTGCAGAAGAATGAAAGTCCAAGTCTTTAGGATTCTGGTGCTTCCTGTCCCACTGCAAGGTTCTGAGACGTGGATGCTAACCAGCGACCAACCGACTAGTAGTAGGATTCTTCTATTTCTTCTTGTATTATGAGGGAACATCAGCTATGATATTTTGGCCATGTGATCCAGCATACAGGTGCCTCAGTGATGGTGCACCCAGCAGCCAGAGAAGGCCAAGGCGATTCCTAGGATTCACCAGGCTGCAGCATATGGCTACATTCGAGAGGTTGGGATGGACAGGTTGTCTGCCTGGATGGTTGCCATCTTGGAGCTGTGGCAGTTCTGTTGTGTGGTGGATTCGGTGACACATGGCACCAGCACATACTCCCAGACTTGACCTGATGCTTCCCATTGACATAAAAAGATTCAGTAAATATAGCAGTTCCTTTATTTTAGAACTTTGGTCATGAACTATGGCTAATGACTGAAAGAACAAGGCCGCAAATACAAGCAGTGGAAATGAGATTCTCCTGTAGAGTATCTGAGCTTACACTCAGGTGTCAAGGTAAGAGGCTGAAATAATCAGGAGGGATTGAGGAGTCATATCATCTGGACATGTCCAACTGGAAGGAGGCACCTGGGGAAGACCCAGGACACGCTGGAGGGATTATATTTCCCAACTGGCTCTATTCTCACTGTGACCTTCAACTGGATCAGTGATAGAAAATGAATTAATTTCTTTAGTGTACAAGTCTGTGAAACTCATAATTCTGATTGATTTCACCTGAACATTAAACCATGAAACTTGAAATCACAATTATATGTACACTTTGAGTTATCAATTCAAACAGTGATCTGGAACACAAACACTGTCATGGACAAACTAACTAATTGATGTTATTGGATGGGAAAGCTAAAAACAGTCTCAGTAAACAATTTCTGTTCTCAGTGAATGGAAAAAAATGTCAAAGTGTGGGGGGTAGCAATGGGTCTACAATGATTTGGTGTTGAGTAATCCCATCGTGAAGTTCTGTTTATACACACCGACCTGGATTTGACCAGGACAGAGTAGGTTCACATTCAGTACCCCCTGAACTCTGAAGGGTCATGAGATGAAGTTGCATCCCAAATATTTTGGGTCTACAATGATTTGGTGTTGAGTAAACCCATCGTGAAGTTCTGATTATGCACATTGACCTGGATTTGACCAGGACAGAGTAGGTTCACGTTCAATACCCCCTGAAGTCTGATGGGTCATGAGATCAAGTTGCATCCCAAATATTTTGGGTCTACAATGATTTGGTGTTGAGTAATCCCATCGTGAAGGTCTGTTTATACACATTGACCTGGATTTGACCAGGACAGAGTAGGTTAATGTTCAATACCCCCTGAACTCTGATGGGTCATGAGATGAAGTTGCATCCCAAATATTTTGGGTCTACAATGATTTGGAGTTGACTAATCCCATTGTGAAGGTCTGTTTATATGCACTGACCTGGATTTGACCAGGACAGAGTAGGTTCATGTTCAGTACCCCCTGAACTCTGAAGGGTCATGAGATGAAGTTGCATCCCAAATATTTTGGGTCTACAATGATTTGGTGTTGAGGAAACCCATGGTGAAAGCCTATTTTTAGGCTTTGCTATGTATTTGACCTAGAAAAAGAAGCTCAAGGTGGGCATGCTCCTAACTCTCATGAGAGGGTTGTACGATTGACTTAAACCCTAAATATCTTGGTTCTGTGACACTTTGGTGTTGAGTAATTACATGCCGATGGCCATGGAATGCAGGTACATGGATTGCGTCCATTTCTACAAGCCCCAATACAGCACCAGCAGGAGCTAACACCGCAATTGTCACACAACAAGCAGGAACCTGAAGACTATTTCATTTCCGGCAGAGCATCTAAAGACAAACTACAGTTGCCACTGTGTCCCAGTGAGGTGGTGACCTCGGCGATACCTCCCTTATCTCGGGATTAGACCAAACTGCACGAAATGAACTAGACTACACAATTAATCTGCTGTCTTGATTTGGAGGAAAGCAGAAATTCAACTGTGAATTCATATCATGCAACACTGGCTTTTTGGGAAATCTAAAGCAAATACTTGCAAAGGTATTTGCACACACAAAGGTACTACAACCACTCCACACGCTTGCAGATGCTGGATGAAAGACTTCAAACATATTCAACATCAGATTGACCGACCCTGATCAGGCGTCTCACATTTTGCTTCTGTCTCCCGAGGGTGAGGCGAAAAAGAGAGAAATGATTGGACTTTCACAATGTCGCCCAGGGGTTTATTCTGTGAAATCATAGCAACATTTAAGGGACTTCACCTTTTCATTATTGCCCAGTCGTGATGTATCCTCAAGGGGAGGAATATGTGCTTAATTGCAGCAGTGAAGTGGCACCGGTATACGGAAGCATTCCTGTGTTACCAAGGGTTACTGGGGTCATTTGTTTTTCCCTTTTTACCGCCACTTTAATTGATGATCATTCATTGTTTCATGCCAACACCCTGTTATTAAGCCGAGTTCATTATTCTAAAACACTGACGATGGGGAAACGAGGGCGCCTCATGGGACAAGAACATTCTTTACGTGCTTTACACAAGGTCACTGTAGGAAAAAAATGGGGCCTAAGATTCATTATGAAAACCATATTAAGCTACAGACAGACTCGGTTGGATTTATCCAACTCAGAAGTCAAAACAATACATTAAAAGTAAAATTCTGTTGTACATTTTACCCCAAATTTGGCCGTTATGGTTCTCACCACGACTGCTATCTGGCTGGTGGGATTCAAACATTAGGTACACGATATATCCGGTGTTCATTAGGCAGATGAACTACATAACTTCCACCAGAGAAGTTTGTAGTTTCTGATCATTTATCCAGCTTCCACAAACCATCCAGTAGGTGGCACACACGTCTATGGGATATTGCATAGGCAAAACAAAGTTGCTCTTTGGATTACTGTTATTAGTGTTTACCAGATGCAATAAGGTTGAACATTTAATGTTTAATGCAAGTTCTTTTTGAGTTATTGTCTACACAACCTCACTCAAAGACACACTCAACTATTTTTGGTGTCCAAGCCCTACATTGCTATCATAGCAGTGAATTTTGTTGTACACCTTGTAAGAAAGTATTGCAAAGGACAACATACATATTTTATGGAATTATCATTATTATTATTATTAGCAGTAGTAGTAATAGCAGTAGTAGAATTCATAATAGTAGTAGTAATTGTGATGCTAATTATTTATTCAGACATGTTATATTTTAACAAGTATATTCAATAACATTGTAAATAAAAGACATTTATAGACATAATGTCTGAAATGAATAACAATGAACATACACACACACACACACACACACACACACACACACACACACACACACACACACACACACACACACACATATATATATATATATATATGTATATATATATATATATATATATATATATATACACATACATACATACATACATACATACATGCATACGTACATACATACATACATACATATACACACACAAAGTTCTGTGCAAAAGTTTAATGATGAGAGAATTTAATGAGGATAAGAGCATTAAAAACTATGAAAGTCTGTTCAGTATTCATAAATAAATAATGTGTGATGAACTTCAACTTCATATGGTTAATCATTATGACAATGGGGTTAATCAATATGACGTGTGTTTTCTGTATAGAAGTCGCACCAGAGTATAAATCGCAGGACCTGTAAAGAATAAATGAAAATATATGCTATTTTACTCATAACTAGCTTTGCATGCTAACAATGCTAAAAGGTACCAAACTGAATAAAAGGTATGGTGTTCATTATTTTCAAAAGTAACAACATTTTAAACAAAATATTTTTGAAATGATATAATGTTATATCATTTCAAAACCATCATAAATCAATTGAACACCCAACAAAGCATAAGCATACACATTTTCATTCATTTGACAAAACTATTTTAAGGATAAATCGACGTAAAGCATGAGTAACTGTGTTTTACAATGATTGTAATATTGCATCATTTGTATCTGTATTTGTGTGGTATTTTACAGGTCAGTACACTTACAAAGTATTATTATTATGGAATATAATATACCTCACATTTTCACTGTTGTTGGAACTGATTTCGTGTCGACATCCGATAAAAAAGGGGTGTGGGAAGAAGGACATCAAGAAGTACTTTTATTCTAACTATGGGATGCCAAAAACCTTTGCACAGTACTGCATATATATATATATATATATATATATATATATATATATATATATATATATATATTAATAATAAAAATAAAAAGTATTAGGTGGAAAGGTGGGCTTTTGGTTAAGGAAACGTTTATTCATAAATTTTAGTACTGATGTGTCTTAAGGAAATAATTTTGCCTTTGATTTTTGATTCCTTTCTAGTATATATTAGAATGTTTAGTACAAGAAATGAAATTTGACAATGGTGAAAAGTGAGCAGCACAGCTGCACAAAAGCTGAGTTTTCTGTCCTTTGTGTGTTTTCCTTTTGCTTCACAGTGAAAACTGAGAGAAGGACAAAATCTTGTGATCAGATATTCATAAAATGTGTAGGAAGCAGACCACACGGCTTTCATAAGTTGAGCTGTAGCTGTTGCTTGGCAACCTTCAGTTAGCTAATGTGTGAGTGAGACAAAAGAAACTAAACTAAACTAAGTGTTTTGTGGCTATGCTCGGCATTTCTGTGTCACATTGTGCTTATACTCTGATAGTCATAAGTTTATGTTTTAGCGCGTCCTGTTAGCGCTCATGCGTGCCTTCTGCTTGCCCAAGCGTTTTAGCCTAAAAGGTCAGAAAAAGGAAATCACATCACTTTTCAGAGGTATGCCGTCAAAACAAGCTCAGCGCTAAGACGAGCCTGTTTCACCCAAAAATAGATCAGCCAGTCTGCAATTCTCTGTCTCTCTCGTTAGGATAAGGTCCCAAAGAGAATTGTTTCCAGAAGTTTCCCCGACTCATGGCGGCGTAGGCAGCACATGAATAATCCAAGAGGAGCTTTTTGATGAGTCTTTTGACATCCAGTCTGTCTTGAGAAGGGGATGAATGTTCACTTTATGTTCAGAAATGCCTTCTGCATTGAACAATATATTAAAATTATGAGTACTTTTAAAAATTGTATGTAATCACACAGTGTAGATGTTAGTTTACAACTCTTGTCCAAGTGCAAAACAGAATCCCAAAGTGCTACTTTTCAACCCCATAACCAGATTTGGGTCAGATTACGTTGAAATGTATTCAATTACTGAACACAAATTACACAGATATTTTTGTAATAAATATTGCAATGTTTTGGATTCCAAAAAAGTGCAGTATAATCTGATTACTTACAGATTACTTCAAAATCAGTTACCGAAAATGATGCACTATTTACAAAAAAAAAAAAAAAGTACAACCGGAAATTGTTGTGCATTTTTTTCTGTATATCTCATAACAAATTAGAATTTAAATAATTTCAGACAACTTATGTCAAAACGTATCTCACACAGTTATCTGATAAATATGTCCATGGAACAAAATATAGCAGGACTAAATTTTGATTATTGTAGATTAAGTAGATTGCATAGATTGTACTGTACGTATGTACGTATTATATAACAAAAATATAAACGCAACACTTTTGGTTTTGCTCCCATTTTGTATGAGATGAACTCAAAGATCTAAAACTTTTTCCACATACACAATATCACCATTTCCCTCAAATATTGTTCACAAACCAGTCTAAATCTGTGATAGTGAGCACGTCTCCTTTGCTGAGATAATCCATCCCACCTCACAGGTGTGCCATATCAAGATGCTGATTAGACACCATGATTAGTGCACAGTTGTGTCTTAGACTGTCCACAATAAAAGGCCACTCTGAAAGGTGCAGTTTTATCACACAGCACAATGCCACAGATGTCGCAAGATTTGAGGGAGCGTGCAATTGGCATGCTGACAGCAGGAATGTCAACCAGAGCTGTTGCTCGTGTATTGAATGTTCATTTCTCTACCATAAACCGTCTCCAAAGGCGTTTCAGAGAATTTGCCAGTACATCCAACCAGCCTCACAACCGCATACCACGTGTAACCACACCAGCCCGGGACCTCCACATCCAGCATGTTCACCTCCAAGATCGTCTGAGACCAGCCACTTGGACAGCTGCTGAAACAATCGGTTTGCATAACCAAAGAATTTCTGCACAAACTGTCAGAAACCGTCTCAGGGAAGCTCATCTGCATGCTCGTCGTCCTCATCGGGGTCTCGATCTGACTCCAGTTCGTCGTCGTAACCGACTTGAGTGGGCAAATGCTCACATTCGCTGGCGTTTGGCATGTTGGAGAGGTGTTCTCTTCACGGATGAATCCCGGTTCACACTGTTCAGGGCAGATGGCAGACAGCGTGTGTGGCGTCGTGTGGGTGAGCGGTTTTCTGATGTCAATGTTGTGGATCGAGTGGCCCATGGTGGCGGTGGGGTTATGGTATGGGCAGGTGTCTGTTATGGATGAAAAACACAGGTGCATTTTATTGATGGCATTTTGAATGCACTGAGATACCGTGACGAGATCCTGAGGCCCATTGTTATGCCATACATCCAAGAACATCACCTCATGTTGCAGCAGGATGTCCCAGTTCTTGCATGGTCGGCATACTCACCGAACATGTCACCCATTGAGCATGTTTGGGATGCTCTGGACCGGCGTATACGACAGCGTGTACCAGTTCCTGCCAATATTCAGCAACTTCGCACAGCCATTGAAGAGGAGTGGACCAACATTCCACAGGCTACAATTGACAACCTGATCAACTCTATGCGAAGGAGATGTGTTGCACTGCATGAGGCAAATGGTGGTCACACCAGATACTGACTGGTATCCCCCCCAATAAAACAAAACTGCACCTTTCAGAGTGGCCTTTTATTGTGGGCAGTCTAAGGCACACCTGTGCACTAATCATGGTGTCTAATCAGCATCTTGATATGGCACACCTGTGAGGTGGGATGGATTATCTCAGCAAAGGAGAAGTGCTCACTATCACAGCTTTAGACTGGTTTGTGAACAATATTTGAGGGAAATGGTGATACTGTGTATGTGGAAAAAGTTTTAGATCTTTGAGTTCATCTCATACAAAATGGGAGCAAAACCAAAAGTGTTGCGTTTATATTTTTGTTGAGTATATATATATATATAATTATTATTATTATTAACATTATATACACACACACACACACACACAGAGTAGCTTTTGATGCCCCTCCCCCATCTCACTCCCTTTTTTTTACTGGCATGTCAACATAAAGTCAGTTCCAACAAAAGTGAATATTTAGTTATATTTTTATCCCATAATAATGTTAATAATAATTTCTTTATAAGTGTACTGGCCAGTAGAATATCACATACTTGCAAAAGATCATGCAATATTAAAATGATTATAAAACACAATTACTATACTTTCTGTCGCAGTTTTGTGAAAATAATTTTTGAGGTCCTACAACTTACCCTGTTAAAAAAAAAAAATCATATATATATATATATATATATATATGTGTGTGTGTGTGTGTGTGTGTGTGTGTGTGTGTGTGTGTGTGTGTGTGTGTGTGTGTGTTTCTGAAATCTATATATAAAACATAACTCACCTGATTGTGTCCATTTTTATCCTTTTCTCATTTATTAAATGTATTCCATGTAATTTAATTTAATTTCAGATGGACGTTTAACAAACTCTTCAAAAAAAAGGTGGCGGCGTGAATACGGTACATTCTGGTGTGACTTATATTTGGAGAAATCACATGTAAATGCAACATCGATTTCATATCGATTACCATTAAAATTGAAATTCATCACACCATTTCATTAATTCATGGATTATTTATCAGATTTTCATAATTTTTTTTCATGCTTTTATGATGCATTAAATGTGTATAATGTTTAAGTCTTAAATAGAAATGACTTTAGCAGGATTCGCCACTTTATATTTTCTTTCGTCGCCTGGCCATAGTGCTGTGAATTATCGCATCACATTGACTTTGAAGTATCAAAGACGGGCCGTCGTCGCGTCAAACTGCTTCCAGTCATTTTCAACTATGTATGTAAGAGTTTGGCCTCATTGTTTCTGTGCCTCAGACTCCTTCTGTTCCCGGTGCAGGTTATTCACACCCGATGTCATCAGGCTGCTCTTTTACCTAAAGCCGTAATCACGCCTGTGCCGCTCTCCTTCATGTTCGACCACATGCTGCTCGCTTTGGCTCCTCCAGCCTCTGATTAGGCTTTTTAAATTTATTCATTTAAAAACTAGCCCGCCAGGCCTCTGGCTGAAAGGGACGACATCAAGGTTCTATTAATGCTGTGTTTGGAACCAAAATGACATTTCAGACTCACAGTTTGGGCTCTCCTGTTGGAGCAGCTGTAGCGTGCTGGAGCGATGCAGCATTTTCGCCTGGCAATGTCTTACCAACACACACACACACACACACACACACTCACACACAGACACACACACGTTCGGCTCGCTCCAGCAGAGCAGATGTGATGCTCGTCTTCCAACTACATCAAGCTGCCACACAGTGTTTCTGGGATAAGGGGAGAATATGTGTAAAGTGAACATTTTGTTTTTGGCGCTACATGCAGTTGGTGAATGTAAGAAACCATACCCATGTTCTGGCACGGCCCACCATAGTAACATTGTTTAATTACTACAAGTCATTGTTCGATTTTTACATTTAGTATTCCATATTTACTGCGTGCAACTGCTTTTTGGTGTTACAGTTTCTATATAAATGCTATTAAAGGAAAGTAAAATTACCGTACATAATTTGAATGACTGCACAGATCATTATTTTAAAGAACTTTGAAATTTAGGTCAAAGTCTGGAGTAGTCAAGTACAGTGGAGCAGATACTTGAAAAACATACATTTGGTGGTACAAGCACCAAATTTGGCTTGGGGATTCTCATGATATCGATTGGCCACTTAAAAATTCAAGATGGTGGCTGTTTTCCAAGATGGCTGCCAAAATGACCTATCAAAAATCAATTTTTGCATAGAAATGCTCATATTTAATCAATTGTAATGATATTGATGTCAAATTCCATTCTGTTATAGTATATTTATTTGCTAATTATGGTATTTATTACATTTTATTTTGCTTATGTGCGAAATTAGAGTAAAGTTTATTACAGGTGAACTCTGTTTACTCTCGCTTGCGTAATTCACAATTTGGCTTTGCTCGTGGTCGATTTGTAGACCCCAAAAGACTACTGTATAATATACTGTATATTCTTTTGGTCAACTTCATTAACTCGCGGCCCAATTTTGTTGACCCCAACTCGCGAGTTAATTTTGTATTAATTGGTTCCACCCAGCACATTTTGAAAGTTTTCATCTCTTGAAACTACTGTATGTAGGCATATTAAAATGGTAAATGGACTGCATTTATATAGCGCTTTTCCATCTGCATCAGATGCTCAAACCGCTTTATAATTATGCCTCACATTCACCCCGATGTCAGGGTGCTGCCATACTAGACGCTCACTACACACCAGGAACAATAGGGGATTAAAGGCCTTGCCCAAGGGCCCTTAGTGATTTTCCAGTCGGACGGGGATTTGAACCCATGATCTTCTGGACTCAAGCCCAACACCTTAACCACTAGACCATCACCTCCCCCTTAAAAGGTGTTTAGTGTTGAATATATTGTGTTGTAATTCAGGCAACATGAACAAATGGCAATTTATGCCATTAAGAGTGTCATATTGCTGTTGCAACATGCATCCATCCATCCATCCATCCATTTTCTTCTGCTTTATCTGGAGTCGGGTCGCGGGGGCAGCAGCTCAAGCAAAGCCGCCCAGACCTCCCGATCCACACACCTCCCCCAGCTCCTCCAGGGGAACCCCAAGTGGCCCGGCGGCCCTGTCCATGCTCACAGCCCCTGGCTGTTGGGACGTTGTTGGAACATAAAAAATTAAATCTGGCATGCCTGAAAAACCTACAATTTGGCAGCAAGATCTATCTGGATCCCAGCACTCCTAAGGTGTGAAACAGGGTACACCCGAGACACATTCACACCCACCTACGGACAATTTAAAGTTTCCAATCCACCTAACCTGCATGTCTTTGGTTGTGGGAGGACCCGGAGGGAACCCACTCAAACACTTGGAGAACATGCAAACACCACACAGAAATGCCACAGATGGGAATCAAACCCATGACCTTCTTGCTGTGATGCAACAGTGCTAACCACTAAGCCACTATCCTACGCGCCAGCAACATCACACAAACAAAATAGGTCACAACATTTTTGTGAGAAAAACATGATTTTGGGGTCGATTTGGTAGCCATCATGAAATTTGGCGTGATCTTGGATTTCCCAGATGCTGTAAAACAGATCCATTGTTATAGGATCATTTCAAAGCAAAATGTAGTTTTCGGTAGGACATTTTGGTGGCCATCTTGGAAAATGGCTGCCACCAACCAGTTTTTTTTTTGTTGTTTTGTTTTTTTTTTGTACCATCATGGTAATCATCATGTCAAATTTGGTGCTTGTACCAGCATTTGCATGATTTTGCTGTAAAATTAACATCTGCTCCACTAATAGATTTCAGTGTTTGCCAGTTTAATCGTGGCTTGGATGGCTGCTGTAGCCAACTGCTGTTTATTATTCTAAATGAGGATGGGAACTGTTAAGAAAAATCATTCATAAAAAGATATGAATAGCACACTATGTAAAATTTTCACTATGCTGTTCAGCCCCAGAGAAGCTGTTTTTTTGAAAACTTTGATATTTGCTCAGATTACCTGAGCCGGTACGCTTTCCACAGGAACGAATACTACTACTGGTTGAAGTTTAAACACTATAATTCAGGAAAATAGGAGTTATCAGCAGCAGCCTCTTGCCGTTAGCTCAATGTTTCAGTAATGAAACAGATAACAGCGGAGCTGCTGTGGTGCAAAAGCAGCGGTGGTGAAAAAAATATATCCACCCAGCTGGTTTAATGTGATTATTTTTAAACTGATCACATACGTTATTTGACGTGCTTGGAATGTCAACTGAGTCTCGCTGCTTCACCCATTAATAGCTCAGGGAAATGAGTTTTGTGATCACTTTACATGACCTGATTTTTACATATATCTATTTTGTCAGTGAGCACAATCACATATGCACTTTTTTCGAAAGTGCCCAATTGTTACATAGTAGTGGTGCCCTACTGCCCCTTGTTAAATGGTACGTTCCAACTTGCAATTCATGCAAATATTCTTACTACTCCATGTGTAAACATTCATTATTTGTATGCTATAAATGCAACTGGAGAAGTTGTATATTGTGCAGTTCTTCTCTGTTGCATTGATACGTACACAGCTTCATGCTGGAGTATAATAGTTCTTAGTATTTGATGTACAGTACTGTGAAAATGGTTTAGCGACATTCAATGCATCGTAAAAGCATTAAACATTATGAAAACCTCCATTATTTGCCTGTTTACAAATTTTAAAATTCTGGGATTTGGTTGATTACATCACAATACAATTTATGTATAAAGTTAAGCATAAAGATTTGCCTCAATATGTCCAGGATCTGTTTTAAATGAGGGTCTTCAGTTATAATTTTAGTGGAATATTATTATTTTTTTTTTTAGAAATTAAAGATCTGAACTACTACTTATGACTAAAAAGTCATTGTGTTTCCGTTAAAGGTGTTAACCTTTTGAAATAATTGTCCTAATAACGTTAAATTACTTGGTACCTTAGTTGGCATTAAAAGGCTTGACATAAATAATAAAATTACTTGATATAGTTTGAAGAATTAGGCTTACCGATTTTGTTATTGTTTTTGGGTTTGTGTATTGTGAACTATGGTTTGTCAGGTTGTGTTTTGAAATTTAAGTCCATTGATTAATTTATTTTGTTTGTGCATGCTGCTTTGGTGTTTGTTGTTACAAGTTTATTTTTTATAGTATAAGTGGTTTACTTCTGCCTACACCCTTTTGGCCACACGGGTACAGTGTTATGTTGTTGTTTGTATGAGTTTTTGTTATTGTTGATGTGTGTGCCAAATAAATAAATTCATTCAAGCATAAATAGTTATAAATAAATGAAATGTGTGATGAATTTAAACTTTAATTAATTATTTATAAAATATACAAACATCAAACAGATAACATCAATGATTCCAATTTATACTTGAGTTTTCTTTCTTTAAAATTAACTATTCACCACAGTTATTTTTCTGCATAAAAACAGTAATGTAATTACATATTGTGATATGTATCGAATATCGATAGGTGTATCGTGATATCAATTGTATCGTGGAGCTAGTGTATCATACCACCCCTATTTGTTATACTAACGGAGGGACATATCTGATGCATTCCATCATTTTAGTATCTGCATTTTTATTTAATTTATGTCATGTAGTAGAGTTTTTTTCCCCACTATCAGTTTAATAGGCACAATTCTGGATATATATATATATATATATATATATGCAATTTGTGAAAAATCTGAGCTGCCTTCGACGCCTCGTACACGTGTCGCTACAATTATTTGCGCACACCAGCGGCTGTGAGAGCCCATTTGATCCCTCTCGTGGCTGCTTTCGGGAAAAATTCCATGTGTTTCTGACCCGACGTGTGTCCGGCAGAACACGCATGCCGCAGGACTATGACAAGCCAACAGTGCCACAAATACTGTATGTCACTTTCAGTCGCGTATCACCAAAAAAAACACCATAACAAACACTGTTTTGTCATTTATTACAATGCTTTTTTCTTTTTTTTTGAAAAATACGTTTATCTCCTCTTTGATTTTAGTCATTTTATGCTCCTCTTATAAGACACTGATGGTAGAGCAGTGGTAAAGTTTCTGTCTGGTAATCAGAGCTTTTGTAAATTGCAGGTTCGAATCCCGTGAGTGGCATTTATTTTTTATTTAAGTGTAAGGTTCTGTATTGCATCCCCTTTTATTTATTATTTATACTCGTGATAGTCACTAATTATACAGCTGGTTTTTATTTTATTTTTCTCCACATCAGTGGCGTGATGTGGTGCAGCACATTCCAGCTGCTCGCACTGTGTTCGTGCATGCGCACAATGGCTCGTGGTTCCCCATTTCGTGTTTGGTTCGCATATTTTCTTCCGGTTTCTGAGTCTTTCATGTTATTTATGAAGGGGCCCTTAAATACGGCTTTTAGACGTATTTAGATCTCTTGAGACTACTGGGATAGCTCCCCCACATAACCCTTAATTGGAGTAAGTGGTTGAAGATGAAAGGGTGAGTGCATAGATCTCTCAAACAGCTACAAAAATAAAAGGCATTAAAAAAAGAAAAATATTTTTAAAAATTTATGAACAGCCTTCTTGCAGGAAAAAACATTTTGAAAGACGTCAGGGTGGAAAAGAGGGAAAAACAGACAGATATAGAAAACGTCACGCCAACCAACGCTGGTCCTGTACTGAACGTTTGTGGAGCGACAGAGCGCGGCGGAGATATGGTAATGTGTTGAGAAGCAGGTGGGACAAATAATAAACCAAGGTAACATGTCAATAAGCTTGTATTGAGCCATACGCTGGGCCACATGAATCCGTCTTCTGCCACAGTCGGAGCTTTCATTTCACTCTACAGTGGTCCACACATACATTTTAATCAGCCATTTGGCTCCTCGAGCTGACAACTGCTGCACAACACAAGCTGATAAGACTGATGATAAATCATATTGCTACTGCTACAAGCTTTGGGTTCATTTCTGAGAACACCTGCCTGTTTTGGTTGCTTCCCAGTGATCCAAAAAAGAGATCATGCAAAGAAGACAGTGGAGAACTGGTGTACTTTAAATTTGAACATGACGATATTGTCAATGAAAAGTACTATCCCGTGTTAATTCTAAAAAGATCACCTTTAGCACAACTTGATTGTGTAAAATATTGATAGAAACCAAATCTGTCAGTGCTCAGCTCACCTTTGACATTTGTGTTTGCAAAATATTCCTTTGCCACATTATTGGTGAAAATAAGACAGACATGTATAGTAAGGTAACTGTGTACATATTACAGCTGTGTTGTGAATATAAGGTGACCCAGATTATTAGATGACCCCCCCGCCCCCAAGACATTTTTTTAAAAAGACCAAATCTATGTTTTAATTAAAGGAAATGGTGCCACTGTGACCCAGACTCAGATAAGTGGCAGAAAATTAATGAATGGATGAATGAATGAAATGTTTTTATTTCAAGATGATTCAAATCAAGCTACATTTTATGTGCAGCCACCTGCTTCTTTTTTCCCCCAACCACATATAGCACTGACACACTGCTGCTTTGAGTACTGCAGTAAACGTTTCTGACTGTGAGCATTTTTGGATCACCATCTTCTACATTATATTTCTTGGCTGCTTGAGAGTTGCTTGATGACTGATGCATATATGGCAATGGGCTTCAACTTTGCATCATATTTTCTCCTCTGTCACTGGGGCACTCTTTTCAGGATGACTACTGTGTATCGCTATCATGCACAACTGTATGCTAGTTAAAGGGTTGGTCGTGGAGCACCCTCGTTTCTTAGGTATTTCTGCAAACGTATGGACAGTTCTATTGCCAGAACAATATGGTACTTATATACTGCTGATGGTATTGTTCAATTTTTATAGGGATATACTCGTACTGTAAACTTCCATGTCAAACTTTGTTATTGATTGTTCCATAAAGTGTGGAAAAAAGTTATTGATTGCTCCATAAATAGCAGCTGAAAAGGGGATGGCGGTATGCTTTCCTGTGTTCTCTGTTTTTTTCTAGATAGACTAATAGTAAACAACTGTCACGTCACCATGGCTAGCTTATGAGACAAGCTTGCAACATACTTTATATTGTGTGCAAAGGTATATAATTAAGAAAAAAGGACAAAAAAGTGAATGGCACTAACTTTTAAGATTGATGGTTAACATTGATGAGTATATTTAAAACAAATACCTAGTTTGACATATTTATTCAAACGCTGTTGTACCATGATGATTATATACTCGGTTATTTGAATTATTTTGGTGCTATTTTGAGTATACATTTAATTTTTCGTATTCCCGTAACAGTTGCACCATTCACTCCAATTCATTCATTCCTACAATCAATTATAAAAAATATAAGAGATTTTTCACAAACTATACACAATCATCAAAGGTGAGCTAGAACGCTCACTGGTTGGGCTGCTATTAATATGTTTCTGGCTTATAAAAAAGTGAACTTGTCAATTCATTTGGAAACAAAATGCATGAGCACGCTTGTGGAAAAAAAAAATGCTGGTTTCTGGAAATTGCCTCATTATAGCTGTGAAACCTGTAATAATTCCTAACCTCTGCAGATCCCTCTAGGCTAATAGAAAGAGTGTGTTTCTTGCTTTTTTTGTGTAGTTTTCTTATGTTTGAGAGGGGCGGCGTACATGGTGTCCCTGGCAAGGTGCTCCAGAGGCTGCGCCACAGGGACGCTTGCAGCAATTTGTTTTAGGAGGCGAGGAATGAAGTGGAATACTGATACTTTATTGGGAGACTGAGACCAGCTTGTCCTCAAGCTCTCTAATTTAAAAAGGAAAAAAAAGTGCAGATAATTTTAAATGCTTCCAGCTTCAGAAAACATATTTAAGATTCTGCCCGCCCATATTATACTTTTATTGACCTTAAAACCTCAGTTACTTAATTCTAACACTTTAAACTCAAAAGTAAACACTGTGCATGCAAAATGCAACTTCAGACAGCCAATTTGACTGATACACATAGTATGAGATATACACAATATAAACTAGCACAACATCATCAACTGATTTAAAAAGAGAGGTACACACAGTATGAACATATGAACAATTCATTGTCGATCTTGATACCTACACCGCAGAGAACAGAGTCAACAAGCTCATCAGGAGAGCTGGCTCTGTCCCGGGGGTTGAGCTATAATCTGTGGTGGAGGTGTCAGAGAGGAGGATGCTGACGAAACTGCACAGCCACACTGAAATCCCGTCAAAGTACCTTCAGCCAAAGATAGAGACCACCGAGGTGCACCACAGAAAGCCACAGGAGGTCTTTCCTACATGTGGCAATCAGACTGTATCCCCCCCCCCCCCCCCCCCCCCCGCAGGATGAATACATAATGAACAGAGTTATTCAGTTACTCAGAGTTATGTGCAATATTACTGAACATCTTCTCCAAATGTCAAAATAATTTCCTTCAGGACAAATAAAGTTGATCTTATTCTTATAGGTTCCTATCAGGGAGTAGATGATGTGGTGGAGGATCATAACTTATTAACAATACATAGTAGACACTTATTGCTTACACCATAGGTAACCCCAAGGAGTTAATGAGCACAACATTTTATGTTTACAACATAAATTTGCACATTTATAATGATGAATTAAACGTTATATCTCTAACAATACATGGAAGACACTTATTGCTTACACCATAGGTAACCCCAAGGAGTTAATGAGCACAACATTTTATGTTTATAACATAAATTTGCACATTTATAATGATGAATTAAATGTTATATCTCTAACAATACATGGAAGACACTTATTGCTTACACCATAGGTAACCCCAAGGAGTTAATGAGCACAACATTTTATGTTTACAACATAAATGTGCACATTTATAATGATGAATTAAACGTTATATCTCTAACAATACATGGTAGACACTTATTGCTTACACCATAGGTAACCCCAAGAAGTTAATGAGCACAACATTTTATGTTTACAACATAAATTTGCACATTTATAATGATGAATTAAACATTATATCTCTAACAATACATGATAGACACTTTATACTGACACCATAGGTACTCCCTAAGGATTAGATGATCTTAATACATTTAAAATTTGTCTTGGGATACACTGCATGTGAATTAGGATGAAAGCTTAATGTGAATACACGGGAGACATTTGATACTTACATGATAGGTATACCCTTGGAAGAAGATGAGATGGGTTCTGTGCGATAAATGATTTATATTCAAAACACCAACCGGATGACATACACAAATACGCTAATTGGTGCACTTATTTGCATAAATTGTTGCAACATCCTTAACTCAAGGATGCTTAATAAGCAAATTCATATCAATAATGAAAAGGCAGATGAGTGACAAATTAAAGAAAAGCCTGAATAAATGAGTGAGAACCACAATATGTGATGACATATATGGGTTTATTAGGCAAACAGTGCATTTTTAATCATTTCTAGGCAGCTGGAAAGTTGGCAGAACATGAGGCAAGCCGAGTATCTCTTGGTGAGAAAGGCTTTGAAAACTGCAGAGTCTTGATCACTGCAATCATAATGTCGGCAATAAGATAATACACATTTCACATCCACAACATGAATATATAATTAATTCAGCTTGCCAGCAGCTACTGTATACAGCCAAGGCCCCACATCTGATGAAGTGCCGGCAGTTAACGAGCTCCAGAGATTCAAGAGAGAAGACAACAGAGAACGACGATGTCAAATCGGACCAAAGTTTCTCAGCGTGTTGTTTGTCACAGCGATATGCACGATTACATAACACATCCATTCTTTTGTGATGGAAAAATTCCAAACGAGAAGAAGTGGGAAGAATCAAAGCGCAGAGTTGGTGATCTGCAGAGAATAAACGAGCAGGCGCGCGCAGACACGTCGGGGCTTATATGACAAGTCATTATCTGTCATCACCCACACAAGCGGCGGGAGGAGAGAAGGATAAAAGAAGGAGAAACAGAATGCAGGAGACGCAGATGGAAGGAGAGGAAGAGAGCAGGGGGGAGGTGGAGGTCGGTTCATGATCGTCCAAAGAGACAGAAAAGATACGATTTGGCTGGGATTCTTTTTTTTTTTTTTTTGTGAAGACACACATTCAGTGTGGAGAGATCTCACTGCATTACATCTGTCATTCCGGTTCCACGTGATTACAGCTGAGTGAATATTTCACAAGGATGACACCACATCTGGTGGTTTCAAACCAAATGAACTCACTGTAGTCCATTACACGGTCAGGTGTAGCTGGGACTTGAATTCATAGCCTTTGGGTTGGAGGACAAATCACTGAGACTCCACAGTCCCATCTGCTGACTAGCTTTAAGGGTGCAATGTTAAAGCTACAGTGTGTAGGATTTAGGAGTATTTCTTAGCATGAATGAATGAATGAATGAATGAATGAATGAATGATGAATGAATGAATGAATGAAAACTGTTTATTTCGAACATTTGATACAACAACAATTACAAGATAGATCAGTGAAGACAACAACAAAAAAGTTCCTACTGTGTACCCAACATGTCCGAAAAGGGGTCCCTACCCCTTCTTCCCCACAACCAGTGATACCCTTTGCCACATATACACATAGATTCCTACACACCTAAACCGATATCAATATATATATATATATATATATATATATATATATATATATATATATATATATATATATACACACACACAAACATAAATATACACCTACACATACCTACTTACATACAAAATACTATATATTTACAAGCCGAAGCAAAAAACAAAAACACCCTAACCCTCATTACCTTTCCTCCTCCCTATACCTAGAAAAAAATATATTTTTGTACCGCTGTTTGAACTGGTTCATGCTTGGCCATTGCTTGAGCCCCACTCCCAATCTGTTCCACATCCTCACCCCACAGACAGAAATACAGAAACCTTTTAATGTTGTTCGTGCCCACTGATGCTTTAAATTAAATTTCCCCCTCAGACTGCAATCCCCTGATCTGTTAAAAAACATATTTTTAATATTTGCTGGAAGTAAATTGTTTATTGCTTTATACACAATTTGTACTGTTTGAAAATGAACCAAGTCTGTGAATTTTAAGAATTTGGATTGTAAAAATAGTGGATTTGTATGATCTCTATAGCCAGTATTATGAATAATTCTTATAGCTCTTTTCTGCATTACTGATAGTGATTGTGTTGTACCTTTATAAGTATTACCCCATACCTCTGCACAGTACTGTAAATATGGTAAAACCAGTGAGCAGTAAAGAATGCGGAGTGAGTTGTGGTCCAGAATATGTTTCGCTTTGTTTAGAACTGAAATGCTTCTTGACAGTTTACTTTGTATATGTTTTATATGAGTCTTCCAGTTTATCTTATCGTCTATTATCACCCCCAGAAACTTATTTTCATGTACCCTTTCAATATCTACCCCCTCGACTTGTAACTGAACCTGTATGTCTGTATTACAATAGCCAAATAACATGTATTTTGTTTTACTTAAGTTTAATGATAATTTGTTTCTGTCAAACCATATTTTCAATTTTCCCATTTCTATACTGATCCTCCTCAGTAACTCCTGCAAATCCCCCCCTGAACAAAAAATGCTTGTGTCATCTGCAAATAATACTAATTTTAATATTTTGGAAACATTGACAATATCATTTATATAAATTAGAAACCGTTTTGGACCCAATACTGACCCCTGTGGGACGCCACAAGCATTGTCCAAGCATGATGTATATTCCCCCAACTTCACAAACTGTTTTCTGTTACTTAAGTAGCTTCTCACCCAGTGCAACACCAACCCCCTAATCCCATACTGTTCAAGTTTATTGATTAATATGTCATGATTGATTGTATCAAAAGCCTTTTTAAGGTCTATAAATATTCCAACTGAATGTAATTTGTGGTCTATGGCGTTTGTAATCTCCTCAACTGATTCTATTAATGCAAGTGATGTTGAACTATGTGCTCTGAATCCATATTGACTATCAGTAAGTAATTTATGTTTATTTATGAATTTGTCTAATCTATTATTGAATAACTTTTCTAATAATTTGGAAAATTGTGGAAGCAAAGAAACAGGTCTATAATTTGTGAAGTGGTGTCTATCCCCAGTCTTATACAGCGGCACAACCTTAGCTATTTACCGGTTTGAAATGATAAGTTACAGATGTATGTTAATGGTTCTACAATCCATTCAATGACCTGTTTTACCACCACCATATCAATTTCATTTAAATCGGTAGATGTTTTATATTTAAAATTATTCACAATGTCTATAATTTCTTTTCCATCCACTGCTGTGAGGAACATTGAACAGGGATTTCTTTCTATGAGATTATTATCCCAATCCTCAGGTTGGGAATCGGGAATTTTTTCTGCCAAGCTTGGTCCAATATTTACAAAAACATTTTTAAAACCGTTGACTACCTCATCCTTATTTTCCTTCTTGACATTATTATCAATGAAATACTGAGGGTAACTCTGTTTTTATTACCATTTTTGATAATGCTATTTAATATATCCCATATTCCTTTAATATTGTTTTTGTTGTTATATAATATGTTACTATAATATTCCTTCCTACATACCCGTATAATATTAGTTAATCTATTTTTGTATTTCTTATATCTATTTTCTGCCTCTTTAGTCTTTAGTTTTATGAATTCTCTATACAGTGTATTTTTCTTATTACATGCATTTCGTAACCCTTTCGTCATCCATGGTCGAGCTTGGATTTTTTGTTTTCTGTAGTCTTGTTTAATTGGACAATTTTTATCATATAATGATGTAAATATTTGTAAAAAAGTTTCATATGCACTATCAACATCACTTTCACTGTATACCTTTTCCCAGTTTTGCTCCTGTAAATCCTTCTTTAGTGTGTTCATGTTTTCCTCTGTCCGCACTCACCTGTATTTTATTTTCTCCTCTGGCTGATTCCGCCGATGGTTTCTATTATAAACGATGAAAACTGGTAGATGATCACTAATGTCATTGATTAATAATCCACTCACAGTGTTATTCTCAATATCATTGCTGAATATATTATCAATTAATGTAGCACTATGGGATGTAATTCTGCTTGGCCTGGTGATTTTTGGATATAAACTCATACTGTACATTATATTGATAAATTCATCTGTTATTTTATGCTTATTTGGATTGAGCAGATCAATATTTAAGTCACCACAAATGAACACAGTTTTTTGATTAGTTTTTGAGAACATTTTTCCCATACAGTCAGTGAATGTTTCAATACTAGATCCTGGTGCTCTATATATACAGCTGACTAATACATTTTTTCTTTTTTCTTCACATATTTCAGTAGTTATACATTCTAATAAGTTATCAATCACAGTTGTCATATTGTCTACTATTTTATAATCCATGTTCTTATCCACATACACAGCCACTCCTCCTCCACTCTTATTCTTTCTGTTTACACAATTAAATTCATATCCATCCAGTTCAAAATCCATTCCTTTATCTTCATTGATCCATGTTTCTGATATAGCAATTATGTTAAATATTTTTTTTAAATTGACTTAAATATTCTTTAATGTTGTTAAAGTTTGCATATAGACTTCTGCTGTTGAAATGGATTATTGATAATTTGTTATCCGTTTTAATTATCCGATTAAACTGTTCATCTGTATAATAGCAACAACTGTCATTGATATTTGAGAAGAAATTATTGTCCGGGTCTATATCGTGCTCCAAGTCCAGTACATTGTGGTCTGTGTATTTAAATGTTCTCAGTTCTACTTCTCCATGATCAGCAATCCTTTGAGTTATATCCTTCTTGTCTCCAGATGTAGATGATGTAGTAGATGAATAGGTTCCTCTGGTCTGTGTCATGGTGTTGTGATGTGTTTGTGTCCTCATACCTTATTGGCCATATTTGTCCAGATCCTCGATGTTCCTGATTACCATAACCTTCGCTTGTTCTGGTGTTCCGTTCAATTTGATAAATGTTTTGCAGTTGGATGTCCATGTCTGTTGAATTTTTCCCTGCTTTTTTAAGAAACGAGCTTTCCTGGCGATGTCTGCGTTTCTTTTGGTCAGATGTTCATTGATGAATACGTTTGTTCCTTTGAGTTTCCGTCCCTGTTTTAACAATGCCATTTTATGTTTTCTGTTGACAAACCTCGTTATAACTGCTCGCTTGTCTCCATCCTCTCTCCTGGGCAGGGGGTGGCACGCTTCAATGTTATTACAGTCCATTTGAATACCTTTAGATTGCAGGAAGTCAGCCACCTGTTGTTCCACTGAGCTGGCCTCCCCTCCGCTGTCTTCTGACACCGCCCGTGCATAGGATCGAGGTTTAATATGAATTCCTGTAATAATAACGTCGTTCATCCTTGTGTACTGTTCCAACTCCGCAACATGGTTCTCCAGGTGCACCAGACGCCGGTCTTTCTCAGCATTCTGGATCCGGAGAGCCTTCACTTCTTCCACCAGCTCCATAATGGATTTCTGCTGCATTTTAACAACAGAGATTTCCTCAGACAGAAAGTCCAGGGACTTCTTGATATCGTCTCCCTCCTCCGCCGTCAGTGCCTTCTTCGGACCCATGGTCAGATAACTTTGTGCTGGCGCCTTGGGCCTCGGTAAAGCCGCGCCGGTGGAACTGCACTGACGCCTCGGGCCTTGGTGGAGCCGTGCCAGTGGAACTGCGCTGACGCCTCGGGCTTCAGGTGGAGCCGCGCCAGTGGAAAACAATCCTGCTGTGGATCAGCGAACTTCACACTAATAATGTGATTATTAACTGTCAGATGACAATGTAAAACCTCTTAATCATTCTAAAGTTGATTGTAAGCAGAAACAAGGCAGTTTAAGCGCAAACGGGGCGATAATCTCTTAATTGCTGCTAGCGCTCCGCCATTTTCGCCTTCGAAAAGCGATCTATCTGGGAAGCGACACATTCTGTGTGAGTGGCACGCTGAGCAGGGTGGCGAAAGTAGTCCGGCGAGCTCAATAGCAGAAATGGAATATAACATTCATAAGCATATGATGTTAAATCTACAGTGTGTAGGATTTAGGAGTATTTCTTAGCGGAAATGGAATATAACATTCATAAGCATATGATGTTAAAGCTATAGTATTCATACATGTGCAATGTTAAAGCTACAGTCTGTACAATTTTGGGGTATTTATTAGCAGAAATGGAAAATAGCCTTCATAAGTTTACCAGATTAAAGTTACAGTATGTAGCATTTAAGGGTATTTATTAGCATAAATTGAATATAGCATTTAGAAGTTACAGTGTTAAAGCTACAGTGTGCAGGATTTAGGGGTATTAATTCACAGAAATGAACTATAGCATTCATAAGTGTACAAGATTAAAGCTATAGTATCTAGGATTTAAGGGTATTTATTAGCATAAATGTAATATAGCATTCATAAATGTACAATTTTAAAGCTGCACTGTGCATGATTTAGGGGTATTCATTAGCAGAAATAGAACTCAACATTCATAACACAACTTTACCACTAGATGGAATTAAATCCTACACACTGTAGCTTTTAGAAAAATATTGTGCAATGACCCTGAAGCATCACCATCTAGTTTTATTCTTGTTTGTATTTTTTTATTATTATTATTAAATGGATAAACATGTTTGTAAGATTACTGAGAGTGCTGGGTCAAATTTAGATTTATTTGGTGAGCAGATTAGTACTTGTGGGGAAGATCACAAATCTGAAAGTGTTGCATTTTCTTCTGCTTCCATCTCATTTTCAGCAACATTCCTTCAGCATTTCAGCATTTGATTGCACATTATTTTGTTGCCAAGAAACAATAACCAGCCAGCCAAAAATAATAAATTAACAAGCACTCACGCTAATGATGCAGCATTTATGTTGAGTATGATATTAAATATGATATTAAATATGAAGATTGTTTTCTATAGCTACAGGATATTATTACAGAATACTTACAGGAATATAAAATAAAATTCTATATTATTATATATATGAAATTAGTTGACATGTGTTGGCTATCTCTTGGGATAGCTGCTGCTACAAGCTAGCATGGAAGCAATACTGTGAGAAAGCTTGCTAGCAGATAGCACAGTGGGTAGTCAGTAATAAATAAACAATGCCATAAGTGGATCATATTTGTATGACTGGATATACGAGGTCTGTCCGTAAAGTATAGGTCCTTTTTATTTTTTTCAAAAACTATATGGATTTCATTCATATGTTTTTACGTCAGACATGCTTGAACCCTCGTGCGCATGCGTGAGTTTTTCCACGCCTGTCGGTGACGTCATTCGCCTGTGAGCACTCCTTGTGGGAGGAGTCGTCCAGCCCCTCGTCGGAATTCCTTTGTCTGAGAAGTTGCTGAGAGACTGGTGCTTTGTTTGATCAAAATTTTTTCTAAACCTGTGAGACACATCGAAGTGGACACGGTTCGAAAAATTAAGCTGGTTTTCAGTGAAAATTTTAACAGCTGATGAGAGATTTTGAGGTGATTCTGTCGCTTTAAGGACTTTTCACGGTGCGAGACGTCGTGCAGCGCTCTCAGGCAGCGTCATCAGCCTGTTTCAAGCTTAAAACCTCCACATTTCAGGCTCTATTGATCCAGGACGTCGTGAGAGAACAGAGACGTTTCAGAAGAAGTCGGTTTCAGCATTTTATCCGGATATTCCACTGTTAAAGGAGATTTTTTTTAATGAAAGACGTGCGGACGGGTCCGCGCGTCGGGACGCAGCCGACGCGGCGCGGCGGCACAGGAAAAACACCTCCGTGTTGATAACCATTTGTTAAAATCCAGTTGGCTTTTGATGGCTTTCAGTGGAGTGAGTATATGAGAAATTGTTTATCAGCTGGAGATGTTCCAACTTGTCCTTAAGGCTTCCAACAGAGGTGTTTTTCCTGTGACGGAGCGTCGCGGCGGCTGCGAGCCGACGCTGCAATCCGCCCGCACGTCTTTCATTAAAAAAATCTCCTTTAACAGTGGAATATCTGGATAAAATGCCGAAACCGACTTCTTCTGAAACTTCTCTGTTCTCTCACGACGTCCTGGTTCAACAGAGCCTGAAATATGGAGGTTTTAAGCTTGAAACAGGCTTATGACGCTGCCTGAGAGCGCTGCGCGACGTGTCGCACCATGAAAAGTCCTTAAAGCGACAGAATCACCTCAAAATCTCTCATCAGCTGTTAAAATTTTCACTGAAAACCAGCTTAATTTTTTGAACCATGTCCACTTCGATGTGTCTCACAGGTTTAGAAAATTTTTGATCAAACAAAGCGCCAGTCTCTCAGCAACTTCTCAGACAAAGGAATTCCGACGAGGGGCTGGACGACTCCTCCCACAAGGAGTGCTCACAGGCGAATGACGTCACCGACAGGCGTGGAAAAACGCACGCATGCGCACGAGGGTTCAAGCATGTCTGACGTAAAAACATATGAATGAAATCCATATAGTTTTTGAAAAAAATAAAAAGGACCTATACTTTACGGACAGACCTCGTAGTTTTAAAATTCATTGAAAACAACATAAATCTGTTTTATTAGACTAGTTCATTTTTTGGCGCTAAAGCTAACAAAAAGACAGGGGGTAATCAGGCAGCTATCATGGGCTAGTGTGCAGCCACGATTTTCAACTTTGCCTTTCTTCAAGGAATGTGCATATTTTAATCAAAACACCTGTCTTCTAAATTTATAGAGGTAATGCTGAGATTAGCTAGCAGATAGAAGAATTAAGCCCAATTTATGCTAGTCCACATTCGCAACTCCGCAGACTTGCAGAGCCCTCTGTGTTATTGCGAACCCTCTCCGAGCCCCACTCTGTAGCCTGACGTGCACCTCCCAAAACTGAAACTACATGTCAAAACAATGGAGACCGCACAAGCTGTAATTGGTAATTTTTCTGATTTCACTCTTTCCTCTCCTGTCATAAGTGTTTGCAGTGCGCCCAACGATTACGTTTCGATCATGGGTCAAATAGAGGAATGTTTGGCAGAGAAAGCCTGCAAATATGACCACCTTTACAACACGGCATTGAAAAGCTACAAAGATGCTCAAATGGCCAGCAATTCATGGAGGGGGATTGCACGCAATGTTTATTTGGAGGTTGAGATCTTTAAGGGACGAATTTGTCCGTATCAAGGAAAATGGCCACCAGCAGTCGTAATGCAGGCACTTCCTTCGTCATATTCTTCACGTCTTGCCCCCTATTGTTCTGGTGGTAAATTGCATTGCAACACCCATCAATGCAAGAGAGAACTTCAAGTTCTAGAAATATAAAAAGGGCTTTAGTCCTACATTTGCCTTATTCTTCCTACTGAGGTTTCAAAACCCGCAAAATCTCGCAAAACTTCTGCGAGTTTGCCACTCTGCGAGTTTGCCACTCTGCGAGATGTCAATAACATTGAGAAATGCACTGAGGCACTCTGATCAAGCTACAATTTAACAGCTGCACACAGACAACAGCATTAACATTGTAATATAAAACTCTTTGTATACTGTGCCTAAAACTCTGGTGAATATATTCTCTGGGTTTTTAACCATTATTATTGTGTTCGTTTTATGCAACCATGTGAGAAACTCGCCGTGAGCCGTGTTCACGTAATTCTGGGGGAAAGTAAAGTTTGCTCTTTAACGTCCTGCTTATTGTCCTTTACAACACTGTTTGTCCTGTCTGTTCCAGAGTCTGAAATACGTTTTGTGTTTCTTATATTCCACACAGGTTAAATGTAGCAGACACGGATTATTTGGAAATTGTTTTAGCAAGTTTTCAGGGTCTCATGCATGCAGTCTCCTATTGACTTGATGGATTATGGGATATCTCAATAGGGCGAATAGGCCCTGGAATGTAGATTAAATGCCTTGTCCATAGTCCATGAGCCACTCATCAGTTTTGACCAAATCGGTACCATTTAAGGGGAATAAACAACACTTTGAATCCAGCCTCAGTGTATCATGGCCTACACAAGAATGTCATCCCAGGGTGGTAGCTGTAGCCAGGTAGGGATCAATGAAGAATTACACAGAGGTCAAACTTTAAAAATGCTCCAATCATGCTGAAAACTATATCACATTACTTGTCTGATCATACCAATTCCAAAAAGGTATAGTTTGGACTATCTGTGATGGAATGGTCTGGAGTTATGGAGTAAAAATGGCAAAAAATGGTGACAAAGGTCAATTTCAGTTTGTATAGGGGTCAAAATTTAAAGTTGCTAAAATTCAGTAAAAAAAATGATGCAAATTATTCTTTGGGTTAATAGGGTTCTAATAAGGAATAGTTTGCACCATCTGTCATGCTTAGTTATCATGTTACAGGGTCTTTTTATTTCAACCAATAATTTGGATCATTTTATACTGAAATTGGAGCAACTTTAACTTTTGACCCCTGTACAAACTGAAACTGACCTTTGTCACCATTTTTGCTGTTTTTACCCCATAACTCCAGAACATTCCATCACAGATAGTCCAAACTATACCTTTTTGGAATCGTTATGACCAGACAAGTAATGTGATATAGTTTTCAACATGATTGGAGCATTTTTAAAGTAATTTTTCACTGACTCCTACCTGGCTACAGCTACCACCATGGGATGGCTATCATACATGTTTGTGTAGGCCATGATATAAGTGTTGTTTATTCCCCTTAAGTGGTACTGAAAACCTGCTTGGCTCATGGACTACCAAGGATACAGCAGGAATAGAACCCAGGTCTACATATTGGTAGCCTAAGTCCTTAACCCAGTGAGTTAATATGTTTGTCTACAAAAATGGACCAATGTTTGCAGTGATACATTGTGAAATTTAGACATAGCTCTTAAAACATACTACCCTTTAGGTCCAACATTAGGGCTCTTCCTTGTGCTTCCATTTTGGACACATTCAAGAAACATGCATTGATTCTTGCCAAGAAATTCTATCCTCACAACCCTCCTGTCAGTTGGTGGTGATAACATTGGGTACCAATACCCCGACAGAGGTATACACTCTCCAAGTGTTCTTCTCGTTGAAGGTTGAGATCATTGCTTTAGACAGAAACCATAAAGCAAGTGCTGTGTGCACACATTCTCCCCGACACAGGTGCCTGCATGTGGATGAATCCTGATAGATCCCCATTACCCTGAGTGTGACCCCTCACAGCGTAGTTCATTAAGCCGGCCACCTAAGTGTCTGGGACTCAAGTCCAGATTTAATCACAGCCTCCATCCTCTTGCCAATCACTATTAGATCCTGATAAGCCTCTCCAGGATGGTGCCCGCGAGTCTTCGCGCATAGACAAAGGTTAATTTGTGTGCTGTGAGGGCCCAGTGACAAGGTCGTAGGTCATTTTCTGTGCGAAGCGGTGGAGGGAGGGTGGTGTCAGCAATTACAAAGTTCATCAGTATTCATGTGTTGCATTCATGGTTAATGGGTACATTACCTTCAAAGTGCTGTGCTGACAGGAGGTGGACCTTAATGGGAAACAGCAGACAGGCTTTCGTTCTCATGTTCTAACATAATACTGTATACTGGGCAATACATGGGTTTAGATAAGCGCTCGTGACAAAGGCACTGACACTCTTCATTGAAAATTGCGTTACTTCAATTACATCATTTGTATGGCGTTCTAAAGCTTTAAAGTAGCCATTACGCATCTAAATGTGGCTTCCGGCGCAAACCTAACAGAAAACACCCGAGTGGCTGATTTTGTCCTGTTTACGATTCCGTCGCACTGACCTGTATCCTGTGGTGCAATGTCATTTCTAGGCCAGCTGGCAGCGGGGACATGTGAGATTGTGACGCTGGACAGGGACAGCAGCCAACCACGGCGGACCATCGCCAGGCAGACAGCCCGCTGCGCCTGCAAGAAGGGCCAGATCGCCGGAACTACAAGAGCCAGACCCGCCTGTGTGGACGGTAAGATGAGAGACAAGGGGGATCCCGGTTCAGCGGCGTTATCAATAGCGCCGACTTCAATCTGAATGACCTGAAGATGAATGCATTATTCATAAGGAATATCTGAGCTGTTTCAACATATGGAAGCGCTGACTGACATGAAGTGTCAAAGCAGGTTTTGGCAGTTTAGAAGCAACGGTTCAAGGTGCGTAAGTGTATAGTAGTGTGCAAAAACCTGCTAAAGGACCTGACATCAGTATTGACAGCTGACACAGCAGAGTATGTGCATGTTATCTCACCTGTCTAGAAGGTATCCAGCAAAAATTTCAAAAATTAGAACATGTACTTTTACATACATGACTCTCAAACAGCATGCTGGGAGTTTCCAAGTGTTTCCTGGTGTCTTGTGACAATTTTTACCCACCTAGTTCCAAATTAAATTCCACCCAAAAAGGTGAATTTTAATCACTTTTGTGATGGAAGTTTGTGAAACTGTTACTTGAATACTTAAAATTATGATTTTAATTGTAAAAAAAAATTAGAAAAATAAAGAAATTACAGTTTGAAGGCATAATTAAAAAAATGTCTTTAAGAAATATATTTTTTTAATAAAAATGATTTTGAATGTCAAACCAGCAAAAATCTATTTAAGCATAAAAATTAAAAAAGAAAAAATAATATAGCACCTTCAACTGCACCACAGACTAAAACAGTTAAATGTGGTCTATTAAACATTAGGTCTCTCTCTTCTAAGTCCCTGTTAGTAAATGATATAATAATTGATCAACATATTGATTTATTCTGCCTTACAGAAACCTGGTTACAGCAGGATGAATATGTTAGTTTAAATGAGTCAACACCCCCGAGTCACACTAACTGTCAGAACGCTTGTAGCACGGGCCGAGGCGGAGGATTAGCAGCAATCTTCCATTCCAGCTTATTAATTAATCAAAAACCCAGACAGAGCTTTAATTCATTTGAAAGCTTGACTCTTAGTCTTGTCCATCCAAATTGGAAGTCCCCAAAACCAGTTTTATTTGTTATTATCTATCGTCCACCTGGTCGTTACTGTGAGTTTCTCTGTGAATTTTCAGACCTTTTGTCTGACTTAGTGCTTAGCTCAGATAAGATAATTATAGTGGCCGATTTTAACATCCACACAGATGCTGAGAATGACAGCCTCAACACTGCATTTAATCTATTATTAGACTCAATTGGCTTTGCTCAAAATGTAAATGAGTCCACCCACCACTTTAATCATATCTTAGATCTTGTTCTGACTTATGGTATGGAAATACCATAAGTCATGGAAATACCAATCCCTGAAAACTCCCTTCTGTCTGATCATTTCTTAATAACATTTACATTTACTCTGATGGACTACCCAGCAGTGGGGAATAAGTTTAATTACACTAGAAGTCTTTCAGAAAGCGCTGTAACTAGGTTTAAGGATATGATTCCTTCTTTATGTTCTCTAATGCCATATACCAACACAGTGCAGAGTAGCTACCTAAACTCTGTAAGTGAGATAGAGTATCTCGTCAATAGTTTTACATCCTCATTGAAGACAACTTTGGATGCTGTAGCTCCTCTGAAAAAGAGAGCTTTAAATCAGAAGTGCCTGACTCCGTGGTATAACTCACAAACCCGTAGCTTAAAGCAGATAACCCGTAAGTTGGAGAGGAAATGGCATCTCACTAATTTAGAAGATCTTCACTTAACCTGGAAAAAGAGTCTGTTGCTCTATAAAAAAGCCCTCCGTAAAGCTAGGACATCTTTCTACTCATCACTAATTGAAGAAAATAAGAACAACCCCAGGTTTCTTTTCAGCACTGTAGCCAGGCTGACAAAGAGTCAGAGCTCTATTGAGCTGAGTATTCCATTAACTTTAACTAGTAATGACTTCATGACTTTCTTTGCTAACAAAATTTTAACTATTAGAGAAAAAATTACTCATAACCATCCCAAAGATGTATCGTTATCTTTGGCTGCTTTCAGTGATGCTGGTATTTGGTTAGACTCTTTCTCTCCGATTGTTCTGTCTGAGTTATTTTCATTAGTTACTTCATCCAAACCATCAACATGTTTATTAGACCCCATTCCTACCAGGCTGCTCAAGGAAGCCCTACCATTATTTAATGCTTCGATCTTAAATATGATCAATCTATCTTTGTTAGTTGGCTATGTACCACAGGCTTTAAAGGTGGCAGTAATTAAACCATTACTTAAAAAGCCATCACTTGACCCAGCTATCTTAGCTAATTATAGGCCAATCTCCAATCTTCCTTTTCTCTCAAAAATTCTTGAAAGGGTAGTTGTAAAACAGCTAACTGATCATCTGCGAGAGGAATGGTCTATTTGAAGAGTTTTAGTCAGGTTTTAGAATTCATCATAGTACAGAAACAGCATTAGTGAAGGTTACAAATGATCTTCTTATGGCCTCGGACAGTGGACTCATCTCTGTGCTTGTTCTGTTAGACCTCAGTGCTGCTTTTGATACTGTTGACCATAAAATTTTATTACAGAGATTAGACCATGCCATAGGTATTAAAGGCACTGCGCTGCGGTGGTTTGAATCATATTTGTCTAATAGATTACAATTTGTTCATGTAAATGGGGAATCTTCTTCACAGACTAAAGTTAATTATGGAGTTCCACAAGGTTCTGTGCTAGGACCAATTTTATTCACTTTATACATGCTTCCCTTAGGCAGTATTATTAGACGGTATTGTTTAAATTTTCATTGTTACGCAGATGATACCCAGCTTTATCTATCCATGAAGCCAGAGGACACACACCAATTAGCTAAACTGCAGGATTGTCTTACAGACATAAAGACATGGATGACCTCTAATTTCCTGCTTTTAAACTCAGATAAAACTGAAGTTATTGTACTTGGCCCCACAAATCTTAGAAACATGGTGTCTAATCAGATCCTTACTCTGGATGGCATTACCCTGACCTCTAGTAATACTGTGAGAAATCTTGGAGTCATTTTTGATCAGGATATGTCATTCAAAGCGCATATTAAACAAATATGTAGGACTGCTTTTTTGCATTTACGCAATATCTCTAAAATTAGAAAGGTCTTGTCTCAGAGTGATGCTGAAAAACTAATTCATGCATTTATTTCCTCTAGGCTGGACTATTGTAATTCATTATTATCAGGTTGTCCTAAAAGTTCCCTAAAAAGCCTTCAGTTAATTCAAAATGCTGCAGCTAGAGTACTAACGGGGACTAGAAGGAGAGAGCATATCTCACCCATATTGGCCTCTCTTCATTGGCTTCCTGTTAACTCTAGAATAGAATTTAAAATTCTTCTTCTTACTTATAAGGTTTTGAATAATCAGGTCCCATCTTATCTTAGGGACCTCGTAGTACCATATCACCCCAATAGAGCGCTTCGCTCTCAGACTGCAGGCTTACTTGTAGTTCCTAGGGTTTGTAAGAGTAGAATGGGAGGCAGAGCCTTCAGCTTTCAGGCTCCTCTCCTGTGGAACCAGCTCCCAATTCAGATCAGGGAGACAGACACCCTCTCTACCCTCTCTTTTAAGATTAGGCTTAAAACTTTCCTTTTTGCTAAAGCTTATAGTTAGGGCTGGATCAGGTGACCCTGAACCATCCCTTAGTTATGCTGCTATAGACGTAGACTGCTGGGGGGTTCCCACGATGCACTGTTTCTTTCTCTTTTGCTCTGTATGCACCACTCTGCATTTAATCATTAGTGATCGATCTCTGCTCCCCTCCACAGCATGTCTTTTTCCTGGTTCTCTCCCTCAGCCCCAACCAGTCCCAGCAGATGACTGCCCCTCCCTGAGCCTGGTTCTGCTGGAGGTTTCTTCCTGTTAAAAGGGAGTTTTTCCTTCCCACTGTAGCCAAGTGCTTGCTCACAGGGGGTCGTTTTGACCATTGGGGTTTTACATAATTATTGTATGGCCTTACCTTACAATATAAGGCGCCTTGGGGCAACTGTTTGTTGTGATTTGGCGCTATATAAAAAAAAAATTGATTGATTGATTGAATAACTTACAATGAAGCTTGTTAACTATTAAAATCAACACTAAAAAGTATCTCACATGACTTCCCTTTGACTTCAAAACATTTGGGTGAACAACCACATGGTTTTACAATAAATGCTTATTAACTGATTATTTCTTGGTTATTATTGGGAGGAAGATATGTTCCTAGATCCCCCAACTTTTCACTGCAAATTGGAATACTATTTGTGGAATAGTGTTGGACTATGTGTACTTTAAATAGTAATAGTGCCATACAATAATTTGAGCAATGTTTCCCTTGATCATCCCAGGTCCTTTGCCTGATTTCCAAACTCAATATATGGATGAATGTCAATGCAGGAATTGCTGTTAAAGGATTCATTTCGGCAATTAGTCAATTTAGATTTTTTTTTTCAAAACAATATCAACCAAATTTGGCACGTACATATGATCTAGAATTGCCAAGATGGTGATCAAATTTACATCATGTAAAAATTTACGTTTTTCACTTCGATTTGTATCAAAGTTGGCACACATGTACAGGTGGGATCTAGATTTTCCTAGAAGAGGCCAAATTTACCAAAAGCACATAACTGGGGTCATGTGAAAGGTTAAATTTACATTTTTCACCCTGATTTGCCCAAAATATGAAAACACAAACAGGAATGGGTCCTGTAATTACACAGGAAAGTTAATTTTGTGAAAGTGTGCCTGTCTGCAAGCATCTGTTAAGGTCTTTATATGTGTCTACTAATCCGTATCTCGTTGGCCGTGCAATCACTTTGATGTAGTGTGAATCTTTTAAAGTTCTCCATCGGGATGAACTGGTTGGTGGCTGTTGCAATGCAGTTCCCCTCCAGAACAGAAGAGGGTGCAACATTTTTCAGTGCTTACCAGTCGAGTGAGTATAAGAGAATTTGTGCAGAGCTGGACATGTCCCAACTTGTCCTCTAACACCCGAAACGGAGGTGTTCCTTTGTCTCGCTTCATCAGCGAATCGGTCGTGACGCGCGAAGCCTCCGCGCGGCTTTCCATGACAAAATCTCTTGTTAAAAGTGAAATCTGCCGGAAAATGGCTGATGTCCAGCTCTTGTGATAACCAGAGAAAGAGCACACGACGGTCTCGTATCCACAGAGCCATCAGCTTAGAAATGATGCAGTGGTTTGTGCCGCGACATCGCAGCTCGGAGCGCGGTGCACCAACCATCCTTAAAGGGGTCCTTAAAGCTGTAGTTAAAGTCCTTATTCTCTGTGAAGCCCGTAAAATTTTCACCAAAAGCCAGATAAATTTTTCGAATGGTTTCCAGGTGCCAGTCTCTAATAGCTTCTGAAAAAATTCTGATGGAAAAAAAGGCCTTTTCATTCAGCCATATCCAGACAATGAAAATCGGATGAGGGGGCGGAAAAAAAAAAAAAAAAAAAAAAAAAAAAAAAAAAAATATATATATATATATATATATATATATATATATATATATATATATATATATATATATATATATATATATATATTATTATTATTATATTTTGGATAACATTTTTTGATACATTCTTTGGTTTACTTGTTGACAATAATCTAAAAAAGTAAAATATAATAAAATAAAATAAATCCTCAAGGACTATAACAGAATGAAAATGCTAAATGGTAGGCCATTTAGCACTCAAATTCATCACCAACACTTAAATGCCCTAAAACTTTAAATGCACTTAAAGGAACTGAGTTGTTATGACAACAATTCATTTTTAAGTTAGTTTAATTAATGGAGATGAGTGACTATAACTTTTTTTTTCAAAGTTTGAGTTACATTAACTTAATTATTGTATTAAAATGGAGTGTTTGGTTTAACAGTGTACTTAATTCTTTTAGGTTATGCTTTGAAGTTTTGCTTACTTAATTAGTTTAAGTCAGTCAACAATTCTGAGTTTACTTTTCTCAAAAAGCAAGACCATGTTCCACGAACGTGAAATATTTAAGTAAGTAGAATTTTTTTTTAACTTTGAGTTTACATTACTTAATCTTTTTAAGCAATTTTAACATTTGGGTTTACAGTGGAGTTAACATAATTTGTAACTACTGTTTGTCAAAAGACAATGAAGAGGTTCCAAAAGCATAAATCCAACTTGAGAAGAAGCTTTTCCAAAAACATTCCTGTTTCAGCTTTGTATTAATCAGCACTCACTGACTTTGTTCCAAGCCCATTTACACAGAGATGACATTCTGCCATTTATGTAATAGGTATTTATAAAATACTTTTTCTACCCGGGCGACAGCTCAACGAAACATCATTTTGACAAATCTGAGGCTCGAGCCAAATGATGTTGTGACTTTGGGTTTTTCTGACGTTTCTTTTTGACATCTTCATTTCCACCTGTCGTTGTGATGGCATCTCACTTGTTTGATCTACGCACAGGTGAACCCATCTGTGCGCATCACGTGTGTCGGAGAGGACCCGCTGTGACCTGCAAATGTCTTATTTTGATTCAGCCGAGGCTCATCGAGTCACTACGGTGACCCGGAGCCTGGCTCTTTCTCTGGTGACTAAGTTGTTGCATAAAACGGCAACATTCAGATAACATCTCCCTGGCATTCATCACAGCGTAAGGTCCACAGAGCACCGTGGCATTTCGCCGAGGTTAGATGCTTTTCTTTTTATGATAAGAGCTTAAAACTATCAGATGGATTTCCAGAGAAGAAGCAGCAAAAAGCAGGTGTCTGACAGTTGTAAAGGTTTCCCCGTACAAACAGCTCCGCCAATCCAGATCTGGATCATCTCCAAAATTCAGCAGAGTCTTCCATGTCCTAATATCTATCTGTGGTCCAAATTTGGTGACAATCCATGAATTAGTTTTGATGTAATCCTTCAAAGCCTATAAAGTGAAATCTTGATCCAGAATCTGGATCCGGTGTCACAAACTGAATGGTCCGCCCTTAAAAATCTATCTGCCCTGCCTTCACTGTGCATATGCGTCATTTCGGACAACAGCAGCACATCTGAGACGGAGTCTCTTCACCCAAAGCAATTAAATGGATTAATGAGATTATTAACCATCAGATGATAAAGGTTAAACCTCTTAAATCTTTCTAAAGTCAGTTTTAAGCAGAAATGAGGCAAAAATCTGTGGTGCTTTGAAATGACCGACCTGCAGTGAAGGCATCACCTAGCAGCTTGTGTAGCCACGGCGCTCTGATCGCTTCATCTGTCTTTTATGATGAAATAATGCTGAATTTATGTGGAAATGATTGTTGTACAAAAGCTTCAGATATCTGTCGCTGAGATAGATGATGACTGGAGTGCAGTTTGAAGCAGAAACGAGGTAATAATCTGTGAATTGCGGCTAATGACGCCTGCGCAGTAAAGGCAGGGCGGACCGATTTTTAGGGGGGACCGTTCGGTCTGTGACACTGGATCCGGATCACCTCTAAAATTTAATGCTGTCTTTCTTGGCCTAATACGTGTCCGTGGTGAAAATTTATTGCGAATCCGTAAGTAGTTTTGACATAATCCTTCCAAGTCTATATAAGTGAAACTTGATTCAGAATCCGGATCCGGATCCTGATTACCTCCAAAATTGAATGGAGTCTTCCATGGCCTAATAGCTATCTGTGGTGAAAAGTTTGTCAATATCCGTGCAGTAGTTCTGATGTAAGCTTGCTAATAGACTGACAGACAGACAAATAAATAAATAAATAATTTTATTGCATTCTTAGCAGATGTAATAAATCCCATATACTGGCTGTTGGATGCAAGTTGCAGGATTAAAATGACAAAATGTACCAGAGATGTCATAAATTACTGTGCACTTTTCCATTTTGAACTGTCTGCCTCACTTAAAACTCCACACCATCATTTGCCAAGATAAACATCTCAGTGTAATACACAAACTGTGCTTTTATTTTGAAATGCAACTCAAACTTAACTGAGGTTGACAGTTGGAATTTAACCAAAGTACAATTGATAATTATACTCAAATTAATTTTATGTCAACACTACAAAAAGTAGTAGAGACATATACTTTTAGCTGTACTTAGAAAAAGAACGACACCAAAATTACAACTAAGTGATTAACAACTAAAATTCAATTGTTTTATGTTGTTAATAATAATAATAATAATAATAATAATAATAATAATAATAATAATAATAATAATAATTTATTATTGTTCTTACATTCATGATTGCAGTCACAAAGAATGTTCATTTTTGGATTTTATTTAAAATCCAAACCAATAAGAAAACAAAAACTACTACTACAAATAACAATCATAATAATAATAACAAGAATAATAAAATCCCTTATGGTTATAATGCCTTTAAAATTTTTACTCCTTCAATTTTGTCACTATTGTAATTTTTCACCATTTGCAAGGTTTTGTTTGTCAGTTTGTTCAAAGCACAGACAACTTTAAAAATACAGTGTTGTGTGGGCCGCCAGAAGAGGAGGTACTGCTGGCCCACCACCAGAGGGCGCCCTGCCTGAAGTGCGGGCTTCAGGCACGAGAGGGCGCTGCCGCCACGGACACAGCCGGGGTTGACAGCTGTCACTCATCAACTCATGACAGCTGTCACCCATCTCCACTTCATCAATCCACTCCATAAAACCCGGACGTCATCTCCACCTCGCTGCTGAGATACCATCTACCTGTGAAGGTAATTGTCTCTGCTGACTTAAAACTAAATAATAGTCTGAACTCTTGCAGCCGTTTTCCTGTAAGTGTTGCCTTATCTGCTAACAACAACAATAAAATCCCTTATGGTTATAACGCCCTTTAAAATTTTTACTCCTTCAAGATTGTCACTATTGTAATTTTTCACCATTTTCAAGGTTTTGTTTGTGTTTGTTCGAAGCACAGACAACTTTAAAGCTTTAACTTTTAACCTTTTTATTTATTTATTTTATAATTTACGTCATAAATCACTTTTATTTTGTTCCCTAATATTATATAAAGTATTCATAATATTATATTACATGCTCAAAGTTCACATAATCTGGAAGCATTTTTTTTTTTTCTTTTCCGTCCATCCCTCCATTGGTCCGTTTTTGCTTTTCAGTGCAATATCTCAAGAAGCAGTTGAACTTTAATTTCAACTGGAA
The DNA here is from genome assembly GCF_902500255.1 of Thalassophryne amazonica. Classification (NCBI taxonomy): domain Eukaryota; kingdom Metazoa; phylum Chordata; class Actinopteri; order Batrachoidiformes; family Batrachoididae; genus Thalassophryne; species Thalassophryne amazonica. The sequence goes on along the minus strand of NC_047124.1, from coordinate 19,389,782 downwards.
GTCAACACTACAAAAAGTACTAGAGACATATACTTGTAACTGTACTTACAAAAAGAACAACAGACACCAAAATTACAATTAAGTGATTAACAACTAAAATTCAATTGTTGTTATGTTGTTATAATAATAATAATAATTTATTATTGTTCTTACATTCATGATTGCAGTCACAAAGAATGTTCATTTTTGGATTTTATTGAAAATCCAAACCAATAAGAAAACAAAAACTGCTACTACAAATAACAATCATAATAATAATAACAACAACAATAAAATCCCTTATGGTTATAACGCCCTTTAAAATTTTTACTCCGTCAAGATTGTCACTATTGTAATTTTTCACCATTTTCAAGGTTTTGTTTGTCAGTTTGTTCGAAGCACAGACAACTTTAAAGCTTTAACTTTTAACCTTTTTATTTATTTATTTTAGAATTTACATCATAAATCACTTTTATTTTGTTCCCTAATATTATATAAAATATTCATAATCTTATATTACATGCTCAAAGTTCACATAATCTGGAAGCATTTTTTTTTTTTTTCCGTCCATCCCCCCATTGGTCCGTTTTTGCTTTTCAGTGCAATATCTCAAGAAGCAGTTGAACTTTAATTTCAACTGGAAGTCAACACTACAAAAAGATTTAAAATTTAAATAAGAAGAGATGAATAAAACTAGTACAGACAGACCACCAGAGATCATGTTGGGAAGACCTACGGATACAATCTGAACAAATCTTATACAAATATTTTGCTGGATATTTGCTGGACAGGCAGATTAGTTACAGTTACAACGGCATCTAACATTTTATCATTGTGTTATTTAACTCTATAATTGTATTTTTCAAGTTGTAGCCAAAAATTCCAAGTTACCATTACTGCATGTTGGTGCCCTCGACAAAAAAAAAAAAAAAAAAAAAAAAAGTTACATCAGGTTCAGTGCCAGAAAAAGTCACTTCAATTTCATCAGGTCACACCAGAAAATGTGCACAATTCTCCAACATGAGTCACTGTAAAGAACAATTAAAGATTCAAAGGCATCTTTTATTTATATACGTACAGTATATTGCAAAACTGTATTTCCATGTGTTGCCACGAGGCAACACCGCAGGTCTTTCTAGGACAAAATTCTGTTCATTGATGGAGTTGAGTTGGTGGAAAAAAATGGCGAAATCGAGCAGCTACGGTCTTTGCCTGTGACAGTGAAAGGATCCTAGAGTAGAGTTTGAAAGTTATATTGGTTTTTCAAGTTTTGGCTGGTTCACCCATGAAGACTTTTTAGGGAGGCGGGGTTCCTCGACCAACTGAAAAGTACCAAAAGATATAGAATATAAACTGCAAACCAGTGAGCCACAAACAGGTTCATAAGTATTTCAACAGTGACGTCATTAATATGTAAATTTATCTTTGTAAGCCACAACAATCGAGTTCAAATTAAACAATCAATATGTGTTGGTGTGGAAAGTGTGAGCTTTAACTCAAGTGCTGAACAAAACCATTGCATTAACCATTTAGGAGTGGCTGCACTTTCTATACATAGTAGCCCCATTTTCAGAGCCCATAAATAAGGATAGAGGTGAAGGTAGCCACCAACACACCTAGGCAACTCTGAAGGATTTATATGCTACTGTGGTTGTTATTGTACAAATTGTGCATTGTGCAACTGTTGTCTGTTGCACCATCAGCTATACATGTTCAGAGCGCTTACATAACTGCTCAAACTAAAAATAAGGGTCATTTTTAACTGTGCAGGAAGGAGACTAGTGAGGGAAGCTACCAAGACATGGAGAGCATTCTGAAGGAAATAGAAGCTTCTGTGAGTGTGACTGAAGACCATAATTTATATGTTTCGAACACTTAAGGAGTTGCACAAACTAGCAAGAAGGAGACTAGCGAGGGAAGCTACCAAGACACTGAGAGCATTCTGAAGAAAATACAGGCTTCTGTGCATGTGACGGGAAACACTATGCATCGTGCAACTTCCGGCTGTTGCACCATCATTTATATATGTTTTGAGCACTTAAGGAATTGCACAAACTAGCAGGAAAGAGACTAGTGAAGGAAGCTCCCAAGACCCCAACAGCATTCTGAAGGAGATACAAGCTTCTATGAGTGTGATTGGAGACACTGTGCATCATGCAGTGTTTGGCTGTTGCATCATCAACTATACATGTTTCAAGCACTTAAGGAGTTTCACAAACTAGTGGGAAGGAGACTAGTGAGGGAAGCTACTAAGACACTGAGAGCATTCTGAATACCATTTAGGCTTCTGTTGCTGTGATTGGAGACGCTGGGCATTGTGCAACTTTTGGCAGTTGCACCACCCTTCACATGTTTCAAGCACTTAAGGAATTGCACAAACTATCAGGAAAGAGACTAGTGAGGGAAGCTACCAAGGCACCAAGAGCACTCTGAAGGAGATACAGGCTTCTGTTGCTGTGATTGGAGACACTGGGCATTGTGCAACTTTTGGCTGCCGCACCCTCATTCACACGTTTCAAGCACTTAAGCAATTGCACAAACCTGCAGGAAAGAGACTAGTGAGGGAAGCTACCAAGGCACCAAGAGCACTCTGAAGGAGATACAGGCTACTGTTACTGTGATTGGAGATACTGTGCATTGTGCAACTTGTGTCCGTTTGCTTCACCAGTCACAGCTTCATGGTGGAGTGGCACATGGAAGGACTTTAATAAAAGAAAAATCAAACATATGCTTGAGTTTCCCATGTGAAAAATGACAAAATTATCTCATATATTATAAAATACCAATAGAACTCATTAGAACCTCTAAAATGCCTTAAAAGGGCTGTTTTAAAAGCTTCAGTTTTTGATCTTGGGTGTGGGTTTATAGTTTTTGCATAATGCTGTATTCAAAGTTCAATTTCCAGGTTGGCGGCATGCAGGCGCATTGCAGAGCGCATGTTTATGTATACAACATTATTCTTGTATCACATTACCACTGCGCATCCTATCCAAACACACTCACAAACACACACTTTTATTGCTGCTCATATTGATAAAACCCAGAGCTTGATATTATTGCCATGCAGAATACGAGATGTTCATCTCCACAAATGCAATCTTATTTGTTTGTGCCTTTCTGAAGCTTGCCGATGCTCGCCTCGCTTTGGGGACATTAGCGGCGAGAGAGCGAGGGAGCGAGCGAAGGAGCCAGAAAGAAAGAGCTGACATACATAAAAGACCCCAAGTGCCACAAATGGGATTTCAATCAGTTTTAATCTACTTGAGTCCTTGAGGTCTTCTTCGTGTTGTAGAACGCCTTGGCGGACACAGTCTGTGTCCTTCATGCATCAGGCCTGCGCTCGAATCTCCCATCCTGTGCGTGCGGTATAATCCGGCTCCATTAATGACTTGATAGGACGGCACGTGCTAATAAAAACAGACTGCAGTGGTGTTGAGCCTTAAAACATCTTTGTCATTGCGCATTTCCAGTTTTATGGTTGCTGGGCGTGCACCCCCCTTTTTTTCCCTTCCTTTGAGAAGGTGAAAATGCTAAATAAGCCATCGAGGTGTCGGGTTTCCTGTAGCTGTGTTATTTGATGTTCCAGTCTGTGAGAAGTCAAACTAATAAAAAATAAATAAATGAATACATATCGAATCTCTGAGGTGAGATATGCTCGTCTACTCATCTCTGTTTATTTCAGTAGACAACATTCTCTCTGCATTGCATCTGCAATTCTTGACGATGTCTTGCGCGCACTCGAAAGTGCATAACACAAGAGCACTGGGGGTGTGTCCAAGTCCACATTGCTGTCAAATGCAGGCGCGACAAGTTGTGTGTACGAGGTGGAATTTGGCATTTAATGTTGCTCGTAGACTGCTGCTTACTGACCAGTGTTTTATCGTGGCTTTATAGATTCTAAACAACCTGGTGCTTTCAGGCCAGTGACATGGATGATGTGTGTGTGGAGAGTTAGTGGTGTGTAAGACCAATAATCAGTTGAGCCGATAATTGGCATTGGCCAATAATCCCTCTGAGTACTCTGTAGGGATAGACCAATAATCGGCTGGATCGTCCAGCCCAATAATCAGCATCGCCGATAATCGGCATTGGCCGATAATTCCTCTGGGTATTCTGCAGGGACAGACCAATAATCGGCTGGATCGTCCAGGCCAATAACTGGCATTGGCCGATAATCCCTAGGGATAGACCGATAATTGGCTGGATCGTCCAGGCCAATAATTGGCATCGCCAATAATCGGCATGACCAATACTCAACCAATATCGGCCGAGCTGAATATCGGTCTATCCCTAACCCAGACACTCTGACTCCACTGTCAAATATTACAATTAGGGCAATCATTGATTATTCAAAGATCACAGTCATGTCCATAAGTGTTGTCCGCAAACTGTCTAATGCAACCCTTTTTGGGTGGAGTTGTTTCCTCAAGAAGTGAAGTTTTTTATTTTATTTGATAAGATCAGTCAGATAAAATATGCCACCACCTTGAGACACAGTGAGACAGACTGACTGTTACACTTAACTTGCTGCGGTTGCCAGAAGGAGTGACACAGCTGCAGAAGGGCACAACTCCAGAGACCAGCGAACGAGATAGTCTTGTCGAGGGTCACTGCGGTGGTTGTGGCGGCAGTCATCGCTCAGCGAGGAATCTCATTTGGTGGGGAGTGGATAGGTGTGCAGCCATCTTTTGCGATGTCACTGACTTTGCTTATAGTCGAATAGGTGACCAGTTCTGAGGACCGTGATGGTGTGGTGATTGTAATGGCGCTTTCGTGTACGTGCAGGGCGGCGTGCATGTGCAGGAGAAGAAAAATATGATACATAAAACACATTTATGCTTTGTCACATTTATAAAGCTGCATTGCAAGCTATATAAATGGCTCCTGTGCTTGGAGACGCACATCCCTGGGCAGCTTGCATATGAGGAATTGTTCCAGTGAATCAGGCAGTGATAGAGACAACAGCATGCGTCAGGTTCTGGCTCTGGGCTATTAGACAGAACCAGAGCTCCGATCATACTGCATCAGCCTAGTGGTTTGATTTGATGCAGAGAGGAAAAGGAGGAGGCCGCGGCCTGTTGGGGAAACACGTCGTGTCATCTCCGACGGCCAGTTATCATGATAGCCGCTATTTCAGCGCCGTCTAGAGAGATGGGACCTGGAATGACGGTCCAGTGGTGAATCTATAATGTTGCTGCTCCTCTATTTTGTGTTTAAAACACACGTGGATGGTGCAGACAGAAGACTAATGACTGAGGGCTGTGGCCCTGTCAAAAGGAGAAGAGAAGGTGGATGGAGCAGGCAGATGGGGGGGTCGCCGCCTGAGGTGGGGTGCATATACTGGGGTATGCTGGATTTTGACAGATATTGACAGTTTTAGAGTATCCCAGAATCCTTTGCGTGCTGGGGAGGCAGACTTGATAATGGCTCAGTTTAATGCTAACTTTAACATCAAAAATGCCATAGACATGCTAACGCATTAGCATTGATCTTGTTTTTAAGTTATTAAATACATCTATCAACTGTTTCAGAAGACCATAACAGGTTGGTTTAACATAAAAAGGTAAATATTACTTACAGACATGTGCTCTTTAGGGTTTTAGCGGGGAAAAATTAAGATAAAGTGAAATAAAACAAAGAACTAACAAAGCAGTAGATCGAAGCACTGCGTCATTGGTTCAAGGTTTAAAGCAAAGCCGTGCTGCAGAAATGGTTGATTATACAGACCCACTGCAGGGTCTGTAATCAATGTAGAGAAATGATAATTTTCCTGACAAACACCCCTAAAAACAATGGCCACTCTGAAGGACCGATAAGGGAATCGTTAAGCAAAAAGGCTATTGATGTCGATGGATCGAATCATTTCTTAAGGATACCCAAAAAGAACCAGTTCCCAACACACAACCCTAACAGCAACACGCTTTTTAAAAAATAAAACTCACATTAAAGACTCACGATTATCTTAGTTAAACACCTAAATACATATTTTGGTTAAACTCACCTCGATAACGACGCAATGTTGCAGACAAGTTGCTTGTTGCTTGTCCACTCCACCACCCGCGAACGCTTGTTTACACTGACAATGAAATCTCAGCCTCCCCAGCAAGAATGTGATTACGTGCGAGATTTGACACCTTAAAGGCATCAATAGAGTACATCCAGAAAGTATTGACAGCACTTTTTCCACCTTGTGTTATGTTACAGCGTTCTTCTGAAATGGAGTAAATTCATTCTTCCCTCAAAATTCTACTCACAACACCCCATAATGACAACATGACTTTTTTTTTTTTTGCAAATTTATTAAAATTTAAAAAATTATGAAATCACGTGTACATAAGTATTCACACCCTTTGCTCAATACTCTGTTGATGCACCTTTGGCAAGAATTACAGCCTCGAATCTTCTTGAATATGATGCCACAAGCTTGTTGCACCTATCTTTGTGCGGTTTTGCCCATTCCTCTTTCCAGCACCTCTCAAGAAAATGGCTGTGCGCTACAATACGCATCATTCAGGAGGGTATGGATAAAAGTGGCTGGTACTTAACGTCATAGTGATAATGTTATTTTGATGCCCTTTCTTCTAGGCCAGGGGTCAAATTAGGGTAAGGGTAAGTAAACTAGGGTCGGGGTAAACTATTATCATCCCATCATTTATTTCTGCCATTAATCTCATAATTTTGCATAAATTAGGATTGTTATTGAGGATCATAGTCATGCACCAATATTATACACTGCTCCTTTGAATCTTTGCATAAATTATGAGACTAATAAAAGCTCAAGGTTTTGTCAGTATAACAGACAAAAATTAACCACACATTTCTACATACTATAAATCACTACATATTTTACAGCAATAAATATTGATTTTCTCGATCCATGTACAGTTCCACACTAAACCCAGAGCCTAGTGCACTCTATGGACAAATGTCAACAGATTGCTACAATGTTTTTATGAAAGATTATTTGAACACTTTGAAATATTTGATAAAGTATTGTATATATATATATATATATATATATATATATATATATATATATATATATATATATATATATAGTCCCCACATGCTGTGTGGTGTGGTTCCAGATGGAGGTGTAGATTGTTGGCTTTTAGTGGGTGTGTCTGAGTTTTGCTCTAGTTTACAGCCTGTATTTGGTGCAACACTTCAGTTTCTCTGTGCTTTTGGGACCCTAAACGTGATGGTATGTCGGGGGGGAGGAGACAAAGAAAGCTTCTGGAAGGAAAAATTCTAATTCATATTCCCATTGTGAATTAGGTCAGAGAATAAAGCATTAGAGGGAACAGAAGAAAGGGCTGGCTCTGCTTCCGGGCAATGACATTTAAAAGATTAAATTTTTACTGAAAGATGTTTTTTAATCTTTGCTTTTTTAAGAATTTCAAGAGCAGACATGAAATTGCCTTCTTTAAAAGCATTATTTATATTATGTTCTACTCTTTAACTACTGGAATTTACTATAAATAGAAAAACGAAAGAAAAAAAAGCCTTTTAGTTTTAAGTGTGCTTTCATCCATTATGTTTTCATTGATGTCTGTTTGCCAGCAAAATATCTCAAAAAAAGGAAATTAATAGATTTCAAATCATTTTTGTGGATAGGTTGGGCTTGGGTTAATGATTTCATTACATTTTGGTGCAGGTCCAACTCAAAGAGTGGGCCTTGCCTTCAATCTTTCAACTTTGCTCTTTAATCTTGACTCTTTTGATCCAGATTCTGCCTTTGATCTTTCAGTTGTGATGCTGATTCCTTTGATCCTGAAAACAGGATAAAAACACTGAAAGACAAACAGAAATCAAACCAACTTTTATTTGTTAGCAAATCAAAGCTGACAATCAGGATCAAATCTTGGAGACCAGAATCAATGTTCATCGATCAGGAACAAAGACCAGCCGTTAGAATCAAAGGTGATCGATCAGAAACAAAGCTCAGGATCACAAGTCAGCACTCACAAACAAAGATAGGCAATCATGATCAAAAGTCATCAATCAAGGTCAGAGATGAGTTTTCATGATCCAAAAATTGTCTATCCATAGGTCTCCTTTGATCCAGACTGAGATAATGATCCAGATCTGGCAGATAAAAACGGGTTTTTGTACATTGATTTGTGTTCTCCACCTGTCCACCCAGCTGTAAATGGATGCCAGCCTTATCCATTCTAGTGGATCAAAAAGAAGTCCCATACATTTGATCCACTAGAGTGGGCTTGGAGGTTTAATTTAAGTGCACTGTGGGGTCTTGGCGGTTTGTATTAGGTAGTTTTCACTCATGACCCACATGAAATATTTAATGAAAACTTAATCAAATTCTGCTATATGTAAATGTTACTGATATTCCGGAACCCGCAATTTTCCGTCCCCAAAAAAAGCCTGCAATCATCACTGAGGCAACATCACTGACAGCGAATGTGAGAAACAACCAAAGCTCCAAATGAGTGTCTCGCTGTATGAGTCTGGGTTTTTTTTTTCCGCCACCATTTTCTAAATATTAATGTTGCGTCCTCCCTCCAGAGTGACTGATATCAAAACAGTTTCTTTATGGATTTACACAGGCGCACACAAAAATACAGAGCTGCTTGTGTTTTGCAGTATGACAAGCCGAAATCTAACACAAAGAATGCTTGTGTTTTCCCCGCGGGGAGAAAAACTGACGAGTGGTGCACATTAGCATAAAAATAATGCAAAGTGTCGCGCTCTGGCTTTCATTCTGTCGGCAGAGTTACTGTAATTTTTCCATCTATTAACCTCGCATTGTGGATTTTTTCCCCCCGCTGTTGTTTCTCCCTGATGAACCCCGAACAAAATGAAATTATTTTTTTCACAGCTCGTTACAAATTGACCTTTATTCTTCAAATGACAGTTTCAAACGCAGGCTGGGAATGATTAAACGTATGTTGCATCCACACCTTTCTTTTCCAGACATCTAAAATGTTAAAAAAAAAAAAAAAAAAAAAAAAAATGTTTAATAGGGTATACGCATTGCTAGAAAGTTCATAAGGGTCATAACGTTTTAAAAATTAACAGTGTGTTTGGATTTGGTTGTCTGCTTACAAGTATTTCAGTGAAATTATCAAACTTTTAAAGTGTTTGTTTTAAGAGACATAAAAAAATTAGCCTCCAGCAGCTGAGCTTGCCAGAGTGTGATGCTAATATTAGCTCATTGCACCAATGCGTGAGGATAATGTTAGCTTGCCCCGTTAGTGTGTGATGCAAATGTTAGCTCATCTTGTCAGGGCATGATATTAATGCCAATAATTCGTTTCAGTGTGTGACACATGCATTATTTTAACCTCAGTCACAGTGTCATAGTAATATTAGGTCATTTTGTTCATGTGTGATGCTAATGTTAGCACATCATGTCAGCCCATGATGCTACAGTCTGTCAGAGTGTGATGTTAGCGCATCCTGTTCTTATGTGATGTTAGCGCCAGCTCAGTTTGTTTATGCATGACGATAATGTCAGCTAATCTTGTCAGTACATGATGCTTATATTAGTTCATCCTTTCAGTGTGTGAATTTTCCCGAGAAGTTCTTGTTTGGTTCCCAGAGTCCAGCTGCATCATGTGATAGTATACCATAGTGTATTCCGTTGCGTACTATGAACATAATGGATCGTCTGGGTACTGTCCGCCTCCTACTCAATGCGTACTGAGTATTTAGACACCCAACAGACTGCACACACTGGCGTTTGCCCCAACTATACTATGCTAGTATGCGCATTTGAATGTAGCCTATGCTACACTACGTATGCAAGTGTTAGCCTTGTGGAGGTAAAGAAATCTGATGGATCTTCAATGAAGACTCAATCACATCCCACAGAAGAAATAAGAAACACAGCAACAGACATGGATAGTAAACACAGATGACCTGAGATCCTGTTGGGAAGAAATCTGTACATATTTTACAAGAAGGTTTTGCTGGATATTTTCAAGACAACACTCAGACAAGTCTGAACTGTCAGTTACACTGACAATAATATTAACCTAATTCGCCAAAATCATGATGCATTTTTCCTTGCTATAAGTCCAACATTGCAGTTTCCCAGTTTCAACTGAATACAGCATGAACTTCACTGTATTTGCTGCAGAAGCTCCCCCCAAAATATATACTTTACCAGCATTAAAATTAGCTGTAATGTGGCAATGTACAAAAATAAAGGTACTTTAAAATACCTATATCCTTACATTAGAGCCCGGCCGATATTATCGGCCGATATAAGCCCTTTTCATAGTACTCACTATCGGCCGAAATTTTTCCAATAGAATGCCGGTAATTTCTCATAAACAGAACAGTTACTGAAATAATGTTTGTGTCGGCAATGTAAAATGTCCTCGCACCGTTTGTCCAGTAGATGGAGCTCATACTCCATTGAACTGAGAGCTGCTTACACCCCTGCTTAAATGTGTTCATCACCGGCCCCCGTAGTTCGCCGTCACACTGCACTGATCGGCTGACAAAAGCATACAAGTAAGTTTATAAGGATCTATATCCTTATCCTGAACCTATATCTAAGTTGTAGCAACAAGAGGTACAAGATCAGATGTATTTCACAACTCTTTTTCAGGATATGTATTTGCTAATTTCACAAAGGTTTAATTCTTGATTGCATGTTTTGAACTTGAAAATTCTTCTCTGTTATAAAGTTAATCAATATGAGGACAAAGCTTCAGCTTTTAGCTCATACCTTTTTTGTTAAGGGTCCATACATTTTAGTCATTAAAAAGATAATAATAATAATAATCGGCTGATTTATCGGCTATCAGCAAATCAGCCGTTTTATCGATTATCTGCATTTTTTTTCCAAATATCATTATCGGCATCGGCCTCAAAAAAATCCATATTGGTCGGGCTCTACCCTACATGATATAAATTTTGTCAAGTTTGTGGTAAATCAGGTAGACATTCTACTTGCACAGACATATAAATGTGCAAATTTGAAGATATGTCACATGAAATGCTAACCACATTAAACGGTTGGCAAAAAAAAGGTAGATAAATGCAATTTTGCACAATATGTTACCTTAAAGGAAATACTGGCTGGTGCCATTTTTTTCTCTCTCTCTGTAAAATGATGAGTGTTAACGCAGTAGAAGATGAATATAGTCGACTGTGTGCAGGAGTAATTTCACATGCACACATTGACTGTAAATATTTAATAGCCCAGAAAATATAGCGCGCATTCTGACGCACCGCTACGCTCACTCCTAATGAAGCTGCATCGTCCATGTATCCATTTTTCCCAGAATCCACTGCAGTCCGCCTTCATAAATCTGCAGGGCCGCAGTGATGAAGTGGACCCAGGTGTTCCACGGTTCTGAGTTGTTGATAACGTCAGGGTGTTATTGATGTCCTATTGTTGTGCATCGCGCGCTCTGTTTTATTATAATTAATGCGGCTGCAACGAGGAAGAGAATGTTGTTTTTCTGTTTGCAAAGTACTCGATAAGCGTGCGCAAATGGAAAGAAAAAGCATCAGCAAAGGTCAGATTTCAAGTTCTGCTTTTTATCAGGATGCATCGAGTTGTTTTGAAAAAGAAAAGGAAGTCGAACCTTCACATAAGTGCCACGTCTGGGCGTCAAACGAGACGTTGGGCTCTTGTGTTGAAGCACGATGGAGGATGGAGCACTTCACAGCGAGGCGGTCGCACCAATCACGCACTTCGGCGTTCTAGTGCAGCGGATAAGAGAATATTTAGAGGGGAATCCTGCAAATGGTGATAAAAACATCAAATTCGGCAGAAATACTCCTCAGACAATCCTCTTTTGAAAAAACGATTGGCCACTTGAATTTTCAATCAGTGGTCAGGTAGGGGTCAATTGAAGAATTACACAGGAGTCACAATTAAAAGATGCTCCAGTCATATTGAAAAACATTCCACATTATTTGTCTGATCATAAAGATTCCAAAAAGGTATAGTTTGGACTAACTGTGACTGAATCCTATGGCGTTACGGGATAAAACAGCAAAAATGGTGATAAAGGTCAGTTTTATTTTGTACAGGGGCCAAAAGTTAAAGTTGCCCAATTTTGGTCAAAAGTGATGCAAACTACTAGTTAAGTTAACACGGTTTTTGAAAAGGAATAGTTTGGACCATGTATCATCCTTACTTATCACGTTACAGGGTAACATATGTCACATGTCATAGAATCCAATAGACGTGGACCTTGTTTGACCTTTACTTTGAAGACCAAGCATTCAACACTGTCAACACTATTCCATTTATTAATCCTATTAGCTCAACCAATAATTTGCATCACTTTTTTACCAAAATTGGAGCAACTTTTACTTTTGACCCTGTACAAAATGACACTGACCTTTGTCATTCTTGCTGTTTTTATCCCATAACTCCATAGAATTCAGTCACAGATAGTCCAAACTATACCTTTTTGGAATCTTTATGATCAGGCAAATAATGTGGAATATTTTTCAATATGATTGGAGCATCTTTTAATTTTGACTCCTGTGTAATTCTTCAATTGACCCCCTACCTGACCACTGATTGAAAAGTTAAGTGACCAATCAGTTTTTTCAAAACAGGAGTGTCTAAGGAGTATTTCTGCCAAATTTGATGCTTTTATCACCATTTGCATGATTGTTTCACTTATCTGTTGCACTATTCCGATCCTTCAGATGCTCATACGTTACTTATTTGTCGCGGCCGTATCTTTCCTCTAAGTGGATCACGTATATATGCATATAGAATTAAAATCACAATAAGCCGGGGTTGTATTATAGTTAGATTTTCATCTGATCTCTGTGAAACTTTATGGAATAATCAGTCTCGTTAAGAGGAAGAGCCCATTAAATGTTGGTGCACACTGGTATCTGGATGTGGAGTCTGAATATAATTTTCAAACATCTTGCTCAACTGCGCAATAGTTTTTCATCTGCTCACATTGAAATGTAGTGGAATAATGAGTCTTATCAAGAAGAGAAACCTATTTTATATTTATATATATATATATATATATATATATATATATATATATATATATATATATATATATATATATATATATATATATATCGATTCGCTGTTTGAGCGAGACAAAGAACACCTCCATTTCGGCGTGTCAGAGGACAAGTTAGGACATGTCTATCTCGGCACGAAGCCTCCGCGTGGCTTTCCATGACAAAATCTCTTGTTAAAAGTGAAATCTGCCGGAAAATGGCTGATGTCCAGCTCTTGTGATAACCAGAGAAAGTGCACGCAACGGTCTCATATCCACAGAGCCATCAGCTTAGAAATGATCTGGCGTTTTCTAGCTCGTCGTCGCAGCTCGGAGCGCAGCGCGCCTTGCGCCATTGTGGGCCGTCCTTAAAGCTGTAGTAACAGTCTTAATCTCTGTGAAGCCCGTAAAAGTTTCACCGAAAAACACCCGAATCTTCGAAATGGTTTCCAGCTGGTTGTCTGGCAGAGCTCCTGAAAAAAAATTTCATGGAACAAAGCGGCAGTAGCTCAGTTGTTTCCAGACAATGAAAATCTGATGAGGGGGCGGGACCACTCCTTCCACAAGGCGTGCTCACAGGCGAATGACGTCACCGACAGGCGTGGAAAAACTCACGCATGCGCACGAGGGTTCAAGCTTATCCGACGTAAAAACATATGAATGAAATCCATATAGTTTTTGAAAAAATAAAAAGGTACAATACTTTATTGACAGACCTCGTATTAGTTGTTAATGTGCTTGGTAACAGTGCCAAACGTTCTTGGTTCAAACCCCACCACTGCCACATTTCTTCATGTAATGTGGAGTTGCATTAGGAAGGGCATTCGGTGTAAAACTTGTGGCAAATCAACATGCACATATACCTTGGATCTGCTGTGCGACCCCAAAAGAAAACAAGGGAGCAGCCGAAGGGTCTTACTTTTACTATATCTATATAAAATTTCGTTTGAAATCACAACATGATGCATTTTTCAAACTAGTCAACCAGTTTCTTAAAATATTTTCAGCCAACCACTTTGAAAGTTGGTGGAAAGAGGAATCATATCAAGAGGAATGGTGTGTTATACTTTGGTGTTGATCTGAATCTCTGTGGATTCAAGATCATTGTTGTTCTTTGTTTTACAGATCATGACAGTGTATTTTTGCCATTTTTCTCAAATTTCTCCAAATGTTGTTAGACAATCTTTGTGAAACTTTATGAAACGATCAATCCTACGCATAGGAAGAAGTTGTAAAACGTTAGTGATGATCTGGGTCAGGTTGTGGGTTGTAGATAATTTTGAGATGGGAGTTTCTCAAATGTTTTTCATTGAACATTTATGGAACTTGGTGGACTGATCAGTCACCATGAGGAAGAAATCTTTACATTTTTGTGTTGATGTTGGTCCGGTTTCTTTTGAACAGAGTGAGATTTTTCTACCTTTCAATTAATTTCTCTAAACATTTTCATCGGATCTGTATGGGAATACATAAAATAATCTGTGAACAAGCTGCAAAATGTGAGTTTGCTCTTCTACAGCTAGATCGGACATGTTTTGACATTTTGATCAACTTCGGAACCAAAAACCAAAGAACCAAATCGACTGAAAGATCTTTAGCACATATATGTATATTTAGAAACAGGGTTTTTCAAACGCTGTATTCTTTGGTCCCGGTGTGTCCGCTCTTTGAGTGGATCAGTGTCATACTTCATATCTTCACCTCCATGCCACTGGTGGTGAAATCCAGCCGAGGTGAGCTGACAAACGCGGCCCTTCGGCACCGAACGCCATAGTGCATCTCCTAAACGCCTGCCGCCTGTCCTCCCTGTTTCCCACAAGTCTGCTCACCAGAGTTGCCGTGGTTGATGGTCCGTGCGCTCAACCTCTCCACCTCAGCAGTCTAATTGGAAGAGAAAAGTTCCCCTGCCGCGAGCGCACGTCCAAGGGGCAACGTCTGTTTGGGAGGCTACGGGGTATGAGCAATTAATTAATAATTACTGCTTCTCAGAACCCCCTCAAGGCCGAGGCCACAATTTACAGCAGGAAGAGGTCATCAAGTGAGTCCGCGGGCTTAGCTACTGCTCAAACACCATGAATAGTAGTTTAAAGCTTTTAAATGATACTGTAGGTGCTTGTATCTGGATTTTTTTTTAAATCATAATCAGCATGGTACAGTTGATACCAAATGTAAGCAATCCCACTTCTTCTTTTGGCTCTCTAGAGTGCTACAAATCATTTTCTGCACAGTGACGGTTTTCGCCACGAAAGACCCACCGGACATCGTGTGTTTAGAGGCAGTATGTAGGCTGTGGGATTTAGTAATGTTTATTAGAAGAAATGGAATATAGTCTATAGTCCCATCTCTAGATGGGAGTGGACCCCTTCATGGAGGCAGAGAGATGCTGCTAGTTGCCCAAAACGGGACTCAGAAATGGAGGAAAGGGAATAAATGAAAAAGACATAATCGTGATTGGCAATGGCATGATCCAATCTACAATCTCACCACTAGATGCCACTAAATTGTACCCAATGTACCTTTAAGGCTGCATATGTAAACGTGCCAAATAAATAATCATATTGTCCTTTGAAAATGGAGACTACGATCACGGAATATTATCGAGAATAGCACACATTACATTACATTTAAGCATGTATTGTGAGAGTCTTCATAGATTTTTTTTTTTTCAATATTTACACATCCACTTTTAAAGTTTGATTTTATTATGTTGTTAAAAATATAACCCCATACTTTTTATAAGATGACCCACCTTTTTCCAGGCATATTTTTGGGAAAATACTTTCTGAAGCTCAAATCTTAAAAAATAAAATAAAATAAATGCTTTTATTTGAAAAAGTTAGGCTGTTTTTAAACATCTTTTAGTATTGCTTGACTGCTTGAGAGTTGTTTGATGATTCTGATGCATTTATCACCATGAGATTCAAGTCTGCATCGTAACCTCACCTCAGTCGCTGGTTAACTTACCTGACTGACTTTGGGAAAAGCACTGTGTCGTTCCTTTATGCAGCCTCCCCGGCACTGTAAGCTTTCTGGGGATTCATTGTGAAAAACAGCATAATAATAAACATCCCGTCTCAGTCTTGCTTTTGTGTTTATGGCTAAATACAGTATGCTTAGCGGTTCCAGTAATTTCAGAGGAGCTGTAAAGATAGTCTTCTTTTTGTCCAAGGAGTGCTGCAAATGTTCACTCATTCACCCTCTCATTCATTCACGTAATGGGTCCCATAAGCCCATCTGGCACCAAGCAATAGAGCACTTTCCCTTTTTAACCCCCATTACTCATGGGGTGCTGATTTCATATGATGGGTGTCAGAGCTCTGCAGTTTACATCTCCTCCTCCAGTACCCACTTATCTTCCTTTCATCTCCTCCTCGTGATTACAGCTATTTTTTTCTTCTTTTTTTTATGAAAGCTGGATGGAATCAGGAGCCGGCGTGTCAGTTTTTGGTTGATTAGTTGGATGTGTGGATGGACAGCTGAACGAATGTGAACAGGGAACACGACGTGACGGCACGGCAACATGACATAACCGCTCTGCCGGGAGTTGAGGATCCGTGCCGGCGTTGGCTGCTTTGAGACATGAGGGGAAAGTCAAAAACAGAGGAGGGACAGAAGTGATACGCACCACGCTTTTTTGTTGCAGCAACAAAATGAAAGCAATTGCCCGTTGCCTTGTATTGTGCTATTAAACCTGTGTTGCTTAATTGTCAGGATGCTTAGGCGCGAGCTTTAATGACGGCACAAAACAAACCAAAGTGCATTGTGGGTTGTTTTTGTTGTTGTTTTTTTCTCCGCATATTTGCTTTAAAAATGAGGACTGCAAGTATGTGCCTCTTGCATGATTGGGAAACGTTGCGGATGGAAGCGGTTCGGTGGTTGCCGGACGTAAATATAACAGGGTTGTGATTATTCTTTATCTTCCTCATTAAAGCGGTGGAGGAACAGCTGCACAACTGCACTGGGCAACGAAAGAAAGGAGGCACTCTGTTGTGACTGAAATGATAAAATGCATAATTAGGTAGTCAATGTTGTGTTCCATCTCTCTCTCTCTCTCTCTTCCCCTCTGTCTTGTGCTGATAGGTGCAACTCGGTGTTTCCTCCTCAATTTCAGAAATGATGTTCTTCATTATTGCGACGCAATTCCAGACCGGTCCTTCTCTCTCTCTTTTCTTACCGCTGCATTTGTCTGTGGTAATTTACCTTTATTGGCTGGCTTAGCAATTTCATCTGAACACGGGTTCGTTTAATAATGTATGGGGTCTGTTCCAAACCCACCTGTAATTGCTGCGCAGGTGGGTGCGTTCGGCTGGATGGATGCCCCAGCTGAATGAGTCAGTGTGGGAAAACGCGATGAAGAGCAGAAAGACAATGAGGATGGAAATATTCACTCACACCGTGTAACTGACCTGAATATGGCATTTAAAGGGGTCACAATGTGCAAAGTAGTTGTAAAAATGTCTTTTTGCAAGAAAAAAAAAAAACACGGGGTTTTCTGTTAAACATCTTTAAAATACCACAATTCTACATCTGAGCAAGTAGACACCATCTTGCTGTTTTGCGAAATTTAGGCCTCATTCAGCTCCTTCTGGATGGCTGTAACATATGTCACAGAAACCCATGCTTGGAGTCCTCCACAGTCTGTGAGACACACCCACTGTGACCACCTGCGCTCTGTGTGACATTCCCTCACAGTCTGCAGGAGACAGATGGTGAGTGGACTCCCTCCACAAAGGGAAATGGGGTTGGACTAACAGTGGCTCCTTTATATTTAAAGTAACAGGTATAGAAAGATGTATAAAAAGTGGAACATACAGTGATGAAAGTATAATTTATTGGTGAGGTTCAAAGATCAGTGACCAGGATTAAAGCTGAATAGCAAGGATCAAAGATCAGGGTCATACATTAGTTCAGTAATCAAGCTGTAAGGTCAGGATCAAAGATAAGTGCTCAGGATCAAGATTTAGGATCAAAGGTGAGTAATCCACATCAAAGAGCAGGATTAAGGTTCTGAAATTTGGCTCTAAGGTCAGCATCAAACATGAGTGATCAGGTTACGGATCAGCATTTGGGATCATGGCTGAGGATCAAAGGTCAGTGATCAGAGTCAAAGAGCAGTCTGGATTGAAGGTCAACATCAAAAATGAGTGATAAGAATCAAAGGTCAGCAGTCAAGATCATGACTCGGAATGAAAGGGACAGGATTAGAAGTCATCGAACTGGATCAAACCTCAGGATCAAAGAAATAATTAGGGATAAATAGTATGATTAAAGTTCTGCAATCGGGATCTATGGTCAGCATCAAAGATGAATGGCGAGAATCAAAGAATGAGAATAAAGGTAGGATCAAAGATGAATGAACAGGATATAAAGCTCAAGATCAACATTCTGCAGTTGTGATCTAGGATCAGTATTAAAGATGAGTGATTAGAGTCAAGGGTCAGCAATGTGGATCATGGGTCACAATGAAAGGCTGAAGAAGTCTCCAGATCAAAGATCAGGATCAAAGATGAGCCATTCAGATCAAAATTGAGGCTCAAAGGCAGGTGAACAGATTACACATCAGCAATAAAGGTCTAAGAATGCTACAGACACAGAAAAACCCTCTCAGAATGAACAAGAGATAACAGGAAAATGCTCATAAAGAGGTAAACAGAGGCCTGTTCAAACTTGGAGGCACGCACAGACTGAGTGTACATCAAGCTTTCAGTCAAATCACCTCGGTGATGAGTAATTTTTGGCTATAATCCTTCATATCCATTCATAAAATACCTGGATTAGCTTGTTGAAATGATGCATAATATGACCCCTTTAACGGGCATTTTTGCACACGTGTTCCTTTTTTTGTACACACACTGTCCTAAAACGTAACCTCAGTCACCCTCCCCTCTCATCTAATTGCTGTGCGCCGCCCCGCGAGGAGGATTGTGGTCACAGTTGTCTTTGTCCTTGGGTTGGAGCACCACTGGTTCACCTTGCTGGTAATAAAAAGAAGAAGGAAGGAAAAAAAAAAGGCTTACTGTTAAGTGTGTATGTGCACCCACAGAAAAATGCATGTGTGTGCCCCTCAGTAGGACAGATATGATTATCCCGCACCCATCCCACTATCCTGTCCGCGGGAATGTTTTCATCTCAGTGTACAAAACAATAACAAATAAATAAGATCAAATGATTGAAGCAAAACATTCCTCCTCCCCCTCCCTGTGTATCATCCTCTGCTGTCACATGGAATAATTTTTATAAGAGCCAGTTATGGGACATCACATGGCCAAAATAATATTAGTATGGTGGTGACAGGCTTGTGAAGGTAAGATGAATCTATGATAAAAATAAAGGCAAATGAATACAAATGGTGTCTCCTTCACCTCGAGGGGGGAATAAATCATCTGTGGACTAATGTGGTGTCTTCACTCTCTCTCTCTCACTCTCTCTCTTTCTCTGTCGCGTACAGACTCCTTCTCGTTCTCTTTCTCGTTGCCTTCCATTCTCCATCTCACTTCTGATTAAGTTGCGTCCTTCCGTATTAAGACTCTGCTCGAAGAGGTGACGGGAGCAGCGGCGGTATTTACTGTGCGTCAACGTTGGGATGTCCGTGCGGGAAAGAAATACGGCGCATATGCTGCTTTGCTCAAAGGTATTTCCTGAGCGCAAGGCCACAAGTGCGCGCGCTCGGTGTTTAAGTGATGGCGTAACTCTTAGGGTCCTAGTTTGGTGGCGGATGCAAAAATGAGGAGTGCAAATGACGCAAAGATAAGTGTGCGTTGTCAGAGTGTATCTGTGAAAATCTCAAAGTACATTCTCACAAAGTAGAGAAGCTTGAATCTTCGAGTGGACTGGGTTGCTTGACGCGAGCACGTTTTGCTTCTAATCGTAAAAGCTTCCTCAGCTAAAATTCTTGCTCTGGTAGTCTGACTTCTGTCTTGACTCTTGTAGAGATGAAGAGTCAAGACAGAAGTCAGACTACCAGAGCAAGAATTTTAGCTGAGGAAGTTTCTACGATTAGAAGCAAAATGTCCTCGCGTCAAGCAACCCAGTCCACTCGAAGATTCAAGCTTCTCTACTTTGTGAGAATGTACTTTGAGATTTTAGTGGAAGGAAATACCAGCACAAAGTTAAGCTCTTGGCCCAGAGGGATTACATGTACCCTGTTTATTAGATATGGGTGCACGTATGAATACAATATTAACCAATTAGAATGGCACCTGTCCTTCCCTTAAGACTGGAGTCCACCAGGGGCGCTGCACTAGTATGGGGCTATTCCACAGAGCGCGTTCCTTCCTGTTTAATCCCAAAAAGCAAATCAGTGCCCGTTTTGAAGCATCACAGTAACTTCTTCATCCATCAACAAATTTGGTATACATAGTAGTTACCGCCATCATCGGCACCAGATTTCAAACTTGGATGTAATTTTTGAATTCTCAAAATTGCTGGCATTACATAGTAACTTCAGGGTATTCATAGTCTTAATGGCTTCAATCATGTTTGAACTTCTTTAAATAGGATATTTGTAGTGACTACGGCTTGAAACTGTCCATCGGTTTAAAAATTTGAATCTGAAGCAGCGTTTATTGTGGTTTTTGTTCCGAGTTGAACAGCTCAATCCCATTTTCTTTCATTTATTGGGCAGGTTGCAGGTCTGCACTTTATAATCCAGCCTGTTAGGAAGCTGGATTAAGCAGTTTCATCCCATTTTTGCGCTTTTTTGGATCATGGGTGATCATAGTAGAGCTCCACCCTGCTATCAAGAAAGCACAGGCAAATAAAATAATTTGCTGCCACCTGTGAGAGCGCGCAGCAAATAACAGCCACCAAAGCTCCCTGAGGTGAAGCGGTGCAGCACAATGTTGAGGCTTTGTGCATTTACAGGAATGTTTACTAGTGCGGGGGGGGGGGGGGGTATTTTAATTGAATCGTTTGATTTTAATCCCAGTAACGTTTAGGGTATTCTTAATGTCACAAAAACAATAAGCAGCACTCGGAAAATGCCACTGTTACACCTTACATGTTTGAGTCAGCCATGCAAATTAATTATGTCATGAGTTTGAACATTCAAAGTCACGTTAAGTTAAAGGTCACGTGACCCATAGAAATATTTTAAAAAATGGCTTTAACTGATATTTTGGGTTTCTTTACTCCTCTCTGGCAATCAATTAAATATCTTTGGGCTGTGGACAAAACAATACATTTGATGATGTAATCTTGGGGTTTGGGAAATACTGACTGACATTTATCACCATTTTCTGACATTTTATAGACGAAACACCTAATTGATTAGGTGAAAACATAATCAACAGATACAGCAGATGAATAGGGATGCATGGAACCCATTCCAATAGTCCAGTACTGACTTTGTAGTTGAATTTCTAAGGATGCTTTTTGAGATTCTCAATAGTCTCACAAGAACAGTAAACTTGGTGGCTGTTTAAATTCCCATATGCCTCTTTCAGAATTGGTGCACAGCTTTGAGGCTACCTGAGGACGGCCAGGCCATTGCCTTGTTTGCAGAGATACCTGCTGACAGATCACGAAGAGGCAAAGCAGAGGGAACTGCAACGTGCTTTGCTCCAATTTCTGAACAGATGATTCATTGCAGTTCACCAAGATGAATGGGCAGATGTCTCTCCAGGGTCGTGCATCATGGCAATAGATCATCACAATGCTATGACCTGCAATGATTAGACCAAGGTGGACTTTAAGTGGAACTTGATGTAGCAATCATTCTCAGGGTAGAGAAGGATACATTTACAGTTTGTCAGATAATAGGTGGGCCACAACTGAAAGCAAGTTGAGCCATCATTGGTCAAAGTAGGGCCCAGGTGAGCTATATGTTTCTTGCCATAACCCATAGACTTGTGAAAGTAAACTTGGAGTTTGTTCCCTTTTAAATCGCACTGACACGTCAAACCAGTGCAATGGCAATAAACAATACAACCCTTTTATGCCCAAGCCCACTCTGGCAGAGTATTCTGAAACTACTATATAAACCAAAGTGGCTGTTGATACGGTACCCTATTTCTTTTTTCTCACACTATCCAATAAGAAACCCTCGTAATTGTACAGCATCCAATAAGAAACAGTCATGATTATTAAGAGATAAAGGACATGGTGATTATGCTGTTGAACCTTTTACCATAAGCAGTCACCAGCCCAGTGCGTAATAGTTACCTACTGACATGTTGGTACGGTATTACCAACCAGATTTGGTGTTAGAGATTTTAATTCATTCATTCATTCATTCCTTTTTGTGTACATGCTTACTCCAATTAAGGGTCACAGGGGGCTGGAGCCTTTCCCAGCAGACAGGACCCCAGTCTATCGCAGGACCATGTATAGACAGACATATGCAACCAAATACCTATGGCCAATAGAAGGGTTTCTAATTCCCTTAACCTGGATGTGTTTGGAAGTGGGAGGAAGCCGGAGCACCCGGAGAGAACCAATGTGAACATGGTGAGAATGTGCAAACTCCACACAGAAAGGACCCAGACAGGAAGTGATCCCATGACCTTGTTGCTGTGAGGCAACAGTGCTAACCACTACACCACCATGCTGCCTAGATTTGTTATCCATTCGGAAATATTTATTGCATCCGAGATTACAGATAGTGCAACAAAGTTTTTAAAGATTTCTCCTCTGAACACTGGGGATAAAAAAAACTTCTGCAACCAATACCCTTTTCCCCTCCCTGAAAAATGGATAAACTGTGCTGTAATGGGACCAGGCTAGACTGATTTGAGGGTGCAGAGGGCACGTCTCGATTGATAGATGGAAGAGGAAGAGGTAAAGCCTTGCATCAGGTGATTGTGTATTGCACGAGCTCCCGCAGGCAAGCAAACCTTGCTCCCCGCAAATCTCTCTGAGTCTAAACTAAGGCCAGAGGTTTGGTCCCAAGGGAAACAACACTTTGTATGAGCACTAACCGTGGATGTAACACTTTAAAGGCCAGGGCTGTTCAAATGTGTTGGGTAGCAAATTGAGCTTTTGCAAAGTGCAGATTTCACAATCTCTAGTACTCACCAGGCCAATGGAACTAAATAATTTCAAATTTTATATAATACTGAGAAGCAACAGCCCGAAATTAGCCAAAGCATTGTTAGAACTGTTCTTTCTGCATTTTTTTTTAAACACCAAGTGTGGATAGTCTATGAAGTTAAGAAATCCATACTCTGTTTAGTAAATTGTTGGGGCACTTGGAGGGTCTTAATTTACCTCAGTACTGCTCAAATTCAACCTGGTCCAAGATACACTTATTTTAGGTATTCAGTTCATGGGTACAAGAAAGTGCGACTGATGCACGGACGCATGCATGGAATCACAGAGGCGTGTGTGGATGGAGTTCAATTCGGTATCCCCCTTCTGGCCTTACATCCAGTGAGAAATAACATTAGCTCTGTGTTGTGTATTGGGGGGATAAGGATCATATCTGGCATTTTTGCCAGTAATGTGATCAACAATTTCATCTGCTACTGTTCGTTCCGGATCACCACAGAAGATCATCCATCTCCATCTCGTCCAATCTGATATGGAACTCCAATATCATTTTTTTTTTTAGGTTCCTCCTTCTTGCAGTTCCATCAAGAAGAGCATCCAACATAAAAAGTGCACCAAATCAATACAATCTCTGATGGTCCCCAATACGATACAGGGATCATCATGGGTTGAATTCTGTTCGTTTTTAATGTGATTAATGTAATTCTGCAGTTTTTTATTTCATCTAGAAATCCAGTCATGGACTGTTTAGCATGTAGGTGAAGGGAACTAACTGTCAGAATGTCTTTAAATGAAGCAGCGCTCTACATTTCAGAGAACCATAAATCAAAGTAGCAAATTCTACAAAGATAGAAATCCCATAATTCGACCTGGTGTTCAACAACGCAAAATAACGCATACAAAATGTAGCGGAATTGATTCATTCATGTCAAACCGCACTGTCGACATTTTACACCGCAAGTCAATGCATA
The DNA here is from genome assembly GCF_902500255.1 of Thalassophryne amazonica. Classification (NCBI taxonomy): domain Eukaryota; kingdom Metazoa; phylum Chordata; class Actinopteri; order Batrachoidiformes; family Batrachoididae; genus Thalassophryne; species Thalassophryne amazonica. The sequence goes on along the minus strand of NC_047124.1, from coordinate 19,365,880 downwards.
AAATAAAATTCCCAATTTATGACTGTGCCTGACATTAGTAGACCAAATGGAGATTAAGATTAAATTTCTGACCATCAAAAGGTGTGTTCTCCTTTTCTTGAAAGTGAAAGAAGAGCAGCACTGTTACGGAAAAAAAAGGAGCACATCTCAGTGGACCTTCAGTCTGTAAATGGGGAGGAACTGAATCACGCTCCGCAAATCGGCTTTCAACCTCAGCAGCTCCAACGACCCGTGCACAAAGTAATTATTTAGCTGTGTGTGCAATTATAAAATGGATCAATAACTCCTGCATGTCCTCTTATCCGGCCCAAATAGCCTCCAATTCCACTGCTGTAAGTGACATTATCCACATAAAACTGTGCCAATGTCCTCAGGAGGACCCACCAAAGACCACTTTCAGTCAATATCCTCTTACCCCGACACTCTACATGTTTAATCTTAAACGTTAACCTTTAATACGCAGTAAATAGATATAGAATTGATTATATTTACACACATTAATTTCCTCTGCCAATAAGCTTATATGATGGCCTGTGTCTATTTGTGTGGTAGCACGGTTACGCAAAAACTACCACATTTATTTCTTGACTTATTTACCAAAAAAAAGCAGTTTTATTATGAATAATCACCATTATAATAACTATTTAGATTTTGCTTTCAGGAATCATAGCATGAAACTAAATTCCAATAAGACAACAAATGATAAAAATAAAAAGAACACAACAACAGGGCACTAAAATCGTAAATTAAAGAGCTGATAATACAGAAAAAGTTGCAACTTACGAGTATACTCTGGAAAATAACGTAATCAGTTCACATCAGGTCTAGGATCATTAGATTAGATTAGATTGAACTTTATTATTTTATGATTTAATCCCTCGGGAAAATTGAGGTTCCAGCAGAATTGTACAGCAGCACAGAGGGTAAGAAGCACACAGTGCAACAAAATACTGGTTTACTGGTTAATACTGTTCCTCTCATTCCCGTCTCCTGTCTTCCTGTTACTCCTCCTCCCCCCGAGTCAGGCGTTGTACAGTCTGATGGCCTGAGGAACACGCGCTTGTGCCGCATATTTCTGCATCCACCACCTGGTTTGGCAACAACCCAGAAAAAACTTGCCGATCCTCACATCCCAAAAGTAGCAAAGAAAGGACCACTAAGATATATATATATATATATATATATATATATATATATATATATATATATATATATATATATATATATATATTGTGTAGATCAAAGTTCAGCAATCAAGATCAAAGGTCTGTGATCGGGAAAAAATTTCATCAATCAAGGTCTAGACCTGCACCTGGATAAGCAGCACAAATGAATGAGTGAAAGATCCAAGTTCAGCACTGAAGATCAAAGGTCAGGTTCCTGATCGAATGTGAGCGACCAGAATCAAAGGCCATGTTCAATGATGAGTGAACACGAACAAAGAAAGTTAAAGGATCTCATTCAAAATCATGAACAGGATCAAAGTTGTGTTCAGGATCCCATGATTATCAGTCCATGTGGGTTTTTTGGTTCCGATCCAGATAATGATATGAATATTATGAAAAGTTGGATCTGGTGGACAAAACGTAAGGGGTTGTCGACTAAAGTGGACTACGGGTTCGGACTTAATTTGAGTTTTAATTTTAAGGGGACTGTGGAACCTTGGCGGAGGTATTATTACATTCATTTCCACACATGCTCACTTATTCTTTTGTTTTAATCAGGGCGGGGTGCGGGGGGGATTTTTACAACTGTCAACATTTAATAGATCAATTTAACAAACAGATAAATATCACAAAACAAGCCTTATTTCATTATACGGACTCCAATGCTGTGCGATAGAGCTGTAAATCAGCAGCCTCGTTCTCTCTTCATTTGCACTAATTAGCCTGTTGAATATTAATAACCTCCTAATTTGCACAGTGACTGAAATATGCAAATTATTAGAAATGTGACCTGTGTTTTCTGTCTCTCTTTTTAGCTCCATAGAGGAGGTAATGAGTTCGGTGGCTCCTTGTTGTGGGCTTGATGGTTTGCTTGTAAGGTTACTCAATAGCAACCTGATTATCACACAATGTGGTAACAGTCGTCAATATTAAATTAATTTAGATAAGCATAATGATGACTTATCCTAATAAATTTAAACAAATTGATTAATTCTCCATCTGGACTCTGAAGTGTTGCAAGGCATGCTGGGATTTTTTGTCTAGCTGTATTATGTGAGTTTACCTTCTGGTCGTATGTTTCGGAATTTAAGTGGATTTATTCACATTTATACTTTCATTTGGTGTGTCAATATCTGTGTACGTGCGTAAAACGCGGGATTCCTGTGGGGAACGTGATCATCTCCCGAGACCGACCAAAGTCAACAAGGAGAGTTACAGGAAGCCCGCTGGGAGCACGCCACCAGAGGCCGGCGTCACAGTGGCGGGTACCTATGGAGAGAGAAAAAGAAGACCTTGTGCTGTGTGTTTGTGGGTGAAAAATAGAACACGAAGAAGAGCAGGGCAGAATATGTTTATATCTGATCAACACTAGGACGTAAGTAAGTAATGTTTATTTGTGTAGCACCTTTGAAGATAAAATCGAAAGTGCGTTACATTAAAAAAAGTTAAAAACAGTAACATAAAACTAGTTCAAAGCAATCCCGTAAAAGTGGGTCTTGAGCTTCTCTTTTAAAGCTCCACCAGAGTCTACAGAATGTAGATGCAGTGGCTGCGCGTTCCACAGTTTGGGAGCCACAACCTCAAATGCACAGTCTCCTTTGGTTTTCAGCCTTCACCTGAGAACAACCAACAGGTTTTGGTCAGAGAACCTCAGAGACCTGCTTGTTACATAAGGGCGCAAGAGTTCACTGATATAGAGTGGCATTAGTTTGCACTAGTTCGCTTGCATGTGTACTGGGGTTGATGGATTGACTTTTATTGTCATTTTGTTGTATACTAACAAATGGGTGACCTATGTGCTACACTGTATTTGCATCTGGTGATGGCATTTAGTAGCAATGTCTTTGGTTCTAAAAAGTTGGGATGCTCCCCTTTTGGGGGGGGGTGAAGAGCCATTGCAGATGGACTGGCAGCCTTTCCAGGATGTACCCCACCTCTTGCCCGGTCAGCATTGAGATAGACTCCAGGTCCCCCGTGACCCTTATAAGCGGGTTTAGAAAACAAATGGTTCCAGCAATGTGACATTTAGAGCCATATTTTGACGGTAGGTGCTAAAATGAGCTGCACAGATGGTGCAAGTCCAAGTCAGACACGTCTAAGTGCACTTTGTTATGTATGTGGTGGGAAATACTGGTGCAAAACCAAGCACTGGATTAGCATGTTCATTTGGTATGCATGTGGAACATGTGCAAAACATAATACCCACTCAGAATGATACCTTTCAATCGACCAATGACAATTCTGCTTAGCTTTGTGCTGGGTGAACAATAATGGGCTTAGACAGATTTTTTTGCAGAGGTTGCCTTGAAAGGTCCATGTCAACGACAAGATAAATGTTCATTGGGACCCAGCTATGCCCTTGGAGATGTGACGGTGGATTGGTGGGTGTGTTATGATTGACCCATGGCTTTGGACAGTCCCATGGGTGAAAAGTCAAATTCAGTTTTCTGCTCTCTTGGAATTGCTGGAATTTCAAGGGTTTTTCAAGGTTGACCTGAAAGGATCAGTTCAGCACTGACTGCATCATATTCAGTTTTTACCTGAGGTCAAAATATGGCCATCGGGTATTTCGAAGACCTTGCGTCCATCCATCCATCTGTCTGTCTGTGCTCAGCATTAGTTCATTCTTATTACTGCCAGAGTCTTCAAATTCATAGGGACCATTCGTGGGACACAGACCTTGGACAAATTCAAAGATGGTGAACCTGGACCTATTTTAAAGAAATCAAAAGGTCACATTCTGTTTCTTATTTTTATGCTCATTTGGCCGAGGGTAATTTAGCATTGTTATATTTCTACTGTGCAGGACCAGACAGCATTTGTGCCATTGTACAGTATGTACGTGTAGTAGGAAACCTGAACTCAGCCCCACATTTTTATAAAATATTGCCATATATTTACATAGAATTTTATGCAATATCACATTTTTAATCAACATACAATTCAAAAGTTTTGTTATGCATTGATTTAAAAGTGAATTAAATTGTGAAAGATCGACTGACCATTGGGTATGCGCCTCTTGCTCCACTTTTGAGGTAAACAGTTTACATGCATTGTCTATTTAATGACATATTCTATAATCACAACATTACAAATTACATTTTTAGTCTCATCATGACCAGTGGTGGGCAAAATTCCGCTAATCCACTAACCACTAATTAGCAAAGCTAACTCATTTTCGTTAGCAGATTAGCTTTTCAGCTAACTTTGGAAACCATCAGCGGGCCAATTAGCTTTCGCTAAATTTTGTTCTGCTAACTTTCAGTCCGCTAACATTTTTTTTCTCCTGATAAAGTGGGTAAATTTAACAGTCAAAAACATTTAGAAACCCTAAAATCATATGTTAGTTCATGTTTATGTACATAGAAAGCTAGCTAACACTTCCGGTTCACAGGTCAAAGCACACAAGCGCTGATAAGAAGACAAGAAGTTACACTGTGGACAAAAATGGTATGTAAGCAGCTCGAAAGTCAGTATTTTTATTTATTTATTTTTCGTGCATTTGTTTTGTGTTTGTGAATGCAATACGGGTGAACTGTAGCTCCGTTAATGGTTTATAAATATATAATATAGCGATAAACTGTGACTTCTAATACTGCGATTTACTGCTTTTGATAAAACTGATGACAGTGATTGGGGTTTTATTTATTTATTTTTCATGCGTTCGTTTTGTTTGTGATCGCCTTTGAATTTACCCAGCAGCCCCTGCGGTGCTTACACTCAGAACTGGTTTATCAGTAGCTGACAGTGACCAAGTCAATACTAAGAGTTAGCTGTTAGTGGTAAGTTTCGCAAAAGTTTTTAGCGGTTTATTGGTTTAGCCTTATAAAAGTTAACTTTTAATGGTTATTGAAGCTAAATTTTCAGTTAACTGTGCCCATCATTGGTCATGACCAATCATGACATTGCCTGTCCCTACTTGTATGACTTGTTTTTAACTCAGTTATACATACTTACGTAGAGTATATGAACATCTACATAACAATACATTAAAAATCTTTAAACTGAGGACTACTACAGCCTTCAAAAAATGCATTTTTCATAACATGGGTCACATTAAAAATGGATTACGAAAGGAAAACTTTTTAAATTTGCTGCAAGGTTTTAAGACATTGTGTCATATTAGTCTTCTAGTTCCTGATTTATCTGGTCCTCAAAAACATTCCACTTATAATGGATCGTGATTTTTGTTGTTTGATTATGCTGCATTAGCCTGAATATAAAGTCTTTGTCTTCAACACAAAGGACAACTGAGCTTTTCTTGTAATCATCATGTTTAGTGCTATCCGACGCTGACCCCCACAGGCTCTCATGTTGATCGTGAAGCGGACGCTCGCAGCACAGTCGAGCATCATTTTATAAAACTAAGCACGTTAATGAGTTTGTGCCTGAAAAATATGTTTTAGCACGAAATGATACGAAATCACCGCAGGGCGTGCGTAGATGTTCCACCACGAGAAGGAGTTAAAGAAAGAGAGTAGGAGAAAAAGACAAAACCTACTTGTACCTACATTCTCCCATGGTGCCTAGTTGTTGGGTTGCCTTTAATTTGTCCAGGGACAAAGCGGCACAAGGTATAATCCACCTGCCAGTCCCGTTCAGCATCAGCGGCGCTCTGGCAGGAACATTCTGCCCCCCACTTAAACACAAAATACCATCAGTGCGGAACAGTAGAATTCATTCTCTTCTCCACTCCTCCTCCTCATCCTCATCTCTCTCTTTTCCAGATTACAAATGCATCACTGGAATGCGATATGGGTGGCATTGTAGAAAAAGACACAAAGACCCAATGAAGGATGAGATGAGAGTATTAGTAAGAGCGGAAAAGAGGTGAGCAAAGAAAGGAGATAAGATGTTGGAAAGAAATGAGTGAGGAAGGGAGAGAGGACAGTTCTCCTCTAACGCTCGCTGGCGCGGAGGCCTCAGGAGACCGAGCAGAGATTGATTGGTTCATTTGGGTTGGAAAAGTGGATCTCTCTACCCAAAAACATGTTTCCTTCTAAACCAAATGACAAATGAGCTTTCGATTTGTTGTTTACAATCTGGGGTGCACAATGCCCCCTCAGCGCGCATGATGGACCTCATAATGGTTGGGTCTCTGAGGTTTACCATTGGTGCTTGCCACAAAACGTAAAGCTTTAGCTTTCACAGGACACCCACTACAGAGGTGCAACCGTGCAGTTATGTTACGCACTCACAACCAGCTTTTTCTGATTGGAGCTGTGCCTTTCCTGAGAAAATACATGGGTAGAGGAAGTGGCGAAGAAATGGCCAAAACACTCTGGAATCTGTGTAATATTTACCCTTATCCATTTAATATTCTGCAAAAAATGATTTTGAAGTTTCCAGGGTAGCAAAATGGCACAATGATGAGCAGACCTTCCCAGCAAGAAGGTCCTGGTTCAAGCCCCTGTACACCAGGAGTTGCATCAGGAAGGACAACCAGTATAAAACTAGTGACAAATCAAGATACAGATCCACACCGAAGATCCTGTAGCGACTCCATGCGAATGGGAACAGCCAAAAGAAGCCACTTTTCACATGTTGTTTCTTGTAAATGCATCTTATATTCATGACTTTTCATGTTGATATCTCCATAATAATAGGTGTCACCAAATACTTGTGAAACAAGCATTCCTCTTAGGACTAAAGAGACATGTTGCTCTATCTTATGGTGCCATGGGGCTGTGGAGAGACACAATGAATGCACTGTGTGCCTCCAAAAGCTAAGTAAATTAGCCAGCAACTGAGATGAAGTTATCATGTGACACTCATGGTGATAAATGCAGAAGAATCAGCAAACAACTCTCAAGCAGCCAAGAAATACAGATGACAAGCTGCCCAACTGTTACCCCCCCAAAACAGTTTTCAAAATGCTAAGTCAGAAAACCTTACTGTGGTCCTAAAAGTGCTCAGATTAGGAAGAAGAACAGGTATATATCCATTTTTTAACCTTCATTTAACCAGGAAAAAAAAAAATCACAATAAGATTTAGAACCTCCTTTGCAGGATAGACAGCATCAAATATAAAGCACAGTTACACATTTACACAAACAAAAGGCAAAGAAAGAGATGATAATTTAAATGACAAGCAGATGATAAAACAACAAGTGCATGTTATGGAGTTGGCATCAAGCGTTCTCAATTTGGATTTAAAAGCGCACAATGAAATTAACACTGTTAATTTCGACTCCTCTTGCAACTTATTCCAAGAAAAAGGTGTGGAGTGGACAAAACCCTCTTACCCACTTCAGTACCAGCATCTTGTGAGCAGCACTTCTCTTTACAATTAAAGTACAAATGTATGAAGGCAACAATCTGACTATTGCTTTATATATATAAAAGTGTACCAATGACTGAACCTTCTGGTGGCCAGAACAGGCCATTTTACATCTACATTCAGTTTGATTTTGATTTAGATTAATAAATACTGAAAATCTTACAAACAAATCTTGCTAGCAAAAAAATTCTAAATTCTAGAATTTGTTACCACTAGATGTCAAAGACACAGATGTAAAAAAAAAAAAAAAAAAAAAAAAAACTCCACTAAACTTTTGTAAACTTTAATGGTGCACCTGGGAGCACAGTTTTGTACTTTAAGAATTATGGAGAAGTGTCCATTTCAATTGATCGGCCAGTCACCCACAGCCAGATTTCCTTTGTCGAGCGTCACAGCAGGCTGGAGGTTATGTTTTCCTGACCTTTGCTATTGATCCTTCCTGATCTCTAGAAATGTCAAGTTAAAAACACCACAACCCACAGCCACTGCACTAAGTACAGGACACACAAACAAGAGTGCCAACAAACCAACACACACAACACACGTATGGCGGGAACAGTTTGTAACCTTAATTCATGGTGATGCATAATTACGAGACAACATTATTATGCCAAGCACATCTAATTACGACACTTATTGTGCATTATTGCGTGATGCCTGTGAATGTGAAATAATGCACAAGCCTCATAATCATCAGTCTATTCTTCCATGTCTGCAAAACACTGTTCATTATCATCAGTGGGCTTTGCGGAAGATATCACTTCACCAGGTCATGAGAAAATGTGCACCCCACGTGCATATGGCACCACGCGGTAATACTTTCCCTTCTTTTCGGATAGTTCATTTTTAAGTGCCTGTTTGTGAAAGAATGATCCAAATACCAAAATATACATGGACTAAAGTCACAGTGATGATGATCCCCTGCTGCTTGTGCTGAAAAGCAAACCCAGCGAGACTCCAGTCATTAGCCATCCTCTGGATCATGTCTCGCCTGCAGCACAAAGACAGAGACGGCGACCGCACGAGGTAGAACGCATCACAGTGGGAGCGGGGAAAGTTCTGGCACTAATCTAAACTTGGCAGTTTAATATATAGAGAGAGAGGGAAAAAAAAAACATCAAATCTATTGTCGAGGCAGACTGGCCAGATTTTGATCTGTAACTCAGCACTTTTCTGGCGTGGGATGAGTTTGAGAGTGTAAAAGGCGGTGAACTCGCGGAGGAGTGAGGAGCCGGTTAATGCTTCCCGCCGCAGCTGCTGTGCCAGGTTCAGAGGAAACGACAGACTCTGGCCTCGGTGGAAAGAATAGAGGAGTTCGGCGGATAGAGAGGATGGATAGAGCTCAGCCAAGCAGTACTCTAAATACATAACTAATGTTCCTTGCTGGGCAACTAGAGTCCCGGCTCATTTATTGTCTCAATAATGGTTGTCTGACTGCCTCTGCATTGGTTATCAGTCACAGAACTGTCTTAACTGGGTCAAGACCGCTGGGGTGGAGGTTGGTTTGGAATCAGTTCAAGCTCTCTCTCACTCTCTCTTGTTGGAGCCGCGGTGGTGGCAGGAAGCACAGCTGGGACCCTGCTATCGCTCACACTTAATGTAGAGGGGCCTTAGAAAGTGAAAGGACCAGGACGGCCATATTTGGACCATTTATCCTTTGAAATGCACGCGTGCGGCCAGCTAAAGGACACCTGGTATTTCCTGCAGATATACTGGGGTTGATACATAGTCTGTGTTGGCGCAAGTTTGGAACTACGAATGCATCAAATTGCCTTTTAAACAGAGGCGGCTCTAGAGGGGGAATATTGGGTAGTAGCCCCCCTTGCCCAACAATAACATTCTAAAATTGACATTTGCCATTCAAAACTGCATTTTCAACCTCAGTTTCTAACCATGACAACGATTCTCTGACCCATAGCTATCAGGAGATATAGAACTGTTTATTTGTGTATGTTACAGAATAAAAACTCATAAATAAACACCACCTGCGGCTTACATGTTTGGTATGGATTCGTGCAAATTAATTCTTTGAGATGCTGTGATACCAAAATATTCCATCCTATGTGACCTTGATATTTAAAACTCGCAAACACACAGACCTTCAATCATGTTTAATTCATACTACTGGCTTTTTAATGTTGAATAATAATCACAGATATATCCTTAACCAATTCCTAGAAACAGTCATTCTAAACATCCCAAACAGAGTATATAAGGGACAATTTTTTGACCTTGGCCTCTGACTTAGACTTGTAACTGATGTTTGTAAAACTCAAGTCACATTCTCCTGGGCTGATGCTCAATCATTCTACTAACCCTGGTTCAAATCTCTTCACACATAACTGAAAAATATACCTCTGCATTGAAATGCATGGAAATTCAATAGCTTAATACCATTTCCACACAGCGAAGAATAAATCCAGCTATGCAAAAATCCCAGCAAGTACATAAAACAAAGTCTTCAACACTGAGCGGAGATAGTCCTTTATTTGTGCACTGTGTGAGGTTAACCTATCATGCCAATGTGTTTTGTAAAATTATGATGAGTTCTTGCATTAATGACCACAATAATACGGAAGTTTGGAGCTGGACGCTTGCATCGCTAAAGCCCCCGTCATGGCGGAACCATTCCGACAGGGCAAATATTGCAATAATCCGATGCAGTCGGGAGGAAAAGAGGCATTGACCACTGTCAGTGATCGCCTGCTGTTGTACAGTCCTGTGAAAACTCCCATTAGGTGTTTGATCAGTATATACTTGCATTGCTAGATTTTATTTGTCTGGCTGGACTCCGTAACTGCCGCTGATTTGTGCTGGCAGTGCCCCAACTTCCCACATGTGCACAACAATCAGGCTGCAGCCAGTGGACTCTCTTTTCTCTTTTTTAAAACTTTTTTTGTTGTCATTTTACTTGATATGCATCGTAACACAACTGTAGTTGGATTATCGTTGTGGCACGGTGCTTCACGTGGGATTTATTCATACCAGAGATGGATTATGTATTTGTCATCTGATCGATGTTGCCAGCACACAGCTGAGTGAAAGGGACTTGACCAGCCGTCTGTGCCGCACTGTGGAACGTGGGGTACCAGAGGTGAGTTACATGTTTATTTATGTCGTCATGTGCTGGCAAACATTTCCACATCACACCTGCTACAGACTTAAGAGGTGAACATGTAACAATATGTGCGTTACAGCGGTGACATCCCGTTCAGCTATGTTGTGGCGCTGCACTGAGCCTCTGACTCTCACACAGTGCCGCATACATGTTATGACATAACATTTCCTTCGCCCTCCCTGTCTGGGGTCCAGTGGAGGTGGACAAATGTGGCACAGCATTTCGGCAAGTTTTGCTGTGACTGATTGATTGTTTCAAATGCTGTTCTGATGCCATCGGAAGATATAAATTGCGGTCATATGGTCGTCAGATAACACATGGACCGCCGTCGGATAGGTGTCCCATCTCGATGGCACCCGGAGAGTTTTGAACATGTGTATCACATGCGGGAGCACCGGCCGATTTGACCAACTATGTCGACTTCCGCATATGGCTGCCAGAACGTTTTGGACCCGACACTTTTCGGATGTGCACCGATTCATAAGTCCAACGCCACTGTGCGTGATTCTGGTTATGTGTGATGGAGGAATAAGAGTGTGGCAAAGGAAAGTGATGTCACACTAAGCTAGTTTACTGTTTATGCACCACACTGGTACCAAATGAGCAATTTTGCATGACAACATAATGTCAAGTGCATTTCTTTTTTCATTATTCTGTTTTTTCAGTAATCTAGCATGATCAAAAATGGGTCATTCCTGTGCCAAAGAACTCTTTCAAGGAACCAGAATCTTGTGAAATGGAGAAGTGCGAAGATGACAGTCCAACAGTCCATTAAGTGTGATGGAGAATAGCCGCCTAAGGAGAAGACCTATCAGTTGTGTGTGTGTGTGTGTGTGTGTGTGTGTGTGTGTGTGTGTGTGTGTGTGTGTGTGTGTGTGTGTGAATTTAACAATAGGCAAGTAATTTTATTAAAAATTCTGCTGCCTTGATTACAAAATAATAAAAAAATAACCATGCTTCATCTCTAATTGCTGTTACTTTATACTATAGTAGATGGACTGTATTTATATAGCGCTTTTCCATTTGCATTAGAAATTCAAAGCACTTTACAATTACGCCTCATATTCACCCATCCACACAGACACACTCCCACAGTGATGTCAGGGTGCTGCCACACAAGGCGCTCACTACACACCAGGAGCAACTAGGGGATTAAGCACCTTGCCCAAGGGCCCTTAGTGATTTTCCAGTCTGGCTGGGTTTTGAGCCAAGGACCCTCTGGTCTGAAGACCAGTGCTTAAGCACTAAATCTTTACCTCCCCAATATTATATCAGCTAATATTATTAATAATAATTGTTTAGCTAATATTATTATAATATTAGCTAAATATTAGCTACAAAATTGTGTCTGTGTGTGTGTGTGTATGTGTTTGTGTGTATATATATATATATATATATATATATATATATATATATATATATATATATATACACACACAATGGGGTAAAAAAGTATTTAGTTAGTCCCTGATTGTGCACGTTCTCCTACTTAGAAAGATGAGAGAGGTCTGTAATTTTCATCATAGGTACACTACAACTATGAGAGACAAAATGAGAAAAAAAAAATCCAGGAAATAACATTGTAGGATTTTTAAAGAATTTATTTGTAAATTATGGTGGAAAATAAGTATTTGGTCAGTAACAAAAGTTCAACTCAATACTTTGTAACATGATCTTTGTTGGAAATGACAGAGGGCAAACGTTTTGTGTAAGTCTTCACCAGGTTTGCACACACTGTATCTGGTATTTTGGCCCATTCCTCCATGCAGATCTCCTCTAGAGCAGTGATGTTTTGGGTCTGTCGCTGGGCAACACGGACTTCCAACTCCCTCCACAAATTTTCTATGGGGTTGAGGTCTGGAGACTGGCTTGGTCACTACAGGACCTTGAAATGCTTTTAACGGAGCCACTCCTTCGTTGCCCGAGTGGTGTGTTTGGGATCATTGTCTGCTGGAAGACCCAGCCATGTTGCATCTTCAATGCTCTCACTGATGGAAGAAGGTTTTGGCTTAAAATCCCATGATATATGGCCACGTTCATTCTTCCCTTAACACAGATCAGTCGTCCTGTCCCCTTTGCAGAAAAACAGCCCCAAAGCATGATGTTTCCACCTCCATGCTTCACAGTATGTATGGTGTTCTTGGAATGCAGGTGGAGGACAGAAGAACTTCTTAAAGAAGTTGCAGGTCTGTGAGAGCCAGAAATCTTGCTTGTTTACTTTATACTTATTTTAAATGAAAGCATTTATCTTTAATTACCTATAAGCATTTTTTCTTTTCAGTCTTTATCAAAGAAATTTAATCATGCCAACCACTGTTTTGAGCGAATACCTTTTCAAAGAAGGTGCCGTTTTAAAGGACACGGTATAATAACGCTTGATTAGTCTTTGTTATTCCAGAAAGAAAAGTGCCTTTAACATAATGAAAAAGCTCATCAGCAAAGCAGTGAAGAAAATCACACTGCACACAGCAGCGCAATTAAGTAAATTCGAGAACAAAAACAACAGCAAGAGACCACAGACAAAGCCGCTTTCTTTAACGTGACTCATGGAAAACGAAAGACAATTTATTTTGCTTTTGAGTATTTGAGATTTTACCATTTGCCATCTTAAAGATTCATTCAGAAATGTTTTTCCATATACATCTATTTTCACTGTGTATTCACAGTTTATCACTGCAGTACTTTTATTCAGCCCGTTATTGGCATTTAAATGAACAGTTTTGTGGAAAGTCGAGATACCACAAAATATTATTTGTTCCGGATTCATTCTTCTTCCTTAAAATACCATAAATTTGGATACAAGAAAACTCGGCCGAATGCAAACTTGGCCCTGGGTGTGATCTGACCCCTGGGCTAATACCGACCCCAACCCCAAAAACAACCCTAACCTGGACCTGGAGTTCTTAACCCGGGCTGAGTTCTCTTGTTACCATGAGCACAGGCTATAGTACGTTGGGGAGATAGAGACACGTTGCACACAAAAACTTAATAGAAAAACAACAAAAAGTGATATTGACTGAGTTTGATTGACACCTATATTTAGCGCCCTTAAATACCCACTATAAAACCCTTTTTCAATAAGACTGAATGCCCTTAAATTAGTTTTCAACCAGAAAAGTGCATAAGGACCATTCTTATTTTTTTCTTCAGTCTTCTAGCCATACTGAAAAATCCGAAAGGCACAGTAAATATGTCTCTTTTGGGCTACTGTAAAAACATGGCAGTGCAACATGGCGGCCTCCATGAGGGGGTCCACTCCCATGTAGATATAGTAAATGGTAAATGGACGCCATTTATATAGCACTTTTCCATCTGCACTTTTGATAATAAACACCACAAAAATCCTATACATTGGAACTTTAATTATAGCCCTGCCCCTTTCTCATTGATTCATCCTAACTTTATTTTCATTTTTTAATTTCTTTTTAATTAGCTCTAAATATCCAGTAAGTGTGTATTATGAATTCTTTTAACACACCCTTTTGAAAACCACAAGAATTCCAATGTACCCAAACCTTGCGAGCAAGTACAAATGGCAGATAAAGTCTCTATTTCTATCTATTCATCTCTAAAAGTCCTGCTCAAACGTAACAATTTGCATTTTTTTTAAAAGTCATTACAATTCAGCTATCAGTTAATACACACCATGAGACTTTTACAGCCAAACACTAACTCAGGTTTAGCAAAGCATTTAGTTAAGTAGTTTAGTACACTTGACTTACATTATCCTCTACAAGGTTAATTAAGTTGAACCAACTCAATAAAAATCTGTTGGTGTTATTAGGTAGCCAACGCATTTAATTTCAGTTATTCTGACTTCTTTATTTTACCACCATTCTACTCCAATGTCCATGAAAATTGTTAACTTAATTTTGTGAAGATTTTTTTATTTAGTTGTTTTTTAATTTATTTCACGTAAGCCAGAATAAATTACATTTTTAAACTCCAGTTTGAAAATCAAGCTGTTTATTTTAAAACTTACCATCTCTTTTTTTCATAAATGTGAACAATTTTGCACCAACATCTTGTATGTTATCAACTTTCTAAAGTGTGAACTTGAAAAAAAATTGTCACGCTGAAAATAATTTATAATAACTTATAATTTTGACAACGTGCACCTCCTGTGATCTTTGGCACCCCAACGGGGATAGTTGGGGGTGGTGGTTTATTATGAACCAGGGAACTAAATTATACATATTCAAATCATGCGTAAGCAAGTAAAATTTAACAATGCCTAAAGTCAAAATGATTAATGATTAACGACAGACTATGAAAGTCTAACAAAAGAATATTCTCTCACACTTTTAGGACTTGCACTCTTAGCCATTCTTACAATTGTTTCTAATACGATTTGAAGTTTTTGTACATGTCTCACTAAGTTTTATAATTATTATTGTTGGTTTTTATCCAAAAAACTTAATATTCAATGACTTTTCTTGCCCTAATTATTACATTAGCGCAGTGTACCAGCAGAATAGGCAACAGCTTCTTAGCTTGTGCCAATAAACCAAAGGCATAGAACTTTAAAGTGGAACCCCATCTATAATAAATACCGTGCTCTGCTAAAACTCATTTTGGGCAATTAGCTGACATGCTTAACGAGCATAATTTACAACGAACAAAGCGGATGACAAGCATCTCAAATGTGCCACCGCGACTTACGCATAACAAGATTCACCTGTTTTGGACGAATCGTAGCAATAATCACACACGCAAACTTAAAACAGAAACGAGAAACCGAGCCGTTCTTCAACATAACGCCGATGATTATCTTCTTTGGGCTGAGTGGAATTATTATTCACGCTGTACTGCTGCTTCGCTTAATTGGAATTTGTTTAGCGAGCTTCGTACAGAGGCAAATAGGGAGTAAACAGATTCACGCCGTGCTGTGCCAGCTGAAAGGTTATGCATAATTTAAGGTGGATTAGTTCAGATGGCGAGGTCAGTAAAGCTAAATAGACAAGAATCATCTACATCCAGGAAAGAGACGTGGCACGTCAAGGGTCCGGATCTTTACCAGCTCTGCAAACTCTTTATTAGCCGTCACTAAATCATATAATTATCACTTCACCGCAAACTGTTCGAGTGTCGCTACGAGTGTGTTTGTTCTCTTTTTGTCCGCGTATCAGCTTGTTGTTCATCAAATTCATCATTGCCACATAATGATGACCAAAACAGTCATCATTTTGATCAACTGTAGTGAAAAATACTGATTCATATCTTCGCTTGCTGCCTTGTTTCTGAAATGTTCCCTCTGCTGCTGATAACGCAGTTTTCCCCCCAAAGTGAGCACTCAGGGGCTGAGATGACACAAAAGTCAATTGCAATGTTGACAAAACTAATGAACCGATTTTAATGAAATTTTGTGGACGGGGTTGGACTCATGCCAATGAAGTAATCGTCACATTTTGGGTGACTCAAAGAAGAACATTGAGGATGAAAGATCAGCAGTCAGGTTGAGAGGTCAGTGAGCAAGAGGAAAGGTCAGCGATTAGGACTGAAGGTTAGTGTTCGGGATCAAAAGATCAGAAACTGAGGTGATCATTCAGGATCAAGGTCATGATCAGGGTTAAAGGTCAGCAATCAGGATGAGAGGTCGGCAAGCAAGAGGAGAGGGCAGCCATTGGGACTGAAGGCCAGTTTTCGGTATCAAAAGATCAAACACTGAGGTGATCAGTCAGGATCAAGGTCATGATCAGGGTGAAAGGTCAGCAATCAGGATGAGAGGTCGGTGAGCAAGAGGAGAGGGCAGCCATTGGGACTGAAGGTCAGTGTTCAGGATCAAAAGATCAAACACTGAGGTGATCAGTCAGGATCAAGGTCATGATCAGAGTGAAAGGTCAGCAATCAGGATGAGAGGTCGGTGAGCAAGAGGAGAGGGCAGCCATTGGGACTGAAGGTCAGTGTTCAGGATCAAAAGATCAAACACTGAGGTGATCAGTCAGGATCAAGGTCATGATCAGAGTGAAAGGTCAGCACTCAGGATCAGAGACCAGCAATCGGGACTGCAAAGCAGCGTGTAGAATCAAAAGCTTAGAAATTATGGTGAACACTCAGGATCATGATCACAATCAGGGTGAAAGATTAGCAATCAGGAAGAGACGTCAGCAATCAGTACTGAAGATACATCTTTTTGAGCAAAAGATCATAAGCAGGTGATCATTCAGAATCAAGGTCAAGATTAGCAAGATCAGCATCACAAGTAAATGATAATAAAAGCCAGTAATCAGGTTCAAATGAGACAAAAACACAAGCTTATCCATCCATCCAATTTGAAAACCCACCTATTCCAGTGAAGGCTCAGGGTGTGGGGTGGGACATGATCCAAGGAAGTAATCATTACATTTTGGTGTGGATCGGGATCAAGGGGATAGAAATCACAATGAAAGTTCAGCAATCAGGATCAAATAGCAGAGATCTGGAATGAAGAACAGTGTTCAGGATCAAAAGATCTGAAACTGAGATGATCAGTCAAGAACAAAGTCATGATCAGGATGAACTGTCAGCAATCAACATTAAAAGTCAGTAGCAGGATCAAAAATGAGCAATAACTAAAAGATATCAGGATGAAAGTGCAGTGATCTGAATCAAAGGGGACCAACCAGGGTCAAGGTCATGATCAGGATGAAAGGCCAGCGATCCAAAAGAAGGTGAGCAATAAGTATGAATGATCAGCGATTAGGACAAAAAGTCAGAAGCATGATCAAAAAGGACATCACTCCTTTTTGATCATGCACCCTAACAAAGATCAGAATTAAGATCGAAGTGCAGTGATCTGAATCAAAGGGGAGCAATCAGGGTCAAGGTCATGATCAGGATGAAAGGCCAGCAATCCAAAAGAAGGCGAGCGAGTAGGACAAAAAGTCAGAAGCGTGATCAAAAAGGAATGATTAGAATTAGATTAGACAAAGATCAGAATTAGGATCGAAGTGCAGTGATCTGAATCAAAGTGGAGCAATCAGGGTCAAGGTCATGATCAGGATGAAAGGGCAGCAATCCAAAAGAAGGCGAGCAAGTAGAACAAAAAGTCAGAACCGTGATCAAAAAGGAATGATTAGAATTAGATTAGACAAAGATCAGAATTAGGATTAAAGTGCAGCAATCAGAATTAAAGTGAGCAGTCAGGGCCAAGGTGTAGATCAGGATGAAAGGTCAGTCATTGGAAACAAAGGAGAGCAACCGTGCCACAAAAAAGAAATTTCAATCAAACCTGGCCAATAATCTTAGTGGGTCGTCATCCCTTGTCAAAGTCATAGGTCTAAGTTCAAGGTCAAATCAGAGGTCATTGACTATAATAGTATACATTCATGACTATATCTCAGCAAGTGAGATATTAAAACACATTTCTCCGCACAGATCTCTGATCTCCTGGCACTAACATGTGTCAGACATCTAACCTCAAAGACATCGTATGATGATGTATTAATAACTGTAATTACGAAATGATTTTGAGGCAGCAGACTGTAAGTAGGCATAAACAAGTGCATTTATTTGTCTTATTTTACGTGTTAATCAGTAAACAAGTATGAAGCGGTTGGAATATGTAACATAAGCCAAACACTTTGTGCAGCGGCCTTCAGAAAGCCCTTTTGTTGTCACGCCGTGGCACTCAGGTGCACGTGTCGAGGGTTTACTGTTCACCGCTGATGGACTGGGCTCTCTGGAGACACCACCTGGTAAATGATCTCTTTCCCACACACTTCTGTTCACAGTGACATTTCTTCCTCTGGCTCACAGCGCCTTTGGGCTCTCCTCCTCTTTGTGCATGTGTGCGCGTGCATGTCCACATTTGTGGGTTTGCTTCTGGCGTTGAGCTGTGAGGAAATGTCAGAGCACATGTGCGAAGGGGCGATATCAGCAGTACCTTGTGGACAGCGTGAGCACAAACAGAAAAATAAACAAACAAACAAACCTGAAGCAATGGAGCGCTCGCGCATAGGGTCGAGTTTGTCTAAATCAATTCATACAAAATATTGTACTGGATTCTCGGATGCCCTTCCTGATGCAACGCAATATTACACAGAGAGTAGGGAGGAGTGGTCTACAACCAGGATAGATCTACTCTGGAACAAGCGCACTAATGGCTTGGCCACCATGCTTATTTATGAATTCATTAACATTCAAATTAAGGAGCAATTTTGCAGGACAAATGTAACAAATGGATTTTGCGGAGCATATGTCGCACATGTCAAAAAAAATGCCTCTTGTAGAGAAAAATGAGGAGAAAAACATATATAAGTTGCACTTGAGTATAAAGCCCAATTTACACTACTCCATATCCGCAACTCCGTAGCCACGCAGAGCCTTCACAATCAATAACTTTCACAACCAAAGACGTCATATAATTGTAGGCCAGTCTTCCAGAATTCCACAATCACCAACTTTCATGGCCAGGTTTCATGAAAAACACTGTGCCTCCTACTGTTTGAGAGGTGAATTGCAATGCAACAACCACCATCCCCAATGGAGAACGTAGAATGGTTCACAACTGCGTTGAAGTAATTGCATCTGCTTGGAGTTATGAAGTAGTTGAAGCATAAGTCGCACCTTTTTTTGTATTATTTTTCACTAATGCTGTTTCTTCTTTTGAGTTTCTTTTGTTCTGTGCTTATAAATAGTTACTATAAATATGATTAGAAATGAACACTTGATTTTTCAGTGAATAAGTTTCACCTGAATGTAAGTCACAAACTCACCCAAACTAGTAACAAAACAACAACCAAAAGCAAAAAAGAGCATAATCTGGAAAACGTTGGGTAAAAAAATAGACAGACTGAGGCAGTGTCCGATGTGTTGCGCACACTATACTGGACCACCATGATGAAGAAGGAGCAGATCCAGAGAGCAAGACTCTCGGTAGATCAGTGGATTTACGCACACCTATCATTACCTATGATCATGAACTTTGGCTAAGGATTGAAAGAATAATGGAGCGGACTCAAGCGGTGGCAATGAGATTCCTTCGTCGGGCAACTGGGACTTAAACTCTGGGACAGGGTCAGAAGCTGGACTATTTGGGAGGGACTCAGAGTAGAGCTGCTGCTTCTTCTCATCGAAAGGACCCAACTGAGGTGGTTCAGGCATCTCATAAGGATGCCTCCTAATCATCTCCCTAGATAGGCACATCCAACTTGTAGGAGATGTGGGTAAGACCAAGGACATACTGGAGAACACCTGGGCCAGAGAGAGTTATTGCCCCATGTGGTAGAGTTTAAGTACTGTATCTCAGGTTCTTGTTCACGAGTGGGGGGGGGGGGGGGGGGGGGGTAAGTTGGAGTGTGAGATCAATAGATGGATTGGGGTGGTGTCTGATGTGTTACAGACACTGTACTGGACCAACCATGATGAAAAAGGAGCTGATCCAGAGGGCGAGACTCTCGGTCGACCAGTCGATTTACGCACCTATCCTTACCTATGGTCATGAACTTTGGCTAATGATCGAAAGAATAATGGAGCGAATACAGTCGATGTAAATGAGATTCCTGCATCGGGTATCCAGACTTAAACTCCGGTACAGGGTCAGAAGCTGGACTATTTTGGAGGGACTCAAAGTAGAGCCGCTGCTTCTTTTCATTGAAAGGATCCAGCCAAGGTGGTTCGGTCATCTCGTGAAGATGCCTCCTAGTCATCTCCCTAGGGAGGCACATCCAACTTGTAGGAGATGCGGGGAAGATCCAGGACATGCTGGTTTGGGAACACCTGGGGATCCCCCAGGAAGACTTGGAGGACTTGGCCGAACTGCCACCGTGTTTTGGATCTGGAAAAGCGGCAGAAAATGAATTTATATCTGTTTGAGCATGTTTTTTAAAAAGATAAAACAGGAAAAGTTCATAAGGGAGGCACATTCATGGTCAACACTGTAGGTCAGGTGACTTTCTCATATGTACGTGATGCACACAGATGGTGCAGTGAGGTCTGGAAATGTCAGTCAGAGTGCTATCTCATTATTTCTGCCTCTTGAAGTCTTATGAGTGCAGTGGAGCTATTTGGGACACAAATTTACTTCACTGAAAACCTCAGGCTTTTTTTTTAATAAAGGTGGTCTGACCGCCTTTGGTGTGCAGATACTCATCAAGGCCACCAAACTGCTGGAATAATCTCATGAAAATCTGGCAAGGCAACAGGCTGGAAAGGAAGAAGCACAGGAAGGAATAGAGGTAGGAAATAGGGAGAAAAAAAAACAGGATGTGATGAAGATGAAGGAGAGAAATGGTGAAAGAGAGAAACAAGAAAATTAGAAGAGACCAGATGAGCTGAGGGGAAAGAGGGGTGAGGTTTTGTGTCTAATTACAAAGCACACAGATTTATTTCTTTGCTTTGGATTTTCCTTTCACATCCGCTGAGCCTCCTCACTAATTCACCGTTCACGTTCGCCAGCCGCCTGCCAGCCGCGGCAGGTCAGATAGCACAGTTAATTATCCACACAGTAGATCGGCTCTAAAAGGAGGCATGCAAGTGGATTTCCACCCTGAAAGCAAACATCAGTCTTCACTTCGGGCCTTTTCAAGCCCGCTTCAGTGCAGATTTTTTATTTTTATTTATTTATTTATTTATTTATTTATTTATTTTTGCATGACTAAAAACACTGACCAGGTCCATAATGTTAGTGCCTTTGTGTATATTTTTCCCATATGAATGGGGTAAGAAAAGCTGCAATA
This sequence comes from Thalassophryne amazonica, assembly GCF_902500255.1. Classification (NCBI taxonomy): domain Eukaryota; kingdom Metazoa; phylum Chordata; class Actinopteri; order Batrachoidiformes; family Batrachoididae; genus Thalassophryne; species Thalassophryne amazonica. Next base: position 19,344,658 of record NC_047124.1, on the reverse strand, counting down.
CCCCTCCTGACCTGTGGGGGCACTAGAACCACAGGGGTCACAAATAGGAATTCATGAAGCAAAGAAGGGATGCCAGGCAGAACGGGGAGATAGATATCCTGTTTTTTTTGCACATAATAAATGTGCACTATAGTGACTTCATTTCATTATGTTCTTGTTTCCCTTCATGTCGGTGAAGTAGGGAAGCACAGTATTTTTTTCCCACTAGTGTGTGTGTGTCAGGTTTTGAGCCTGACTCAGAAAAGATCGGCCGTGGTTCTCCATCTTTTGCATTCTGAGAAATAAACATTTGTCAAAATCACCCCCAGTGAGTCAAAACTTCAAACATTCTCAAGAAATATTGGTTTCTCAGAATTGTAAAGATGAACCATGCCCTACTTTTTCTGGGTCAGGCTCAGAACATCTCAGTCACCCCTCGTATCTAGAGGTGATTAGATTTTGGAGTAATTTAATCAAAGCCCCCAAAAAATATTGCACAAAGCCACAATGCTTTTTGTATATCTCAACAACCAAGAAGCCTAGATGGATCAAACTTTGTGGAATATCACTGTGATAATTATCTACTGTAAATGACCTGGCTCTTTAATGAAACTGTCCCAAATGAAGGGCTCTGGAAGCAATATTTTAAGTACAGAAAAATAATTTATTAAAATCTCATGTAAAGTCAGACAGATCTGGGTTCTCAATGAACATAGCTCTTGCAGGTACTGGCTCAAGAAGAGCCACGAACACAAGTACAGTGGATTTTTAGTCTCCTCCCCATTACAATGGGTCTCGTAGCCGGTTCCTATTGGTTTCACAGTGACAGAGGGACGGTCCACCCATATCGCATGATCAGAAGATTACTGGATCATATAGTGGTGTTGTGTCAGGCCATATAGCTAAGTGGTTCAAATGGAACATGCATCATGCAGATAATCCAGAGTGTGGCGCAAACCCAGTTACAGAGAAATAGAAACTTAATATTGTTACAGATGTAGTCACCCATAGAAATATTAAACTTAAGGAATCTAGTATGAACATTCATAACACAATTGTGTATATTGAAATGTGACATCATACACCTTTAAGAGAGTATTCCATCATCCACCAAGGAGGAAGTCACTAATTTTAAACAAACAGTAACCACAGTTTTACAGTGTACCACCAGGACAAAAACAAGTTAGGCCACATCCACCAAACTGTGGAACCACCTTGTGTCAACCCATTTATGTAAGATATGTCTGAGTCTTACACTCGTTAAATACAGCACGAGACAGTGCTGGAGTTTGGACCTGATTGTTGGTCTTCTAATGTGGAAACCCGTCATGATGCAATGTATGAATGAATGCACTGAACCACACGTCTTTTTTACACCAATGTGAGCGTAAATGGTGTTACGATTTAGCGAATGTAGGCGCCAGATACAAAAATGACAACACCACGAGGTCGAAACTGTTGTGTAGACTTCGATCAGAGTCCTTGATCACAAGACAAGAGTGTAAGTGTTTTAGCTGTGCATAGTTATTCAAAAAGATCTCCTTAAAGGTGTCCAGAAAAGGATCAAAGTCTCAAAGCAACTGTTTTTATGTTGCCGACAGAATCATCAAGAACACCGGAACAGCTTTGATAAATACTGTAAAGAGGGCAATTCATCCACCCCAAAGGGTGGTCTTTTCTAAATTTAGCAAGTCTTCATTTTTTGTGAAGTATCCAGGTTTGGTGAGATCACTTTTCTGGAAAGTACCCCGGTCTTGTGAGTTAAACTCTGGGTCATGGAAGGTCACCTTCTTTTTAAAACTCAAATCATCATAAGTTTAATTGTTTCATTTAATTAAATTTTCATTTAAAAGGTTCTTTTCACCTTTGCACCAGTTTCTGATGTTGAACAAATAAAAAAAACGTTACACTTTGCCCAGTTTTTTCCTGACACTTTTCAAACACAAAGAAGTCTCTGGCAACACTGACAGGAAACCTACAATCAACACAGGATTCATCCTACTTTCACAATTTCTGTTTGCTTGAAGAAAACCATCTGTTTTTTTCTTCCAAATCAAAATAAATCTTCCATGTCTAAAATAAATCTTACAAATCAGTTAATCAGTTTCATTCATATTTAGCATTAAGAGTGTACTTGGGTGATCCCCGACACCAGTCAATTACGGTGACCTTGGGTCAATTTCAAGGTCACAGTGAGATATTCAAAATGTTGTCATTGCCACCTTTGTTAGCATGATATCTGAAGAACCAGTGAATCAGTTTCATTCATATCTACAATAGAATACAGGTGTACTTGAGTGACCCTGACACTTTGTCTTCTTGGTTCATGGGAACAGGGGGATATGTAATTTCCTGATGACTCTTGTTTTATATTTTAAAGCCGATTTCCTCAAAAAAAAAAAAAAAAAAAGTTACACACCTGTATATAATGAGTTTTTGTTCACTCCAGCCACTCTCATACATATAATAATAATAATAATAATAATAATAATAATAATAATAATAATGTTAAAGCACTTCAAATGAAGAAAAATTGACAGTGTTGAACATTACTCAATTTTGGTGAAGTTTGACATGGTACCCACGGCGTCACTGATCAATCTAAACCCAGCCTAAATTTACTATATTCCTTATCCATGTTCCACAACACATTTTATAATATTGTCCTGTAATTTGTAAGACAATACAAGATATCACAAATTAATTCAGTTTTTGTAATTGTTATCTTAATATTTTGGTTGCAGCCACAGTAGCTTGCTAGCTACCTAGCCTAGCCCAGTCACAACAATGTCTCTCCAACATGCAGCTAGCTTAAAAACAAGCCTGTTCAGCTCAATAATGCACACATCTGATATTTGTACATAATGTAATCCTTAATCTAACGCTGAAATTACACTCAACAAAAATATAAACGCAACACTTTTGGTTTTGCTCCCATTTTGTATGAGATGAACTCAAAGATCTAAAACTTTTTCCACATACACAATATCACCATTTCCCTCAAATATTGTTCACAAACCAGTCTAAATCTGTGATAGTGAGCACTTCTCCTTTGCTGAGATAATCCATTCCACCTCACAGGTGTGCCATATCAAGATGCTGATTAGACACCATGATTAGTGCACAGGTGTGCCTTAGACTGCCCACAATAAAAGGCCACTCTGAAAGGTGCAGTTTTATCACACAGCACAATGGCACAGATGTTGCAAGATTTGAGGGAGCGTGCAATTGGCATGCTGACAGCAGGAATGTCAACCAGAGCTGTTGCTCGTGTATTGAATGTTCACTTCTCTACCATAAGCCGTCTCCAAAGGCGTTTCAGAGAATTTGGCAGTACATCCAACCAGCCTCACAACCGCAGACCACATGTAACCACACCAGCCCAGGACCTCCACATCCAGCATGTTCACCTCCAAGATCGTCTGAGACCAGCCACTCGGACAGCTGCTGAAACAATCGGTTTGCATAACCAAAGAATTTCTGCACAAACTGTCAGAAACCATCTCAGGGAAGCGCATCTGCATGCTCGTCGTCCTCATTGGGGTCTCAACCTGACTCCAGTTCGTCGTCGTAACCGACTTGAGTGGGCAAATGCTCACATTCGCTGGCGTTTGGCACGTTGGAGAGGTGTTCTGTTCACGGATGAATCCCGGTTCACACTGTTCAGGGCAGATGGCAGACAGCGTGTGTGGCGTCGTGTGGGTGAGCGGTTTTCTGATGTCAATGTTGTGGATCGAGTGGCCCATGGTGGCGGTGGGGTTATGGTATGGGCAGGCATCTGTAATGGACGAAGAACACAGGTGCATTTTATTGATGGCATTTTGAATGCACAGAGATACTGTGACGAGATCCTGAGGCCCATTGTTGTGCCATACATCCAAGAACATCACCTCATGTTGCAGCAGGATAATGCACGGCCCCATGTTGCAAGGATCTGTACACAATTCTTGGAAGCTGAAAATGTCCCAGTTCTTGCATAGCCGGCATACTCACCGGACATGTCACCCATTGAGCATGTTTGGGATGCTCTGGACCGGCGTATACGACAGCGTGTACCAGTTCCTGCCAATATCCAGCAACTTCGCACAGCCATTGAAGAGGAGTGGACCAACATTCCACAGGCCACAATTGACAACCTGATCAACTCTATGCGAAGGAGATGTGTTGCACTGCATGAGGCAAATGGTGGTCACACCAGATACTGACTGGTATCCCCCCCAATAAAACAAAACTGCACCTTTCAGAGTGGCCTTTTATTGTGGGCAGTCTAAGGCACACCTGTGCACTAATCATGGTGTCTAATCAGCATCTTGATATGGCACACCTGTGAGGTGGGATGGATTATCTCAGCAAAGGAGAAGTGCTCACTATCACAGATTTAGACTGGTTTGTGAACAATATTTGAGGGAAATGGTGATATCGTGTATGTGGAAAAAGTTTTAGATCTTTGAGTTCATCTCATACAAAATGGAAGCAAAACCAAAAGTGTTGCGTTTATATTTTTGTTGAGTGGGGATTAGCACCATATTGACAGCTAATTTTGTTTTTGACTTGTAATTGCCAGCTGGATAGTTAGCCTTTTCTGTACACTGTGTACACAAATCGGCTAGGTTATGATGTCGCAGTACAACTGTTACTTTCTATGTTGCTAGGTTATGTAACAATATCAAATGCTACAGTGTTGATCAGTCAGTTTCAGCACTTTAACTGTGGAATAATTTGAAATACTGTATTATAGTACGTTAGCTTTTCTTTGCCTACATCACAGACAGCATCTTGTATTGCCAATGCCATAATGTCAGAACGCAAAGCTACCACTTCATTCACAGTGAATCAGTCAAGCGGAAAAAAATATGGTTGGAAAATGTTCTAAATAATTAATAAGCGTATACTGCAGTATTATCTCTATCCAGCCTCCTCGACTCCTGACATCCTTCCGATTCCGCGAGCCACTAAGGTCATATCTGATCTATATTGTTTGTAATTATCATAGCACATCTTGTCTTAGCACCATCTCCTGGCAAGGGCTGTCCTGTATTTATTATACCTCGCTTTTATCAGATCTCGTCTTTCCTTGGGTCTACCTTCCTTCTTTCTTCATTTATTTCTTTGGGCGTTTTTTTTTTCTTATACTCTGTCTCACTTTCCTTGCTGTTTTCATTATCCCTCGTGCTCTCTCCCTCTTTCTCGACCTCGCTACCACTCTCTCCAAAGCGCACAAGCCCATCTTTCTCCTGCCATCTCAGGCTTGGCATGGCATTAGACAGAATTTATTAGGGCAAGATGCTCGCTGTTGACATGCCTGTGATCTGCCATTTGCTGGGAAGATAAGTGTCCCATGGAGGGCAAAATAATGTTCTCTCCCTCTCCAGTCCTTATCGCCTGCTGATGGAACCACAGCTGATACTTTACCTTCTACATAAAACACGTGTGTGTATGTGTCCCTACCCGCCAGAGGTTTTTTTTTTTGTGAATTTGGGACTCGTAGCACGTAGCATATTGCCGAATGGTAGATATTGTCAATATCAGCAAACCTGTTTGAGTAGATAGTGTCATAAATCTAAATGTGACAGATTCTGATTGAAGTCTTATAAAGGTTCTGAGGTGCTAATCTCATGGTTCCCCAACATAAAGCGGATGGAAGCCTAGAACTCCAACTGGTTGGAACTTCAAACTGATGCAGGTTAATTCCCAAGTCTTGGTTGGCACCCATTTACAGCACGATGAACTGGGCCAATGGTCTACACATTGGTATCCCAATTCCTATCCCAATGAACTACCTACTCTATTAGTTACTCCCATGCAAAACTAAAGCTCTCATCTTCTGTGATTCTTCAGAATCAGAGATTTTGAAGTATCCCAATATTTGGAAATATATGATTCAAGTGCCACACAGGATGGATGAACCCAAAGGTATCTTTTTGTAGCTTGGGAGCATCTAGTAAGGCAACGCTTTCCTTTATTATTATTTTTTTACATCTTTTTCGCAGGTTTGTCTGAGGTTGTTGTGTGGAGACTATGTGCCCCAAGGCTGAGCAGTTTTGTTCTTGCCCCAGGGCACTTCAGCACTCTGCAAGATTCAAGTTTTGAAATCACCAGCCCTTGGAATAGCGGGCAAACCATTCCATCATCTTCGCTGCCTCTCAAGCTGCAACTCAAGGGGTGCAAACAGCAAGAATAGAATGAGCGCTCTTAGTCAATTAATCAATGCGAATAAATTAACTGAAAGTGATTCTGACATGGGATCTAATATTTGCTATTCATCAATTAGGAACATTGTTGAGCTTGAGCTGCTCAAATTGTTTGGCAAGGAGATTGTGACTTCCTCTATTTTCATCATTCTGAGTAGAAGTACATTGGGTTTTCAGCTGTTAGTCAATCATAACAGGACATGAGGATATTCCTAAGACAAAGCATTTTCCCAATTTCTAAATAGTATTAAAAGATCACTGATGGTACCAAATTATGATGAACCAATAACTTCCATACTCTCCAAAATTGTCCATAACACTGACTATGCCTTGGACTATTAACATCAATAATGGTGTTAGATGGTAAATCTGTCAGGAGTAGACAATTCTAACAGGAAGGAAGCCAACACGCTGAAGGAGTTACAGTACAGGCTTCTATAGCTTCATGGTGGAGTGAAACAGGGTAGGATTTTATAACAAGAAAAGAGATCAATCCTAAACTCAAATCTCAAGAAAATCCCCCTTGCACTCTAATGTCCAACATCCTTGTCATACATATGGAACTGGGTTCTGGAATTGCACAGGCAAGGTCAAATTTACCAAAAGTCAATTATTTGGGCCAAGGTCATGTCTGCCTGTCTGTTTGGTAGCCTAGTCATCCCAGGTCCTTTTGTTGATTTCTACCAAACTTAGTAGGCCTATCGCAATGAAAGTTGTCCCCGAACTGGCCCTTGAAGAATTCTTTTTTTTTTTTTGCAAAGATCAAAGTCAAGGAATTTGATTTCCAACCTGATTTTAGCCAAATCTGGCACACACTTAAGTGGATTCCAGAAGTGCCCTGTCAAGGTCATCCACAGGTTAATGGTTTGCTTGAAGGTCAAGGCCAGTGAGGTCAAATGATTGCCATAGTCTTCATGCCCATGAGTACTAGTTCCTCGTGTAAAAAAGATGACTTGCAGTCACCTCTGCTGTTAACATGTATTCTTGTCTATTATATTGCCAAATTCCAGATCATACAAAAATGATATTAAATCGGTTGATGTTATTGTTGTTGATGATGAAATGGTCCTATATGTATATATCACTGCATTTTGAGGATGATAATATTCTGGTGGCTTCTCAGTACTTGACCTTCAATGCTCATTGGGATGTTTGCAGATGTTTGCAACCTGAGACCATGGTTCAATATCCAAAGTTGGTGGATTGCTCCCTTTGGGTTGTGAGTAACTTACAAGCCCAAGTGTGGAGGTCAAGAATCTTCCTAGTTCCTTGAAAGTGAAAGAAAATTTGGCCAAGAGATTGACATACTGATTGCTTGCTTTTGGTTGTTGTGTTGAACATGGTGGGAATCGAGATGAAAGTCTCAATGTACCAGTCAATCTACACACATTTGAAGGAGTTGGGATACACATATGTAGACTTGGTCCACCCATTTGAAAATAGATGCCGGCAATAGTTTGGAGAAGTATCCTGGAGAAGGCATAGACTATCATCTGCTTCATGCTATGAAATCCGGAGATAAGCAACAGCACCACCAGACCTCAAGGCTCATATAGGACTTATAAGAGAATGAGTCACATGAAATGTGCTGACGTTGCAAGGTGGCAGCATTTACCCTGAGCCACAGGGTGAAGAGTTCTGAGCTCTGAACACCATTTATAGTAGAACAACATCTTGACATAGTGATGAGTTGAGTTGAGGTGGTTCTGGTATCTGAATAGGATAACCCTAGATACCTTCCTCTTGAGGTTTTCCAGTCCAGTCCAACTAGTTGGAGAACCTGAGATAGATCCGCAATACACTGGAGGACTTAATGTCCCATTTGGGTTAGTTATGTTTGAGAGTCCCCAAAGTTTCATGGTGGTTATGACTAATGAGATGGATAACTGGGCAAGCACACATAGCCTACTCCTAGTTAAGTGGCGCAAAATGGATGGACAGCTGAATCTATAGTCTATGGATTCATGGGATTCATTTGAAATGTCAGAAAGGAGCCATAACTGATAAGGCCATTGTTATTTAAGAATCGCTGACATATGCACTTGTGCAAAACGCTTATTCACCCATTACAGTTATTTACCCGACAGCATTATACATCATCATCAGCTGAGGGTCACCCCACTGGATGGTGATTCAGCAGTGAAACAAAAAACATTTGTGAATTGTACAAGTGACCTTGCTGACAGCATTCATTAGATAAATTCACTGTAATGGATTAATTTTTTTTTTTTTTTAAGGGAAGAAAATGACTTCTTGAGAAGATTGCCAGACCTTGGGCTATTACAAGTGACACATTTTTCCCCCCTTACACCTGAATGAATAGCGTGTTTTCAATATGCCCTCCAATTTTCTCTTCTGCTCAAATGCTTTTCCCATTAAAAAAAAACCCTGCATTATATCCCTCGGCCTACACCACACTTAATGCGGTTGACATAGTGCTAGATTTTACTTCCGATTCACAGCAGTTTATTGTCCCTTAGATTTACATAAAATGGAAATTCGTCTTTCGCAGTGGCATAATTCACACGTCACGTCGCAAAATGCCCAAAAAGTCCCAATTCAAGTAAGAAATAAATATGTGATAAAACATTCAAAAGATGAAATGGGGTTATTTAAAAGGAAAATATGTGTTTGGAGATGGGTTCTTTAAGACACTTGTTGAGGAAAGTCACAGTAAATTGAATAAAAGGATTTTTTTAAATGTGGGAAGTGAAGTTTGAGGACAAAAGGTAGCATCAGTAATGTAGACACAGGGTAATTTAAATGTGGGTTACTTTATGACTCCAGAGGAAAGATTCTAAAATATTTATACCAATACACCCCTAAGTACTCACACTTGGGTAGTTGTCGATACACAGTAAGAATGGTAACACTACTAATGGAATATTTCTATGGAAATGAGTTTCCATAAAGTGAAAAAATTAAAATTTGGGTTATGCATAGGAATCACCCTATTGGCGCTCCAGCTATTACACCGTTACAAACAAGTACCAATAGTTATTACATAGTTCATGATGGTATTTATCACAGAGTCCACACAGTACTACTATATTATTGGACATGATTACATCAAGACAAGACCTAGGTACTATTACTTGGAGAAATATATTTTCAAGACTTCCATCTATCCATAAATCTTGCCTGCTCAGCCAATTTGTGGATTTCTAGGAATCATCAAAATAGTCAGTTTGAACCCAAGATTTTTTTTTTACAAAAGTGAATATTAAATGTATAAAACATGTCTGACCAATATCAGCTCCAATAGGCATCAAAAACGTTTTGAATTATGGAACGCAAGACTATATTCTCATGTTTAACTCTGTGATACCCACAGCAAAACATACATTTTATAAGACATCTTCTGTTCCACTCAAGACCACATGGTGGCAGTGATGCACACCTGTTGTTGTTTACCGAGCACCATAATGCAACACAAAAGAAATTTATCCGCATTAGTATAGATGGGAATCATTTTGAAGACATGCGAGTTCATGCAAATCGTTTTCAGTCGTTTTCAGACATTTCCTGCTTCAAAATAATCACTCCCTATAGTTTCAGACTAAGCCTACTGCTCTTTGAAATAGGATCCATTCTCAAAGATCAGTCTCAGGTCTGCTCAAAGTATATTTGGACAAACATATTTATGCTCTGCTTCGCTTCAGACTTAAAGTCTATTTTTAAAGGATGCCATTTCACTCCTTTTAGTTTCAGTGTACAGTTTTGTTAATTTATCTAATCATCTTCTAATACTTCTACAACAACTACTATTATGGCCTTCTCGTCTGCTTTTTTTTTGAAATTTTTTGTTAACATATTGTCGCCATCAGCTGAACATCTTCAATCTCACCAAACATTTGACTGTCATTTGTGACACCAAGCTATCAGAAGTAAAATACCACAATCATCACATCCCCCTTTCTTTGAAGTGAATATTACTGCAATGACATGCTAGATGGAATTAATAATTAATAATTTTGTTTTTGTTTGTTTTTTTCCAATACAGCACAAAGCTGTTCAATTGTAATGCATATATACACCGGATTGACTTTAATGTACTGGTATTGTGCCCCATGGAAGTGTATTATCTTGGAAAATACAAGTATTGAATCAGGAATCTGCAGATAACATTAAATAATTTGGATCAGGATTGGGGGGTGACAAAAAAACAACTCCACTGGGACATATCTACGCTAAACTATAAAGTTCTTTTATATCATTAACAAATTCAAGAAATTTCTGGATACTTGTTGGTGGCATCAACATTGACGCCTCTCTAGGCACTTTGTATGTTATTCCAGGCTTCCCTTCATTGTTTGTTTAATAATTTGTGTAGCTATGCATATGAATTTATGTATCTTGCTCATATTCCATGATGGTCAAAAATATCTCGACTCATAACCTCTACTGTATTTATTATATAGCTTCTTTGTTTTCCTGAAAGGCATATTCAGAGATAATGTACAAGGTAATGTAAACGTTTCAGCTTTCAAGTCTATTTAAAAAGACTATTAAACATTTTATGAGGTAGGAAATACACTAAAATGGCCTCAAGGATTCCTTTTGATGAGAAATTGCACATGTTAAATAAAACGGTTTGCTAAAAATGACAACTCCACAGGGAAGCTACTGTAACTAATGTTTTGTAAGAGGTGACAGATGGAGAAGCTTGTCGCCGAGATCCGACTGTTTCTGAATATTATATATCCAATGTGCGTTGATGTATGAGTGTAACTGCAATATTTCAAAAGTCACAGGTTTCATGGAAATTTATGAGCCTGGACATTTTTCTTCATGGTCTTACTGATGATTCATTGTGCCTCACAGAAAGAGGTAATGGCAAATGCTATGTCTGATTTTCTATTACTGGTTGACTGCAGTTGCAGCAATGGCCATAATTCATTTGATATTGAAACAGATTGTGACAGTAGCCCGAAGTCACAGGTCTTCACGGGTCCAAAATGATGGACCAAAACCCACCCAAACAACCATTCACCTGAATTTATTTTCAAAGAGCTAATATGGACGTGTCCTGAGGGTACTTGCAACCAACCCAGAATAGACCCTAGGATAATTCAATCTCAGCAAAAACGTTGATCTAAACAGACCCAAAGAAACACAAGATAAAGAGGAACCATTTTCATACTTACCGCCCAAGTCCCAATACCCTTCCTTCGTTCTACCACTTGACCCTTTCCCTTCATTCTGATGTGCAAAAAGAAGGGAAAGGGTGAAATGGTTAATGGTTGAACCTACAGTGGTTGATGTTATAAGTAAGAATACATTCCGCTTTTATCATAGAGCCTTGTCTATTACATCTCCAGTTGTAGAGAAGCTTGAATCTTTGACTGGACTGGGTTGCTTGTCAGTCAAAGATTCAAGCTTCAAGCTTCTCTACTATGGAAACCACCTGGACAACGGAGAGCCTACACAGAAACATCTCGTTCAACAAATTCAGTCTAGATTTCTTTCATATTATGTTTTAAATGGTGAGATCATCAAGAACACACTACTTGATAAATTTATTTATATTGCAGGGTCATAAGCTAATGGATTGCTTTAATAATTTTACAAAATTATCCATTGAATTTCAATGCAATGGCACCACTGATTCCTTAAGATATCTCTTATTCCACAATAATTGTGTAAAACCAGGCTCTGCTGAGTTTAATCTTGTCAATCAACTCGCTCTGTCGTTTTAATTGTGTCATAGTTTTTAACTGTGCATTTCTATCGTTGCATTCGGTAAAACATTATATTATCAAAAATGATTAACACACACTAACGTTAGCCGTCAAAAGAGCTCAATATCTACCTGAGAGACTTTTACCTTTTGACCTCGTACTATAGTCAGGTTGACCTCATCTGAGCTGTTGAGCCCGTCTCCCCTACAGAAATGTCATTTTTTGAATATTAACAGGGTTGAAGTTAAGTCTAATTAAAATTATAGTCTTGGAAACAAACTTGTTTTTTTTGTTGTTTTTTTTTGGGGGGGGGGTCAACTAGCCCGTCTCAGCGACTCCAAAATTCCAATCTCTTGGTCTTGATTAACACTCAACTCTCTAATGTCTTGCAATTGACTCGGACCCATTATAGGTGGTCTTGTCCCCATCCCTACTTATTACCATCCAGGTTTTATGGAGAATCAGAGGATATTTCTTGCATCAACTTTGACATTTTGTCTATGCAAATTGGTTCATACCCAATTGAAATTGAAAATTGAAATGCAAATACCTCAGTGCTGAGGACCCCAGTGGCTGGAGAAGGCCAAGGGTATACTCTTATTCATGGACCAGTTGCCTGACTGGGACCAAACAGAATCTAAGGCAGCTTAATAGTGTGGCGGCATGTGATCCTAGCACATGCCCCTAGACCTGACCCATTTATTGAATAAATCCATTGACAAGCAGTACAGCAAACCAACAGACACTTTCTTGCTGGAAGTAATTCAGATGATGTAGTGAGTGCTACTAAATCCTTGACGTGCTTGCGATTGTGTCAGGAATCTCGTAATACAGTGCAACAACCCAGTTTACTGAAGCCGTACCTGGAGATTTTTTATATTTTTACCTTTAGAAGTTTATGCACCGTGCTTCAGAAATGCTTTATCTTTTATTAAACATGATGCTGGATGTAAGAACACCTGCAATGCTGTTAAACATCCTCTATGATATGTGATTTTATTTGATTGAACATGGCTCACTCCTCTCTCCATCTGTCTGGTTCTCTCCACCTTCCCCTCATCCCTCACTGTCATCCTCGCTCTCATATCTCTCAACTGTGTCTTTACTTCATTGCTCTTCATCTACCTGCATACAGTATCTCATCTCGCTCTCGCTCAATCCAGCCCAAAATCTCTCCATATTATCCCACTATTTTTGTATATTTTGCCATATTTTTTCATATCTACCCCTTTCCATCATTTTTTCCCATCATGGTACCATCTCTACCCATATCTGTCATCCTCTATCTGTCATCCCTCAACTCACTCTGTTTTAATCAGTACATCTCATCAGCTACCTCGGTCATTTTTCTAAAGCAATTTATTTCTGTTTTCTTTCTTACCGCGTCTTCATGTTCGATCTGTCGCGTCTCTAATGATGCTCTTTTTGTCTTTTCTGCAGCTGGTATTGTTCGGAAAAAGCAGTGGTGTGAGATGGTGCCATGTTTGGAGGATGAAGGCTGCGACCTGTTAGTCAATAAATCCGGCTGGACTTGTACACAACCCGGAGGCCGAGTCAAAACCACCACGGTGAGTTCACGGGATTTGCATGCAGATCATAAACGGGCAAAATGTAGATAAATGGCGTCCATAACGATCGTACCAGAGACACCAGGAACAATAAAACCTTAAATAAATGTACTTCCATTTGTCTACATGATACAAAATACAAGATTCCAGAGTAGCTTTTGACACGTTTCCATTGCATGCTACTAAAGGATAAAACTCCATCCACTAGGGGGCAGATTAGAGCTGAGTCACATCTGACTAACAGCATCAATTTCTTACTTGCCTTGCTCATGGGGTTAAAACCAATCAAAGCGTACACCCTGGACATAAACATATCGAGTCAGCCTAGGTTCAATTCCTGGTCACACTACCAGTTTTTATCGTTGGGCAAGATACTTCAACTGCATTTTCACAGTCCACCCAGTCGTAAATGGATGATGTTGTCTGGATAAGTAACCTGTGTTGGACTGGGGTTAAATTCCAGGGGTTGTTTTCGACCATCATCCACTAAATTCTACAAACTCCAAGGATAAACACCCAAACCATTGCACCTCAGGTCTTATATGGTACCTATTTCTTCTACTTGGGACACAGACTTTAGAAATGTCTGCCAAGAAATGGAAGGCTAAGAATTAGAGCTGGTTTCTGCATTACTTCAAAGGAGATAAGATCTTTGTCTCCAGCATTTTATAGTGTTGCAGTTACTTAACTTCAGTGTCAAAAACAAGCTTCTTTCAAAGCTCGAGTTTCCCAGTAGCTTCTTAGAACCTGGCTGTGAGGACTGATTTGACAACAACAAAAGGTCCTTCTCGATGTTCACGACAAACGCTTTTCCTCCTCGTGTCTCATCTTTAACAACTCCGCTGGTTTGTTTACTTTCGTTACCAGCAATTATCTTAAATTAGGGATGCTCTTAATTTCAATGATGGCGGCAGATGTGGAGCCACGGTTGGTGTTAGAAAAGGTGAAGCACAGTCATTCAACCTCCTCTTCATACAAGCACATTTCTAGCACCGTACGTCCTCCCACCGCTTTCAACCCACTAGTTTCTTTACAAGAAACAAAAACGCTGTTGCTCATCTGCGCTGCCATCTTCAGCCTGTACTGCTGCAATTACAGGGGTTTCAGTTAAAGAGCGCATTACACAACACATGCATAGAACACAGCTGCCCTATCTGTAAATGTCAGCGGTGAACACTGGCCGGTGGGGCATCATTAAGGCATCTGTCAGGATTTAGTCATCAGATGAAGAAGTGCCTCACTGATCTGACTTTTCCCCTTCCCATATAGACTGATATGGAAGAGAGATGTGATTCTGTTGCCTTAATTGAGACACGTTTAAATTTGCCAACCATGTGGCAGTGAGAGTTCAGAAAAACATGCAGACAAACCATAGTTTGTTCATGTCCCTGGGTCCTCTGCCTTTGAGATAAGTGGAGTCATGAGGTTGGACTCATGAGGTTGCTGAATTGAGGTGCCTGGCAGGTGAACAGTGCTCCAAGTGTTTTTCCACACCTACCTTGTTTGGTCTGGACATTCTGACTTTTCAGTTTGGTGCAAACCAAAATAGCAGGTGTGAAAGCTCCCTCGGACCACGGTCTGGACAAAAGGACCAACATTTGGTCATCTTGGTTTGGCTCGAAATGATCCATGGTCCTGTATGTTTATAGTGTTAACACACTTTTTGGATGGTTCAGACTTTCATACTAACTACAGGAAGTTGAGGCAGGTTATCCTCACCCATTAAACAGTCAAAGAAAAAAGAAAAGGTGCCGTAACAATGTAATGGACAGTACAAAGGAAACAAATAAAAGTAGTAACAATGTGCCATAGGAGCATCAAACTCCCAACATTAGTGTAGCTGGAACAAAGTTGTTCTGTTTGCCACATTAACAACAAGCCAAAGTTAGACAGGTGCCCCCTATACCAACCAATCAATGTCAAGTATTGGGAAAATCAGTCTACGTAGATGGTGACGACAGGACAGCAAGGTACAAGTTCTTTTGGGGGAATGCAAAATTGCAATGTAAAGCCACATAGTTTGGTATACAGCTCTTGTCAGGTGTAAAAGCACAGCCAAGTCTTTACAAACATGGCATTTCCTGTCTTAGTGTGTGGTTGCAAGACTTGGATGCTAAGCTTTGGTCGAGGTCTTTTTGGAGGATCCTTGGGTACTGCTGGAATGACTATGTCAAACAAGTGGATGCTTAGGGATACTCTGATTCAGAGTATCACTTACACGGTGAAAGTGTTTCAGCCATGATATGGTGACATGATATGGTATATTTCTCTGGGCATCATCTAGTATGCAGGAGCCTCAGTATCTGGACTGCTGTCATCAGCATCCCAAGGTGGTTTCATGGTGTGGTGGATGAAGAAGCGACAGGTGGTACCACCACATTCTCCTAGACCTAAAAAGGTAGTACCCCATCTTGAAGTTCCGTGAGACTTTTCTTGCCTGTCCTCATCCAACCTCTTTTCCATGAGGTTCAAACAGAACCCATTAGGTGTCAAAATGCAAATTTCTTGGGTTGTGTGGTGTATAACTGCTCAGAAATAAATGGATGTAGGTACAGGCTTTAAACTGTTATGTACCAAAACTGTCACTTGCTGTAATGAAAGGTTTGTATATAAACAAAAAACAATGCAAATGTAGTAGAGTACAGTCAGCTCCATAAGTACTTGGACAGAGATATGGTACATGTTAGCAGCAGGATATAAGCTAATATATGTCTTTTAATCCTGTTTGTGTTGCTATGTTTTGCTTTTGTCGCATGTGGGTCAGACAGATGTTAGGTTATTTTATGTGGTGAGTGATCTCAAAGAACTGGACAGGAAATGGACTTCAAAGTTTAGATGTACTGAAAGGTGCCTACACTGATAACAGAGAGTCATCTAGCAGCGCTGGGATCTTTGAACAAACCACATCCAACGTTTTGGACAAAGAGTCATGATTCTTCTGCACTAACTTTTATTCCTGAGTTTAGGCTGGCCCTCATGTGGGTGGTCCTTACCCTCTTGTGAGGGTAATGTGTGGGTATGTGATTGGCTGGAAAGTAAAGTGAAGTAGGCGGGTATAAGCGGGTGTCACGTTGCGTTCAAGGTGGTATGTAAAAATTTTATGGTGTATGTTGTATGTCAGCATGCCAAGCAAAATAGAGTGTTCCATCATGCCGTCCCAATATATGCAATTACTTTGGTTTTATCAATTAGACAGCTATAAAAAGCAGCTAGGTTAAGATCAGGTTGTAGTACCAAATACAAGGACATTTTTGATGTGCGTTGGCCACTTTTAAAAGCAGTTAGGTTAAGATCAGATAGTTATAAGGACATTTTGGATGTGCGTCGGCCATTTTGTAATATGCATCATGGAACACTCTGACACAGGCAATCTTAAAACAACTTTGAACAAAGTGTGCTGACAATATTTAAGATATTTTTTTTTCAAGAATTCAAAGCTTTACCAAAATAGCATTTCATGTCGCATTAGCTTCTTTTAGCGTTAGCTTCTTGTGGTGCTGTTTGTATTTCTGGTCTTACACTTTCACAGTAAAGTCCCAACAGTGTCTTCATACTAAAACACACTTTATTTGAGGAAATGTATTCGTTTCAGCAGTGGCTTTACTCAGCATTTGCACATCTTTTCATGTGACATATACAAAAACACGTTCACAAACACTTGACTGTTTTGCTTTGCTGTCGCACAAACTGGATGCCAAACCCAGTTGATATGTTTCTATTGTGCCGTTAGCCGTGTGATTTTGTTGAGGTGTAAGTCGTCGTGTCTGTCAGCACCCTGACAACAGCCAAAATATACTGCTGATTAATGAGGCGACAGCCATGACATGTTCAACCTGGAATGTGATTTGCTATCTGGACGCGCAGATCAGCTTCGCACACACTCAGATAAAAAATATATCTGGATCAATTTATTTTATTTGACATACGACAGTATGAGTGATAGTCTGCTGGGATAAAAACCTGGCGCGTGGGGGTACTTGCATATGCAAATATTACAATTACTGTGCATTTGCATTAGGGTATAATATGACTAATTTACCCATTATATGCACAAGTAGCATACAAATTATTAAAAAGGTCAAGTTCACGTTTTCACAAGCTTAATCTCAGTGCTATATGAGAGGAAACTTTATGCAAATTCCTGAAAAGCAGCTATATTGTACAGCAATTAATTAACTCAAACTTCATTTTCCATACTTTGTAAAAGCATAGTGCAGTTATAATTCCTGCATTTTCATATCTGCAAAATATAGGATAAGATATTAATTGTCATATGCATAAGAGAGCCTGTTTCTAATACAATGTCGTTTGTAGGTTGTTGTAAGTGTCAATGCCATATAATAAGTGGTGCAAACAAGCAAAACAATAAAAGAAATGGAATATGCAATAACAGCCATAGGTTGTAATTTAATAATGTGCAATTTAGCAGCTTGCATTTGTAAGATAGTAGCCTTATTATGCAGTTGAACAGTTTAACAGCCTTGGTTCTAGAGTTTCTCAGGGGAAAATTTCTCTCTAGTGGTAATTATACTTTAAATATCCCTTTAAAATTCAATGGCTACCTTTCTTGTTCATTTTTCAGTTAGATTAAAAAAACTATTTTACCTGGTTCAGCTAACAGTAAATAAGTGTCACTTTCAGCTTTGCTCAGTTTGCAGCATATTTATGTTGTACATGTGGCATTTAAATTGCCTGATTTTGTTTTAATTCTGCTGGTTGCTGTACTACATGTTCAATGTGTTACTAGTAAAAAAAAAGTTGCAGGGCATCCAGACACATCAAGTAAAGGAACTGACCGCCACTAAATTATAAAACTGAAGCAGTGGAAATATAACAGTATATTACAAATTTGATTTAATTTCAATTCAGTTTATTTATATAGCACCAAATCACAACATAAGTCGCCCCCAAGGCATTTCACAAGGGTAAACTCGTACGCCTAGATGGCAATATTTCCAAATAGAGCTCAACTACAAACATGTCAATGACTGCAAAGTCACTTGTTGACCTGATTTCGTTGTCATTTTGAGCACATGGTGGATTTTTGTCCCATTGCTGGGTGCCCTGTTCATTCATTTATTCCTTTAATAAGGATTTCTTGTGTACAAAATAATCAAAGTTGGGGAAAGAACTCAGGGACTTGATTGCTGGCAAAGTTTAATTTTTTTTTTTTTTTTTTTTTTTTTCATGCATTTCAACAGTCAGTAATTCAGTCATTGACAAGTTATGTAAAATGGTTATACTATTTGCACTGGCAAAATTGGTGTTATCAACAGAATCCTCAGTGCTACTTGGATTTTTTTTTTTTTTTTTGATTGAGCTAATCCCTAGCATTTAGCAAAACTATTAATTATTAAGGTTTTGGGATTAACAATTGACACGGAGCTTTCTTTCAAAGTTCATCTCAAACACTTGATCTCCAAATTAAGGGTGAACCTAGGCTTTCTTTATAGAAATAAGCCTTTTTCCTCAGAAGCTCCTGATAACTACCACCTTCCTGCCCTTGTTGGACTACAGTGATAGTGTGTAAATGTGTGCTTCAACTAGTTGTCTACGGTCCTTGACCTCGCTGTATCACTGTGCCTTGACATTCATCACTGGTTGTCGCCACCTCACCCATCACTGTGAGTTGTATGCCAAAGTTGGCATGCCCTCTTTGACTGTTAGGCGATATACACATTGAATGACACTGGTTTACAAAACTCTTATCGGACTGGTTCCGACCTATTTTTCCAGTTTATCTTCGGAGATCTGAAAGCTCTGTTATGCTTTCATGTACCTCGTGCCCGCACTGAAATGGGAAATTAAACTTTTAGTTTTTCTGCTCCCTCTGATTGAAATGTTCTCCAATCCGAATTGAAACTGTCTAGGTTGACTTCATTGAAAACCTTCCACTCCATCTTAAGAGATCCGGAATGGAATTCTTTTGCACAATGCCCATGTTTCTAAATTCTAATTAGTTTTAGAGTATCAATCATTACCATTTACTGTGACCAAGATGATTGTATTTTTTGATTTTTATTTGTCATTAATGTTCACATGATGATGTTAATCTATTATGACGTGTGTTGCTGACTTTCTTGGCTAGGTCACCCCTTGTAAAAAAGGTTTCGATCTCAATGGGTTCTATGTGGTTAAATAAAGGATATTATTAATATTATAAAACATCTGAACAGTCTTTCCTCCAAACAACCAGGAGGTGGGGGATCTTCTACCACCCTTGAACTCAGTTGTACATGTAAGCACATTGGAGTGCTTGGCACATGTAGATGAACATGGCTGGATGTTGTTTGTCATCTTACTTTGCCATTGTAAATATGAATGATCTTGATCATTCATGATATGAATGAATGCGTGAATGATACAGTTAATGCATCTGATATTTGTAGAATTCTTATTTAGTTCTTTCTACAAATCAGCCAACTATGGTTTTTGCAAATTTAAGCTTTTCTAAACATGCAGAATTTGTTGGAATCACAACCATGGCAGTTGAGCTTTTGCTATTGAATACAGCAATGTTTTGTTTTTCAGCCCATTGACAGAATTACATATTGTTCTTTATGTTAAACAAAAAGCAAAATTGAAATTATGATAAAACACATATAAGCCTTTGGGAAACGTATTATTGCAATCTATGCTTCAACTTCCACATGACAGCTGGCAGAAGATAAGAAGAGCGCTAAATAAGCAAGTACTTTGTGCCAAGACACCTCGCTGTGCTCTACTTTTGACCTAAATATGCATAAAACGTCAAAGTGAATACAGGGGAAGGAATTTGGATTGCCCTGTAGAGTTCTTGGAGACGGTTTTATGGAGTGATAAGAAAAATTGCAGCAGTATGGCTTCATAGATCAGTGGAATGTCTAGCGTAAGGAGGAAGACTTATGGACTCAGGCCAAATAAAATCTAGAAAAAGCATCTACTATAAAACCAAACCATGTTGAGTCCTGACTGGCAGTCACCCAGACTGTCCAACAGCCTAATCATATCTAGTACCCATATAGCAGGCAGGTTATACATGGGAAATCCAGGGATCTTGTCTAGTTGGTGGTAGTAATACAAACAAGCAATATGTCTCATCCACTGTAGGTCTCTTTACGTAACTGCTTACGTGATATAAAGTCATTCTAGCAGTATCTAAGGTTTCTGCACAGGGGCCTAATACCATTGACGTCCAGTTGTTATCTTAAATCCAGGTCTCAAGACCTGGAGGTCCACCCACAGAATTACTTTGTGTCCTGAATGGCAGCCCCCCAGGCAGACAACCGGTCCATCCCTGCATCTCAAAAATAACCATCTATCTGCTGCAGGCAGGTAAAGCGTGGCTGTCCCCTTGGGCATCTCCAGCCACTAGTGTCCTCAACTCTGAGGTACCTAAAGGCTGGATCATGCATAGAGAAACATGCCACATGGCCAAAATGTTAAACCTGATGCTCTCTCACAATGCAAATGATACTCCTCAGTCTCCAAAAGAAGCCCCTGTTTGATACAAAGTTGTTCCAGTGATGCCCAAAGATCTCCCGCAGAGATCTAGTACCAAAGACATCCGGTCTTCACCTGAGGTCACTAGCTAGCATCCAAGTCTCACAAAAATACAGGAAGACAGGAAGCACCAGGACCCTAAAGACTTATGACAAATTAACAAAACATTGCCATATAAAACATGGAATTGGGCTTCATCTTCTGATCATCTTGAACTTGTTGCTGGCATCAAAGTTTGTTTGAAATATCTGGCCAGGTTAGAGAAAAATGTGATGTTTACATTGCCTAAATTGAAATTTGGAGGTTGGCCAAGTCAACTACAGCTTGGCTCAGAAGTTAGAGTTAAGTTGTCACAACGTCTGAAGTTGGGAGAACTTACAAGAAAAAATTATTACATGAAGAAGGTCAAACGGTGTTCCATAAATATTAGACAAAAAAGTAGTACTACTGTCATTCCTGAGATGACTCATTCTTATCCCTGGACAAAGTATCTTTTTATTGTAAACTCAAATTTATATTCTCAATATCACTGTAATATGTATTTATGAAGTGAATTTGTCTGCTAAAGCCTGACTTCATATCTTTTACTCATGTCACCAGAATGCTTTACATGTTAAGCGGTGCTTGAATAGTTCTGATTGCAGCTGTGACTGAACATTTCAAGCCTGTTTCAGACATCTGGGATGTTTGCTGACAATATGTGGGATGTGACAGGTATTTCTTGCTTGCTTCATTGGATTCTTTAAGCCTGGTGACAGCTAGTTGCATTACTGGACAGCTATGTGCGGTCATCTGTGCACCTTCCTGTGCATGCATAGGCAGGATTCACTGTCAAGTATTCTAGCAAATAACTAGAAGCAGGTTGGAACATTGTTTAAAACCCTGGATTGAGGAAAATATGGGTTGCTTTCTTGTGAATGGGCATACGTTATAGCTGATTGGACAGCTGCAGAATGTGTTTATGTGATAACCCCGCCCCCAAAGCTGAAACAGTAAATGTTTAGTCCGGGAGCTGGTGCCATGCTTTGCTGCGTCCAGGACGCGATGGACCCGTCTTGAGTCGTGGATGACAACTACCCAGGTTACCACATCCCAACATCTCTAAAATAGTCCATGGGTCAAGCAGGTTTCGGTACCACTGAAGGTGACCAAACGACACTTAGAATCCAGCCTCAGTGTATCATGGCCTACACAAAAATGTATGACAACCGTCCCAGGGTGGTAGCTGTAGCCAGGTAGGGGTCAATGAAGAATTACACAGAGGTCAAAATTTTAAAATGCTCCAATCATGTTGAAAACTATATCATATTATTTGTCTGATCATAACAAATCCAAAAAAGTATAGTTTGGACTATCTGTGACTGAATGCTCTGGAGTTATGGGGTAAAAACAGCAAAAATGGTGACAAAGGTCAGTTTCAGTTTGTACAGGGGTCAAAAGTTAAAGTTGCTCCAATTTCAGTAAACAATGATGTACATTATTGTTTGGGTTGATAGGGTTCAAATAAGGACTAGTTTGCACCATCTGTCATGCTTAGTTATCACGTTACAGGTAACATATGTCACCTGTCATTGAATTCAATGACGTCGACTTTGTTTGACCTTTACTTTGGAGACCAAACATTCAACACAGTCAAAACTATTTCATTTATTAATCCTTTTATTTCAACCAATAATTTGCATCACTGTTTACTGAAATTGGAGCAACTTTAACTTTTGACCCCTGTACAAACTGAAACTGACCTTTTTTTTTTTACCCCATAACTCCAGAACATTCCATCACAGATAGTCCAAACAATACCTTTTTGGAATCATTATGATCAGACAAATAATGTGATATAGTTTTCAACATGATTGGAGTATTTTTTATATTTTGACCTCTGTGTAATTCTTCATTGACCCCTAGCTGGCTACAGCTACCACCCTGAGATGGTTATTATACATTTTTGTGTAGGCCATGGTACACTGAGGTTGGATTCCAAGTGTCATTTGGTCACCTTCAGTGGTACCAATTAGGTCAAAATTGATGACTGGCTCCTGGACTATAATAACCATTCATCTGCCACAGCCAGATGAAGTGTGGGCATCCCCCTAGACCTCTCCAGCTACTGTGGTCCACAGCACTCAGGCACCTACATGCTTGATGATGCACAGACCAAAATGTCAAAGCTGATGCTCCCTCACAACGCAAGTGATACTCCTAATCTTTTGGAACAGTGTCATTCCAGCAGTACCCAAGAATCCTCAGAAGAGACCAAGTCCCAAAGACATACAGTCTTCACCTTAAATACGTGGCTAGTGTCCAGGTCTCTGAAGCACAGTAAAACAGGCAGGACCAGGACCCAAAAAATTTGGACCTTCATTCTCTGCAAAGATATCAGCATTGCCAAACCCTTTGTCTAGTGACTCATGACTCCATAAGCTCTTCCCCAAGTGTTATTTTAAATCAATTGGCTCCAACAAGTATTCTGAAGATGTGAACTGCATGTGAGACTGTAGGTGGTGTTCCAGCCCTGCAGATAACTCCTTTAGGGGGTTGGTGGTGGAATTGACTATTCAGCTCCCCAAAAATGAGAGCAGTAAAGTTCTTGTCTGAAGAGACTGGTGACACATGTAGTAGTAAGGGGGTCTTCCACTCCACTGTGGTGCCCAAGTCCAAATTTGAGGAAGGCAGCCACCTAGAGTGTTCATTCTCTAAGTAAGGTTGACCAAGGTCTCAGGGTATCTTTTTGTTGTGTCACTGTATGTGTAGCGGCTGGACTCTCTCTCTTCTGCATTGTGTTGTGTGGTTGACTCCTCCCACTCGCTCCCCTTGGGATGTAAACTCACGATCTCTGGCATAGGAGGCGAATGTTCTAACCAGAAGGTCAAAAACCCTGTGGCCATGGAGTCCTATTAGCTGTTGGGGAGTGAGATTTACCGACTACCACATGCACAGCGACTCCTTTGGCCTCCGTTACTTATCCTCAGAGTATGGTTCCTCACAGCTTGAGAATTTTCCCAATGCAACCACATGCACAATCAGTCCTAACTGATTTGGCAACTGTGGTCAAAACAGCTCAACGATCATTTACTTTGCAAAATATCAAGGACGATGATTTGCTAGAGCGTGGTTTCGGGATCCAAAGCAGCATCATGAAAAATGTGTAGTAAGAAGAAGATGTACTCGATGAAGGCTGGTGTTTAAACAATTTTCGTCTTATCTGCGTTCAGGTCAGATTAAGCCAGGACACGTTTGGGAGCCTACGCTAGTGTACGGCGTTGCCACATCCACTATACCATAGCATTACCTTGGGTTCTGGATGGAAAACACCCACGTAGAAAACCAGTCCATCTGCATCGGACATATTTAAAAAAACAGCCCAAAGACTACTTCTGTTGCATGGTGATGGCTGGGTATTTCATAGGCCATCAAACTAAGAAGGCTACAAAATGTGATATCAACAACAGACAACGGTTGATCATCAATAGTTATGTACAGTTGAAGAGGTTTACTGCTGCTTCACCAGTGTTTCTTGTCTCCAACTCCAACAACAGCAGGCTCATTGAACACCACAACCTTTTAAATACCTTGCAAATAAACAATGTAGTATCGGACCCAATCCCCGATTCTGATATCAATATCAGTGAAGCCAGAATCAAAACACAATCATAACTGAATCAAGGGAGAATCAAAGGGAAGCAAATATAATTAGCTTTGTTTCCTTTGGGTTACCTATGAAGAATGCCCTCTCCCCTTAGGCTCGTCAAGGTTAAGCCCAAATTACAGTCAGCACTACAGCACCTGAGGATAACATGGGTGTACACGGTTCAGCGAGCATATCCAACCAGTGTGTCAGGTGTTTTTTGTGTAAACATCGATGCAGACAAACAGACGTGTCCCTCGGGGCATTTGACTAAGCCAATTCAATCTGACTCAACCCCATAAAGGACTATTTTGGACAAATGTCGGGAAGCGGTTTGCGTGTAGTGGCCCAATGTTTGGGAGTTGATGTTCTTCTGTCAAACAGAGGAAGACTGTTGTTTGGGATGACACCGCTGACCTCTTTCGTTGTAGTTGGCGAGGCAGCTTGGTATAAGTTGCAAAGCAGATCAGACGAGCGCTTTGTGTCCTTCCTCAACCTACAGCCTGCCTGTCAACCGTCTCCGCGGCCACCGCTTAATGTGCTTCTGTTTTTGAATAACTCCCCGAGCTCACTTGTTTTCTCTCCATTTGACTCTTCTGACATTTTTCTTTTTCCCGTTTCACTTTGGCGCTGTTTTACCTTAATGCCCCCCCCCCCTCACCGTCAGACTCTTCGCCACCCCCCCTCCCACTCCAGATCCAGTCCTATTTATCTTCGTCTGACCCTGCTTTCAAGAGTACATGTTGCTCCTGTCAATAAAAATAGAGTATGGATTTTTCTAAAGCCAGCTCCAGAGGATGCATATAAAGATTGATATGTACACCGCTTATCGTTGACAGTGATGTTTTAAATGAGGTTACTTTTATTAGCAGTGTACCGTCTGAAAAGGACACATCAAAAAATAGGTGCACCCCTGAATGTTACGACTACAGCAGATAATTTAATTCAGTGTCAAGAATCTTGTGGATACAATGACAAATTTCTCCTTGATGGGGAATTTATTTCACAAAACATATTGACATTTAAGAATGTAAATTACTGAAAAATTCTCTCGGTGGTCACTATATTTTCTTCATTCTATCTGAACAATCCTGATTCCAATGCCACAAATAACAAAAACATTTATTCCCTGTAGTTATTCCCACATAAAGCATAAAGATGAATGTAATTTTAGGTGCACTACAAATGCATAATTAAAAATATATATAAACATAGTTTGCAGTTTGCTGAATCAATTTTTTGTCAATGTTTTGCCCACATATTATTTTCTCATTTTTTAATGTGTGTAACAGCACCCTTAGCTAGCTAGTCGGCTACCCTAAGCTAGGAACTAAAATGCCTCCACATGCTAATTTAGTTAGTTAGCATGGAACTCGAATAAAAGTGAGGTTGTAAACTCTACTGCAAGCAAACAATATATCCAGCTAATGTAGGTTCATCGGATAGTTTAAGGTTGCCACATTGTTAGTGATTTTATTCATTTTTGAAAAGTTGGAATAACCAGCTGCAACATTTCTAAAGCCCATGAAGATATATTTGTCATTATGTGATCACAGCATGAATTAGCTTAATAGTTAGCAACCTTAAACGTTTGAAAACATAAGGACATAAATGTTAATATCAAATGCATGACTTGATGTCATGAACATTTTGGCCGATCACATACTAAAAACATTGCTGAAATGACAAGAATATGGAATGGTTTTACATTTGTGGTTGTCTATGCAAGGACCTGTTTTAAAATTATTTGAAGACAATACAATTGTTTCATGTGTCCTTGCCAATATTTCTTATCAGAATATGTCCCAGCAGAGATGCCCGACAGTCAGGTACATTAGTAGTAGGACAATGACAATTTTTGTCATGTTGTCTCTGTATACCACCATAATGAATCATGTTGTTTCAAGTATTAGATCAGAAGATGACCTCCTTCTTCAAGTCATTTTTAAAAGGACATTCTTAATACCAAATCTTGTTTTTTTAAATAAAGAAAATGCCTTTATTTGGAAAATAATGCTAATAACAGCATATTTTATGGGCAGCCCCTCACTTCCATTTTTAAACGGATGCCGCCACATTCACCAAGCAACCTCTCTTGGAAGCGGCTGCTTTTAGGACCAGGGTGAACCTTTCCTTTCCGACTGTTTGCATTTTAACACTGTCTTTGTTGAGCTCACCATCTTTTCATTTACAGTGTTACACCATGTTTCTTGTCTGTTTGAGAGTTGTTTAATGATTCTACTGCACTGAGCTGAAAGTTTGCATCACAACTTCCTCACCTTTCTGATGAACTTATTTGACTTTTGAGGTGCTCTCTTATCGGGAGGATCACCATGTTTCTCTAACAAGCAAGACTGTCAGCTCTTGAGAGATGTGGGTTGCTTCAGTCCTGTGGAAAAGTACTTTCAAGGGTATTAGGCATCTTCTACTGCTGTAGATATATCAGCCACCTGACAACTCAGTTGTGGTGGTGTAAAGAGGGAAAATATCATAAATTGTTTCACTGTCCAGTTACTAACATACCTCACTGGATGGTCATGGGGATTTTTTTAAACATTTCATTCAGTTTTTCCCAAATAATGACTAATTTACTGTTGAACAGGTTCACTGTTTACTGTTTTAACCCTCTGGGGCTGATGCCATCAAATATGACAGCTAAGACCAAGCTTTACTAAATTATGAAAATCTTTTTAATGATATGAGATAGAAACTTACTTTTTTTTTGTTGAAAAGTTAACTCCGCGGACTTTCGAGCCAGCCATCAGCCATCTTTGTACTCCTCATAGAAGCTGTGTGATGATGTGCGCAATGTGAGTGTCCAATTGGAATTGGTTCACCATCACATGGTTTTCCAAAATCCAATCGTAGGGCAGATTTACCTCACGTGAAAAGCCAAAGATCGTTTTCAGGAGTGATATGTTACTAGTTGGCCTGTTTGAATAGCCACCTGGGTGCTCCAATGAGTACATACTATTAGTACATACTCACTGCACCCTGCGCCATTACCCACAGCGAAAGTGAGCAGACGGAGAGCCTCTGATGACAATCTCACATGCTCAAACAAAGAGTGTGTAACTATCAGGATTGCTCCACTAGTTTGCAAGTGAATGTTGCTTTCTCTGCGTAAGGCACTGTTTACCATATCAAAATAACAAAACGTATAGACCATTTTGTATATATTGTTCATAATGTGTATAATGTGTGTGGAAAATTATTTTTCGCTTTATTTTTTCCTTGCCTATTTTTGATTGTAAACCATTATTACACTTATAAAACACACTATATATATATATATATATATATATATATATATATATATATATACTCAACAAAAATATAAACGCAACACTTTTGGTTTTGCTCCCATTTTGTATGAGATGAACTCAAAGATCTAAAACTTTTTCCACATACACAATATCACCATTTCCCTCAAATATTGTTCACAAACCAGTCTAAATCTGTGATAGTGAGCACTTCTCCTTTGCTGAGATAATCCATCCCACCTCCAGGTGTGCCATATCAAGATGCTGATTAGACACCATGATTAGTGCACAGGTGTGCCTTAGACTGCCCACAATAAAAGGCCACTCTGAAAGGTGCAGTTTTATCACACAGCACAATGCCACAGATGTCGCAAGATTTGAGGGAGCATGCAATTGGTATGCTGACAGCAGGAATGTCAACCAGAGCTGTTGCTCGTGTATTGAATGTTCATTTCTCTACCATAAGCCGTCTCCAAAGGCGTTTCAGAGAATTTGGCAGTACATTCAACCAGCCTCACAACAGCAGACCACGTGTAACCACACCAGCCCAGGACCTCCACATCCAGCATGTTCACCTCCAAGATCGTCTGAGACCAGCCACTCGGACAGCTGCTGAAACAATCGGTTTGCATAACCAAAGAATTTCTGCACAAACTGTCAGAAACTGTCTCAGGGAAGCTCATCTGCATGCTCGTCGTCCTCATCGGGGTCTCGACCTGACTCCAGTTCGTCGTTGTAACCGACTTGAGTGGGCAAATGCTCACATTCGCTGGCATTTGGCACGTTGGAGAGTTGTTCTCTTCACGGATGAATCCCCGGTTCACACTGTTCAGGCAGATGGCAGACAGCATGTGTGGCGTCGTGTGGGTGAGCGGTTTTCTGATATCAATGTTGTGGATTGAGTGGCCCATGGTGGTGGTGGGGTTATGGTATGGGCAGGCGTCTGTTATGGACGAAGAACACAGGTGCATTTTATTGATGGCATTTTGAATGCACAGAGATACCGTGACGAGATCCTGAGGCCCATTGTTGTGCCATACATCCAAGAACATCACCTCATGTTGCAGCAGGATAATGCACGGCCCCATGTTGCAAGGATCTGTACACAATTCTTGGAAGCTGAAAATGTCCCAGTTCTTGCATGGCCGGCATACTCACCGGACATGTCACCCATTGAGCATGTTTGGGATGCTCTGGACCGGCGTATATGACAGCGTGTACCAGTTCCTGCCAATATCCAGCAACTTTGCACAGCCATTGAAGAGGAGTGGACCAACATTCCACAGACCACAATTGACAACCTGATCAACTCTATGCGAAGGAGATGTGTTGCACTGCATGAGGCAAATGGTGGTCACACCAGATACTGACTGGTATCCCCCCAATAAAACAAAACTGCACCTTTCAGAGTGGCCTTTTATTGTGGGCAGTCTAAGGCACACCTGTGCACTAATCATGGTGTCTAATCAGCATCTTGATATGGCACACCTGTGAGGTGGGATGGATTATCTCAGCAAAGGAGAAGTGCTCACTATCACAGATTTAGACTGGTTTGTGAACAATATTTGAGGGAAATGGTGATATTGTGTATGTGGAAAAAGTTTTAGATCTTTGAGTTCATCCATACAAAATGGGAGCAAAACCAAAAGTGTTGCATTTATATTTTTGTTGAGTGTATATATATATATATTCTGAAAGCGCAGATTGTCCTGAAAAAAAGAGACATAAAACTTGATTGTGGGATGCAGGAAGAGCTGTTAACAGCAATAATAAAACATTTATGTCGGGCGAGTGAACTGTCCAAAAAATGCCCTCGGACCCCAGAGGGTTAATCTACTGACTAGTGTAAATTAAGATCCCATTTCAGTTTTTTAAATCATTTGTTATGTCATCCAGATGGCCATAGAAATGTAATAGTTTCTATTCAAAGTCAGGGGTAACCTTTTAAAACAGCTACAGTATGAGAAATCAGTTCAGTTCATTTGATATAGAATAATTTTACTAAAAAAAATCCCCATGGGCAGAATTCAAAAAACATTTATTCAAAATCCAGACTTAAAACAGACCATGCATCAAGTGGCTTTGGCAAAAATTGCCAGATAAACACTTCCAGACTGCAGCAAGTGGTTGCATTTCCAATCTCACAGTACTTTTCTCCCTACGTGATGCTAAGTGACTGGAATATATATATATTTTATCACACAGTTACCACAATCAAATGCTGCTTTACTGCATTTCCAAAGCACTTTCTGTTGGAAAAGTGATATGTAGGCTCAGCAGTCATCTCCCATACCTCCTCCTCTCAGTGAAAGGCTTACTGCTGTCTCTTTGGAGAGGAGGATGCTCCCAAACATGCGCCCCCACCCCACCATTTTAGACTGGCAGATTAAACGGCGCAAAGAGATACATCTCTGCGTGTGCCAACGTGGGGAGCAAGGTGAGGAAGAGGCACAGCGAGTGCGCCATTAGAGGTGAAAAGCAATGTCACCCCAGGTTATCTGAGGCCTTTTGTGATTGGACAAACCACTCTGCACCAACAGAAAAACAGTGTGAGGTACAAAATGGGCCACTGTAGTTACAAAAAAAAACAATATTATGAAAGGCAAGTCATTTTCATTTGGTGCACTTCACACAGTGGATAATCGTAAACCTTTCATCATCCATCATAAGTGGCAGAAACATAGTTTGCTTGGGCGGCCCAATCTGCCACTACAGTGGCAGAAGTGAGTGATGTTGGCTGTTGGCATCATAAGTTGTTCAAAGAGGAAGAGAGCCTGCATTTCTGATTTCCTGTCTTTGGCGGCACAAGGAAATTTCACCTGGGGGGGCTGAATGAAGTGGTCCGATGTAACCAGTGGTGGGCACAGCAAACCAAAAAGTTAGCTTCGATAACCATTAATCTGATAACTGAAAAGTTATGTTTTATGACGTTAAACCGATAAACTGCTAAAAAAATTATCTTTATTACAGACAACCAATAACTTTTAGCATTGATTCAGACGCGGCCACATCAGATTACACGGTCGTCTTCTGATAAACCAGTTTCACTTTTACATTTCGCTGCTGGGTAAATTCAAGGATCACAAATACATAAGAATGCACCAAAAATGAAAGAATAAAAACATAAAAAGCAGTAAAACACAGTATTAGAAGTACAAACTAAAAAGTTGCTGCTTCTTTCACACGCTTTGAACCCTGCGGCTTAAACAACTGAAATACGTCCATTAATGCATTGATTGGCAGAGTAAAAGACACGTAGTAAATATAAATTCTTACCTGTTAGTTTCAGTGGGATTCATCTAATAAATAACTCAAATAAAGCTTCCTTTTTTTTTATCCAAAACCGTCTCTAAATGGTGACAAAAAGTCCCTCTGTGCACAGCTGCTCTCTACCACCTCTCTACCACCATGTCTTGGCAATTAAATTATCCCCGTCAGCCACAAAGAAATAAACTAAAATAATGTTAAAATTAGCCCGTTTTGTTTTTGTGTCGAGCAGACGACACTGTACTCACTGTAACATCCAAAGTGAACCCAAACTCCACTACCCACAATGCTCCCTGCGTCGACCGGCCAATTACGTTTTGCACTTAATGATGACATCATCAGCAAGCGACAGGCAGCCAATCTCTTACAAACACACAACAGATGGACTAAATGTTTGATTTTAGGGTTTACAAACGTTTTTGACCGTTAAACTTTGCTCACTTTACCAGCAAAAAATAAATAAATAAAATGTTATCGGACTAAAAATTGGCGGATCTAAATTTATCGAAGATAAGTGGTCCGATGATGGTTTTAAAACTAATTAACTAAATAATTATCTGTTATCGGATTAACTAAACTGTGCCCACCACTGGATGTAACCCTATAGTGGTGCAAGAACCTAACTGTTAAATTCTCTCTCTTAAACAGTGTATTTTGTTGTACTTTACATGTTAAATTCAGGTTGTGCAGTGGATTAGCGGTTAGCACTGTTGCCTCACAGAAAGAAGGTCAAGGGACTGATTCCCACCTGTGGCCTTTCTGTGTGGAGTTTGCATGTTCTCCCCGTGTTTTTGTTGGTTCCCTCCGGGTGCTCCGGCATCCTCCCACGTCCAAAGACATGCAGCTTAGGTGGACTGGACACTTTAAATTGTCCATAGGTGTGTGTATGTGCGCGAGTGTTAATGTGTTTGTCTATATGTGGCCCTGCGACAGACTGGCGTCCTGCCCCGGGTGTACCCCACCTCACACCCTGACGGCTGGGCTCTAGCCACCCCATGATCCTTAATTGGAGAAAGCACATATAGAAGATAGATGGATGGATGTTAAATTTAATAACTTGTTAATATTATCAACTGCATCAACATTCACATAGACGGTTCTTTTCTGTTTGGGAAGCTAACGTTAATACACACTTTTGTTTACATTTGTTATTGTATTTCTTGTTAATACCATTATTGTAGGGTGAAGCGACACTATTATACTTTATACGGCAGTTACAGTTATTGTTTAGCTTTGTTGGCTAGCTAGGTACAGTTGGCTTATTAACTGCTAAGTTAACTGTAGCCCATCTAGCTATGTTAGCTTACTTTTGTGATTTACACTTTTATTTAACATGGTGTAGATTTTTAATGGTTCTTCAGTTTATGAGTTCTTTAATAGATATCAACAGATGGTATCTAAGTTTGGGGTTTCCAAAAAAAGCATGTAGAGTATGGATTTTGTCTTCCTATAGTAAGCTAGCAGGGTGAACTTTAGATAGATACCTAAAACATATTACATCATAGCTTCTGTTTCTATAATAACATAGCCATATTTATAGCTTAGCCTACTAGCTATAATTTAGTTTTACAACAAGTCTACAGACTAGGTAGACATATACTTCAATCTTCTCCTATATGAATATTTAGGTTTTAATAGCTTACTCCTATAATATTATGTAGTAACTATATTTCTTGTATATGTTGCTTACTACCTTGATTGTGTAAATATCACTTATATACATGCTGTCCATTTTCTTGAGCTGCTTAGGTGGGTAGGGAGAGTTCCCATGGGATAAAAAAGCTTTTAAACCTACCATCCCTGGTTCTCAAGACCAGGCACCTAACACCTAAGTGGCTCTACTCTTTTTTTTTTTTTTTTTTTAGCTATACCTTAGTATACACTAGTAGAGTTCTACCTTAGAATTGGTATTATAATAGAAGATATACCTGAATTTTCATGGTTTGTTCAACAAGTACATAAACTCTCCTTAAAAGTCACCTTTGGCTTGTCTTTTTAGGCAAAGGGACACGAGACATGTCACCTATTCCAACACTCTGCCCCACCCATCCAGCCATGTGTTTCACATGTTTTGTCACAGCGTGTGATTAATGTTGGCACTTTCATACATTCTGAAAAATGCAGAACATGGCTCTTGAGTGAAACGAGCGAAAACCCTTAACTGTCTCACTGGGTGTTAATCATATGTGCCATTAGGTCAGTCCTGATTGGAGTATTTAGGCTGTGAACAGAAGTGGCATCTCCTCAGAGAAAGACTGTGATTACCGTAATCAAGACTTTACTGCATACTGCGTACAAGCAGAGGAGACGGGAAGATGAGTGCACGAGAAACAGTGACGATGGAGGACAGACAAAAGGAGATTAGTAGGGATATGATGAAGCGGAGGGGATTTGGATGATGAAGCTAAGAGTTGGAATAGAGAGTAGAGGATGACAGCACACTCATACTCGAGTTTATGTGTTTGCATACAGTAATACAGTACCTCACCAAGGTTTTAAGAAATTTAGCTGATATCTATGAATACGAGGTCTGTTAGAAAAGTATCCAACCTTTTTATTTTTTGCAAAAACCTGATGGATTTGAATCACGTGTGCTTGCATGAGCCAACCTTCGTGCGCATACGTGATTTTTTTCACGCCTGTCGATTGCGTCATTTGCTTGTAAGCAGCCTTTGTGTGAGGATGGGTGGAGTCTCTCGTCGGATTTTCTTTGCAAGGAAAATGGCGGAACAACTGGAGCAATTTCTCGGATAGTCACACGACGGTCCCGCATCACCACAGCGTTCACTTTGGAAATGATCTGGTCATTTCAGCATGTTGATGGCCGACCGGAGCGCGGCTCGCTCTGCACCGTTGTGCGGACGTCTTTAAACCGGTTGTACCGCTCCTTAATCTGTGTGATGCCCATAGGATCGTCACCAAAAGCCGTCTGAATAATTTGAATGGTTTCCACCTGGCTGTCGCCCAGTTTCTGGCAAAATTTGATGCAGTCGCGCTGCTCCAGTTGTTCCGCCATTTTCCTTGCAAAGAAAATCAGACGAGAGACTACACCCATCCTCACACAAAGGCTGCTTACCAGCAAATGACGCAATCGACAGGCATGAAAAAATTCACGCATGCGCATGTAGGTTCAAGGTTGGCTCATGCAAGCACACGTGATTCAAATCCATCAGGTTTTTGCAAAAAATAAAAAGGTCGGATACGTTTCTAACAGACCTTGTAAATGTTAGTAATGTGAACACTTTTCATTTTAAAAACATATATAAGTTATCATCGATGTCCAAACTACATAATTTTTATTGTCCTCCACATTGTATACGAAAACCAGGTTGTATTTCAGTTTCAATTTTCAATTTATTTTCATTTATATAGCACCAAATCACAACAGAGTTGCCTCAAGGTGCTTCACACATGTAAGGTCTAACCTTACAAACCCCCAGAGCAACAGTGGTAAGGAAAAACTCCCTCTGAGGAAGAAACCTCAAGCAGACCAGACTCAAAGGGGTGACCCTCTGCTTGGGCCATGCTACAAACATAAATTACAGAACAATTCACAAAATTGTGGTATTTAATCACGTATTCACAATCACTTTATTACTGAGTGATCAACAACTGTGTGTGTTTTGTAATTAGATTATTGATTGTTTTCTTGAATGAAAAAACTTTTCTCGGAATTACTGAATTTTCGGATGTGAAGTGTACCGTTATTTCTAACATATTGTTACATATACACAGTTCGTTTCACTTCTAATGGATCATATTAAAGAAAATTCTAAATGTGGCTAATGTTAGCATATAGCATATGCTAACTGATAGCATTAATCATAGTTATGGGGCTATTCCAGAGTGTGAATAGCCTGAATAGCAAATCAAGGCATGTTTTGATGCATCATAGTAAGTTCTTCATCCTTCTTTGTCAATCCTGACCGAGTTTTATATAGTTACGGTCAACATCGGTACCAGATTTGAAATCAGGATCCAATTTTTGAACCATTCAACAATTTTATCCCGATTCTCGAAATCGTTGATAGTATGTGGTAATTTGGGGGTATTCAATCATGTTCAAACTTCTTTAAAACAGGGTATTCGGCGTGACTTGTTTGAACCTTGTTTGAACGTCCTCCATCAGGGTAAAAATTTGAAGCTAAAGCAATGTTTATTGTGTTTTGTTTGTTCAAAACTGAGCAACTTTGATCATGTCTGGCCGAGGGTGCAGCCTTTTTGGTTCCTTTCATTTTCAGACAGGTTGCCAGGTATTCAATTTGTAAGCCAACGAGTTGCCAGGTCTGCATGCCTCCTGGTAGAAGACATGCTGGATTAAGCAATTTTATCCTGTTTCTGCACTTTTTTGGATCATGGATGATCGTAGTACAACGGTGCCCTGTAGAATACGAGTGTTAGTGTGACTGCAACAGTGTTAACTGGGTTTAGCATACGGGTTAATGCACGAGGGCTTTCTTTATTACGGCTCATCAGCAGTTAGACAAGCTGTTGATTGGTATTTTTTTTTTTAGGTATAAATACCAGTGTGCTCCAATTCTGGAAATTTGATCATTCTGAAAAAATGGACTTAGGCTGTATATGTTGACATTTCAAATAAAATTGTGTTTTGGTATATATTATAGATGAAATGATCCACAAGCTCAATGATACCATACATATCATGATATACCTTTGTGATTCAATATGTATCATGATACAGGCTCTATGATGCGATTAACACTATACATAATGTATTATTCCACCCCTACTATATATATATATATATATATATATATATATATAAAATCTTATATGCCTATGAAAAAACATGTTTCTTTCTCAAGCTGATGTTATTTTGCACTGTGAATATATTAGACATATAAAACATATTTTCAGAGTTCTTTCATTAGGCAGTCCAGCATCTAACTATAAAGCAAAAAAATTGCGTATGGGAATGTAGCTTAGATATCTCTCAAACGGTATGTCAGACCGACCTCAGCTTTTGGATATGGCTTGCGGTTTGAAAATTTTGTGGATTAATTTTCAAGACCTTTATTTTGCTATTAAACCTTTATTTTGACATTGTAACATTAGTAGATCCAAGATGGCACACTCCATGGCATATGTCCTGCAAAACCTCCGTTTGTATATGGATCTCCGTCAAAATTTGTTTCCATGTTCCATTTATTTCATCATATAAAACAGCTAACTTAAAAAAAACCCACAAATATATATTTTATGAATTTATTTTGACACAAAATGTGCGTCTCTCAAAAGATGACCCTGTGGTTAAAAATAAGCGTGCCCTTTCTTCTTCTATTGTGTTTAATGGCAGCTGGCATCCTTTTTGTTGCATTGCTGCCCCCTTCTGTTATAACAGCACTAAATCCTCTCGATGAGTCCAGTGTCTGAATTATTTAAGAAGCCAACACTTCCCCCTCTCACTTGACCTTATGGCTAAAATACTTCCTACAGAAACTTCTTTTAGGCCTTATAATTGATTTCTTTCCATTTTTACTCTTTAATAGATGAACCATTCAAAAATAACGAGATATAGTTTGTAAAATTTAATATTTTGAGTGAAAGTTAAAGCACTGTGCTAATTATTGTACAGGTATATATGATGTTTTTTATTTTTATTCATTATTTATTTTTATTTATATTACAACTTGTAGCATTTGAAAGGGCTGCATTCTGGTGATGGTATTTCACAACACATTTAGAATTCATTTGGTCTGGTGGTGGTATTTGGCATTAATATGCGGTATTGATCTGGTGGTGGTCTTCTGTTAATTAAATTTTTTTAACTCCCAATTTTCTATAGGAATACAAGCTTCCTACAGGCACTGCACTAGTACTATCTAAATATAAGGATTTTTAATTACAATAATTATACGGTATCTAAATGCAGTTACAAATTATTTGTTAGAGGTACAACTTAGTACAACATAGCTAACAGTTAAAGATTGTAACCAACATTTCAAGATGTATAACATTAAAGTGTAGTCATATTTAATTGTAAATTAAATTAATTCCCTGACCTCTAGTAATACTGTGAGAAATCTTGGAGTCATTTTTGATCAGGATATGTCATTCAAAGCGCATATTAAACAAATATGTAGGACTGCCTTTTTGCATTTACGCAATATCTCTAAAATCAGAAAGGTCTTGTCTCAGAGTGATGCTGAAAAACTAATTCATGCATTTATTTCCTCTAGGCTGGACTATTGTAATTCATTATTATCAGGTTGTCCTAAAAGTTCCCTGAAAAGCCTTCAGTTGGTTCAGAATGCTGCAGCTAGAGTACTGACGGGGACTAGCAGGAGAGAGCATATCTCACCCGTGTTGGCCTCTCTTCATTGGCTTCCTGTTAATTCTAGAATAGAATTTAAAATTCTTCTTCTTACTTATAAGGTTTTGAATAATCAGGTCCCATCTTATCTTAGGGACCTCGTAGTGCCATATTACCCCATTAGAGCGCTTCGCTCTCAGACTGCAGGCTTACTTGTAGTTCCTAGGGTTTGTAAGAGTAGAATGGGAGGCAGAGCCTTCAGCTTTCAGGCTCCTCTCCTGTGGAACCAGCTCCCAATTCAGATCAGGGAGACAGATACCCTCTCTACTTTTAAGATTAGGCTTAAAACTTTCCTTTTCGCTAAGGCTTATAGTTAGGGCTGGATCAGGTGACCCTGGACCATCCCTTGGTTATGCTGCTTTAGACGTAGACTGTGGGGGGGTTCCCATGATGCACTGTTTCTTTCTCTTTTTGCTCCGTATGCATCACTCTGCATTTAATCATTAGTGATCGATCTCTGCCCCCCTCCACAGCATGTCTTTTTCCTGGTTCTTTCCCTCAGCCCCAACCAGTCTCAGCAGAAGACTGCCCCTCCCTGAGCCTGGTTCTGCTGGAGGTTTCTTCCTGTTAAAAGGGAGTTTTTCCTTCCCACTGTAGCCAAGTGCTTGCTCATAGGGGGTCGTTTTGACCGTTGGGGTTTTTCATAATTATTGTATGGCCTTGCCTTACAATATAGAGCGCCTTGGGGCAACTGTTTGTTGTGATTTGGCGCTATATAAAAAAAAAAGTTGATTGATTGATAAAGGTACATCAAAACGTATTTTGTTAAATATGGCAAATGTACCTACCATGTATTGATTGGGCCCAAGGTTACTCTTACACCTTACATTTACAAAATTTTGGAGTGCATGTTAATACTCACACAAACTGCATCATTGACTACAAAGGGTATAGTTCACACAAGATGGTCCTCAAGCAAGTATTTAAACTATTGACAGTGACAGCCTGTGTTCAGCCATGTATGAAAAGGCTCTTTTCCAAATCACATTTGTAAGTAACAGCTGCAGGTGTCTCCCTACCTTGCCATCATTTCATTTGTCTTTCTATGGATCTGGCTCAGGCCGGGTCTGATGGGATTCCCAGTGCCTCACCATTCCACCGTAGTTCTAAGTTGGTACCAGCCTTGGTAATTAATCCCTCTGGGTCTTCCAGACACATCCAATACTGGGTTGAACACAATCGCCACTAAGAAGACAGCTGCTTGGCCACCACAGACAAGCCGAGAGAAAGTGGTGAGACCAACCTGGCTGGTGCTAACCATTAGTGCTGGCTGCCAGTTTCCTAGAGGGAGCCAAGCCAGCACAGGTTCTGTGGTCGGAAACTACCAAGTCCTCGAAATTGGGAAGCTGGTACAGTCACTGGGATTATTTGTTGTTCGAAGAGAGAGGGACACCTGGGAGAGGCAAGAAGAATGAGAGAATTGGCTTTTCTAGGTTTTTACCTACACAGTAAGCGCTTGTGGCATTGATCTGCTAAGTGAGAAAATCTTCTACTGGCCATTGAAAGCATCCCTGGCTGCATTTCTGCCCAAGTGTCAACACAGGCCAGCTTCATTTCAGCCATTTCCATTCTGCCAAAAGAGGTCATTGTTTTTGTAAAGTGGGAAGTGATTGCTGGCTTGAGCTGCCGCTGAGACCAGTGTGCATTTAGCAGAGCCCCCCCAAACAAGCACACAACAAAACACTCACACATTCGTCAATACAGGGCATATTGTCAAGCTGCACGCTTTGATAGGTTCTTCTAACTGCATGCCTTAATGCAAATCAGTCTATTTCCTTAGACGTGGTGTCTCACTGGGAATTTTGCTACTATGTTGGGTGCTGTTTTGTAGAATAAGACCCTGATTCATGACCACATTGCTATATTTAACTCTCAAAAATCACTGTTGTCCTCAGACACAAGCATGGAATGTTTGTATCAATCCAAACAGGCTCCGTTCCAAGACCCCATGTTTAGACAGATTGATGGTGGTGGCAGTGTAGCTGTGTCTAAATCTGGAAAGTCAAAAACATAATACAAAATTAGCAAAAAAAAAACAACAAAAAAAAAAACAAATCTGCATTCTTATTTTGAGCTTGATAACCATCCAGGCTCCCCTCTGCCTCTCTCCCTTCAGGCTCTATGACGTGACAAGAGTCCCCCTCAACACTCTTGCACTATGGACAACAATGATGACCCCTTGACAGACAGCCAAAAACCATCTACTGTATAACCACCACCATCACCACCTCCACCAAAACCACCACCATCACCACAACCTCACCAGCCCCTGGTCTTGCAAAGGCAAGAAGCAACACAAGCAGCTACAGAGCACCAAGGGCAGCAAGGTACAGCACACAGAGAGGGGAGTCATGATATTTTGCATTAGTACTGTGAAGTTTCTATATCATTTATTCTGCTGGGTATTAAGAAGAAATTGAACTATTGGATAAAATATTACTGGTCTGTGGGTACAGTACTTGTACAATTGAGCCATGAACAATACCCCAGTTTGTTAGAATTTTCTAAAGGTATTGCTCAGTTGGTAGAGACTGGTTTCTACGAACAACACATTTTTAGTGTAGCTGAATTTCAAGGCATCCTTGGACAAAATACTGACACCCCCCCCCCACCCCCACCCACCCCCCCAAAAAAATGGCTCAACCTATAAATATAGATATATATATATGTAGGGGTACCGAGGTTAGATTTGACATACCAACTCTAGATTGTTTAAATCAGGTATAATTTTCTTTTGTTAGGCTTGCTTAGAATTTTATGAACTGTGTCAAGTACACCCTTGAAACCATGTGATGTTTAAGAAAGAACATAAGACCAGATTTATCATTACGTTTCTTAATATGTGACTCTCAGAAACAACTAGCAATGTTTGCATTGATCTGGATCCTGTTCCTTTTTGGTACCATGTTAACTAAAATCACATGACATCATTACAACCCATGCAATTATTGAATAGGGATAAGCTGGTCCAATATTTTGGATCGTATCAGTCAGATATTAGCCAAAAATACTTGATTGAATACCGGAAATTTAACAAAAAAAAGGACATCTAAGTCATGTTGTAGACTATGTATGTTATCCTTTAAAGTGAGTAGAATATTTATTTCACAGTTTGAGTTGTTTTGTTAGATGGCTAGGTTAACATAGTACATTCAGACAAATGTATAAGTTAAAAGCTAAGTTATTTTAAGACAGTCGGATTGGGGTTGGCAGGTGCTGAAGGCTCCAGTCAGTATCTGTATTGTATTGGCTCATGAAAAAGTACTATTGTGCCATTTACATGTAATAAAACCAAAAACACAGCAACCAAGAGCTTTAGCAGGACATGCAAACAAGATAAAGCAAGAATTCAAATGTAAGGCTACTCAAATCCACATGCAGTTTAAACAACTCTCTGCATGCTTGACAACTTTTTTCTGACACTTCTCAATGAGCTCACCAGTCCCAGAATGTGAATTGAACCACAGAAAATCTACACTTGTAGCAACGCCAACAAAACCAGTTGTTTTACTTGTTTTGGTCTGTTTTATTGGCAGGCCTTGGCATATTCGCTTTCTCAGATGGAGTCTGTGGTTGCAAACAAACAAGGTGCCAGACAGATATTAATGCATGTGATTGGAAAATAGAGAGCGGCCTAGTAGTAAATTTTATGTACAGTACAATAAAAGAGATGAGGCCAAAGTCGTAAAAAATGCCTGGTCTCTTGTCGTTTGTGAAATACAGGCACTTCTGTCGGTCAGTGCTGTCAGCATTTATGGTCCAAGTTATGATTTGCTTTCAAAGAAGAATCTGATCCTGCTGCTTTGCAGTCCATACAACATGTCTACACCAGATTTGAACCTATAATTAGACGCAAGGTCCTCCCACAATACACCATCCAGATTATTTCCTCAGAGAGTAGGCTATATTACAATGGATTTAGTTATTATATCCCATTAAAGCTGGCAAAAATTTAAATCTTAATCTACAGTTACTTGATCAGTACATGTTATTATGTACCAAGGGGTGTTTTGTTAAAATTTCTGCAGATCAGCAGTGTTGCACACAGCTAGCTAGCCTTAAACAACAACCATTTTTACACTAACTGGAGAATTAACTGTGATAATGCAAAACACAACTGCCTAAACATTTAGCGATGGTACCACTAACTGCTATTGCATGAATTTAGCTTTAGCTTGTTTTTTTGGAGGAGCTGTAGAACCCTGAATGACATACTTAAATAGGCACTTGGACATCAGCCGCGTCAGCCGGCAACGTAGCCTCGCGAGATGACGTCATCAAATTTTCAAGCTCGCGGTTCATATCGTTCCTAAAATGCGGATTGGAGAGACTGGTTCTGCATGAATTCTACCGGAAATGCCGCTATTTTGATGTAGGAGACCTGCGAATTCTTACGCACTTTGTCTGGTAAAAATCCATTCAGATTTTTGAAGTGTGCCTGATTTTCAAATTTAACGTGGATTTCCCATGTTAAATTCACCACCTGCGTGACTTCGTAGGTGAGTAAATACCTTTGCTTGGTCTAGTTTATGTAATAAACATCATTTTAGCGAAGTATCATATGAATCTGTGCCTCCGCACTAATATTTTGGATCCCCGCCGGGAGCCATGGTAGCGACGTCCCGCTCTGAAAATAGTTGTCGTCTACTCGCCATGCCCGGAAAATAATTGTTCTATACATGAACATCTGCACATTTTTCAGCCGATAAATGCTTCAGATAAGTTTATCGATATCTTAAAATGTTATTTTCGCGAGGATTTTATTTCAGTTTTGCTTCATTATGAAGGATTGATTGGGGATTTATTTTGTCGAGCATATTTATTTTGGGCAGGCTGGCGCACTGGTATGGTTACTGCTTTCTGATTGGTCGAGCGGAACTATGACGTATTAAAGTGAGATTCTGATTCTTCTTCTTTTTCTTCTTCTTCTTCTTGGTTGTTGGCAAGCTAGGCATTGTCAGTGCATTGCTGCCCCCTTCAGGTCATAAGACACAGAACACCTATTAAATGTCAATGAGATAGACACAGCACCCCTAAAGAGTCCTTGCCATGGTTGACAGCCAACATCACCGTGCCCCAAATGCTACTATGGGGTACATTGACGGGAAGGTGCGTGCAAAGCAGAACAAGACCCTTGAATGGTTAAAGAAGAAAGACTTTATTGAGCAGAACCGTATTGTCATGTTTGCTGTGAGGAGAGCAAAGCAAGTGAGGAGAATAAGAAGGGAAAGGGAAAGACTACGTGAAAAGGAATACCATGCCAGACAAGAGAAGAAGAAGCAAAAGAAGGAAACCAAACAGAGGAATGCAGTGGAGAAGAAATTGAAAGCAGCTGTAGAACGTGGTGAACTTAGGGATGAGCTGGCATTAGAACTGAGTTTGAGTGAAGAGCAGAGAAAGGTTCTTTGTGACATTTTGAAAAATCCCAAGGGTCTGGTTGATTGCTGTGTTGACCATTTCTGGTTTTCTGAGGAGGACGCATGCAATGTGCTTTATTGTGGAAGGGTGTTGAGAGTGTGGGAAAAGAGAGGCGTGACAACAGTTTGTTTGTCATACTGGAGAGACCATGATGAG
The DNA here is from genome assembly GCF_902500255.1 of Thalassophryne amazonica. Classification (NCBI taxonomy): domain Eukaryota; kingdom Metazoa; phylum Chordata; class Actinopteri; order Batrachoidiformes; family Batrachoididae; genus Thalassophryne; species Thalassophryne amazonica. The sequence continues at coordinate 19,301,694 of NC_047124.1, read as the reverse complement.
GCTGAGGAGGAGTCTGAGGACCATCACATGCCCCTCTTCAAATTCCTGACAGACTACAGCCTGGGTGATCTTGTTTGAATTAGATACAGTATGACTGAAAAATAACCCAGCAGAAGCTTCAAATCAGGTTAGATTGTGAAGTTTTAGTTTCCTCTCATTCTAAGCTCCATTTTGATACCCTACATGATATACTTTGGTCCAAGCTAAAATTTGCCGTTCTTTCTTCCAATATGGCCACCATATGGTGCATAATTAATACTTGAAATGATGTCTTAGTGAATTCCTACATCCATAGTTGTAGAGAATGGTGCTTTGAATGTAAACTCAGAATGTGTTTCTGTTCAATTTTAGTTCAGGTAACCATTTCCGTTAGTGTCGACATTCCACTAATTTGACCTTGACCTTGGGGTCATCAGGGTCACTTGTTGACCCAAAGATCAAAGCAAAATAATTTCCAGATATCCAGTGACCCCCCCCCCCCCCCCCTTAAAATTTGATTGGAATATCTTTTAGCACTTAGAAATGGTGTCCATACTAATCTACCTTTCCTTTCAGCCAGCAATTCCTATTATTTGACACAATTTTTTTCTCTATTGTAATGTAAATAAACTTAGAAAATAGGGCACGAAAATGACCCCTTCAAATCTCAATATCTCTGGTGTTATTTATCCGATTTTGACAAATTAGGTGTCATTTTGTTGCATTTTTGGTGCCCTTTCGTCTGATTGCAGGCAGAAGGCCATTTAAACAACTTTGAAAAAATGTCCAAGTGCCTAACTTAAAGAGCTGAAATGTTGTGTAAAAATGAAAACAACAACCACTTTTACACTAACTGGAGAATTAACTGTGATAATGCAAAACAACAACCTAAACATTTAGCAAAGGTACCACTAGCTATTATTGTATGAATTTAGCTTTAGCTTGTTTTTTTGGAGGAGCTCTAGAACCCTGAATGACATACTTAAAGAGTTGAAATGCTAATATGTTGTTGTGTAAAAATGAAGGTTCCCATAAAAGATGTACCAGTTAATGTTTAAATGAACAAATAGCAGAGTTGACATTGAAGAAACGGTTTATTGACAGTATTAAATGATTAATAAATATTAAGAAATGAAAACATGGAAAACAATTTTAATCTAAATAATACAATGACTTTGGGACAAATGTATGATTTCTGAGTTCACATTTCTGACTGTTAAACTTTATTTAGAAAAAAATGTCAGTTGACTTAAAGTCAGCAGAACTAAATTTAGGAGAAGCAAATCAGTACGATAATGGTTTTCAAAGTTAGCTGAAAAGCTAATCTGCTATCCAAAAAGTTAGCTTCATTAATTGTGCATTAGCTGATTAGCTACACTGTGCTCATGACTGCTACCAGAGTACATGAATTACATACAATTTTGTACAATAACATGCTCAGAAACTATACATTATCAAAATATGCTCTTGGTTATTGACGGACATTTTGAATGCTACATATCACTGAGATTTTGGCAGTTATTTATGAAGATGACATACAAGAAATGTGATTGTAAATGTGTTCTTGTGTTCCCTTTTGAGGATTAGAGTTATGATCAGATTACTTTATTTAGAAAAAAAATGTCAGCTGACTTAAAGTCAGCAAAACTAATTTTAGGGGAAGCAAATCAGTCCGCTAATGGTTTTCAAAGTTAGCTGAAAAGCTAACCTGCTATCCAAAAAGTTAGCTTCATTAAATGCCCATTAGCTGATTAGCTACACTGTGCTCATGACTGCTACCAAAGTACATGAATTACATACAATTTTGTACAATAACATGCTCAGAAACTATACATTATCAAAATATGCTCTTGGTTATTGGCGGACATTTTGAATGCTACATATCACTGAGATTTTGGTAGTTATTTATGAAGATGACATAAAATAAATGTGATCGCAAATGTGTTCTTGTGTTCCCTTTTGAGGATTAGACTTGTGATCAGATTACTTTATTTAGAAAAGAAAAAAAATGTCAGCTGACTTAAAGTCAGCAGAACTAAATTTAGGGGAAGCAAATCAGTCCGCTAATGGTTTCAAAGTTAGCTGAAAAGCTAACCTGCTATCCAAAATGTTAGCTTCATTAATTGCCCATTAGCTGATTAGCTACACTGTGCCCAAGACTGGTACCAGAGTACATGAATTACATACAATTCTGTACAATAACACGCTCAGAAACTATACATTATCAAAATATGCTCTTGGTTATTGGCGGACATTTTGAATGCTACATATCACTGAGATTTTGGTAGTTATTTATGAAGATGACATACAAGAAACGTGATTGGAAATGCATTCTTGTTTTCCCTCTTGCTGATTAGAGTTGTGATTAGATTACAGAGTGCAGATAGCGAACTGTGTTTGCTTTGATGTTGTGATGAAATGCAATATGAAACAGTTGATAATGACATAACACCCCAAATCGCTTTGAACTCTCTCTTAATGCAGAATGAGGCCTACTGTCTGGAGGCCTCTGCATACATGTTCATGTGTTTTGATCTCAGCATCTGCTTCAGGCATTATTCAACTTCGCAGCATCTAATGAGCAATTTCTCACATCTCTTATTAACCTGTGGATTATTTCTAACCTAAAAGATCACTTACGAATATTCAGTCTATTCTGTTAACTTGCGTGCTCCAATCCAAAGCAGGTGTAATTGGTTGTACAAGACTTCAACATGAAGTGGCTTTACGTAAACTTGCAGGAGTGTTTTGGAATGACTTTTTTTGTCAAATGAGTGGTTATTTAGGGAGATCCAGATGAGGTGTGTTACATGCATCGTGATGGAGCATCAACTGTGAAACGATTGCCATGTGGCCTGTTTTCCCTAAGCATGATCCAGCATGCAGGTGCCTCATTGCTGAAGATCCCAGCAACTGGGCCACGCCAAGGCGACATCCACATAACATCAAGCTGGGAGATAGATGTTTATATCAGGAGGAAAGGCTAGATCACAGATCTGTTTGTAGTTGCCATTAGGGAACCAAGGCAGCAGTGATGGATGTGGAGACAAGTAGACCTGGATATATTTTGACAGATTAGCTAAACTGAATTTAGACCCCAAATTTTGATCAATTGAACAACTGAACATTGTTGTCAACATAACTCTTCCAAAAAAATACACAGGAGTTTACAATTTTCTGCCATGAAGCAAATCTATGTCAAGATAAACTGATTACATTTAGGTGCAACTTGTCCTACCCAGTCATGAGATATTGATAGATTGGCCACTCATGCTGCTACCAAGTGGAGGAACAGCATGAATGTTTATATACATTTCTATAAACATCCTTTTCTTATATGCTGTAAGAGGAGGATCTCCTGATAACTCACTGTCATGTCGTGACAGTTTCAAAATGTGTGACAGATCAATCTTTAACTCAAAAGGTATATCTATCTGCACCAAGAGTCATAGAAAAATACACAGCTGGTGCTACTTTCTGTCAAATACTGTGCTTGCACTTTAAAAGTCCAATTATTACATGTGCCTATGAGTTATCATATTTTCCAAATGTGCTTTGTTTTAAACTGGCAGGTCCTGTGACCTGTATGGTGAATTATATCTAATAAATAAATAAATAAAATAAATAAAATGTAAATTCAGCATCATCATCTACGGGCACAAAGTGGCAGCGCCTTCACAGCTGGCAAGCTGCTCATGTAAACTGATGTCAATGAGGTACTGGCTGAACCACACTCCGGAGCAGAAGCTGGCAGTAACGCACCATGAATCTGAATGCCAACTGACATAAAACAAGTACATCTGAATGAGGACATGCTGGATCTTAGATAATGAGTGAATGAATAAACACGTCCTTTTGTACACTTTTGTACAAAGCACAGAAATACAATTCATATGCTGTTGAATAAAGACAGGGCCTAAATGCATTGTGCTGCTGCCATGTGATTGGCTGATTAGCATTTTGTGTTAAGCAGGTGTACCTAATAAAGTGGCCAGTGAGTACACTTTAACCCAATAAAACAGGTTAAAAAAGCAGCACTCTGAGACTGATGTTTAGTGATGTCCTGATTTACTGAACAATGATTAAATGTGACAATCTGAAAAAATGTCTCTTGATGGTAATTTTCTTCAAATGGTCGAAACGTTATTGCTGATAGCAGCAATTAAAATAATCACATTTATTACAGTGTTACAATGAAGCATAAAGAAGCAAAACATCTATTATTTTTCTCTCATGCATGCTTACTCACGTGTTACTGCGGGTCACTTGCGTGTTGACATTTTAAAAGCAGAAAGAGTTTACGAAGACAAATGTCAAACCGAGCCCATAAGTTCAGCAGCGTTTGGTTTTAGTTTCCTAAGTCCACTGACTATACATTTGTCTTTTGTGGCTCAAAAGTGGCGCGGCTGCACGAATCTTCACTTGATTGCATGCAAAAACGCGTCACATTCTCGCTCCAGGTTTGCCTGGAGACAGAAGGCGTATGTTGTCAAATGAAAGCCGGCGGTTACATACCGATATTGATCGTGTGGATTGCCTCTGAACAAGGGAGGCGTGCACAAATGAGATGGAGATGGATTCTGCTCCTGTACACCTTCTGAAGCCATCACCGAAAGGCTGAGTTCTCCTCCTCTCTCTCTCTCTCGTGGTCATGTTTGAGCAACCAGACCGCCGCACACAGGAGTTTACTGTCAGGCATGGCACAAACAGAGCAGGACACAAATGCAAAATTCTCACAAGCAGACTGGTGTAAGAAAAAAGGTTTAGCATAATTAAACAAGCAGGGATTCAGTACACGGGTGGTCCAGCAAAGCAAAGGTACAGACAGGCGTGAGGCTGAGGCTTGGTCCAAAAAACAGGCAGAGGTCAAAAAACATGGCGTGGTGGGTTCAGAGGCAAAGACAAGTACGAGGTCGAGGGCAAAACAGGTCAAATACCGGCAGGGTGATAATAAGGCAAAGGAGATGAGGAAAAGGCTGAAAAGTGAAATACATTCAACAAGCTGGCGGGGAAGTGAGGGACTGTGAGGGCTTAAATAATGAGCTGGTTAATCAAGGAGTAAATGAGGAACCGGTGTAAGGAAGGTTCTGGAAGGGGTGTGACCGAGAAAGACAAGGGCAGGTGCAAGAGGATGCAGTGAGACAAAAACCAACACAAACTGGAGCAAGATAAATAAGTGACAGAAAAAATCAATGGGGAAAACATGACATGCTCAAGACAAACAATGGTCAATGTGACAAAAGAAAGGAAGCAACCAAGGCATAAGGTGACCAGTCTAACCAGGAGAACAACAAGAAAATAAAAGGGTATAACCAAAACTAGAACAGCAAGATACTGGCTAAAGTATAAATGTAATGCAATAACTGAAAATAAGATGGCAAACGGACTACAGAAAATAAATGACAGAAAACAAAACCAGTGACTAAAGAATACAGATATGCAACAAAACCCAAAACAAATGATAAACAGAGAATGCAATAAATAACTAAAGGACATAACCAGATGACTAAGCACAGGAAGCAAATGAAGCAAAACCAGAGACTAATCCTCACAGAAAACCAAACCAGTGACTAAAGTATAATACAAGAAATGAGATAAATAGAACAAACTAAGACTGAAGTGACTAAGGGACCAAGAGTGGAAAAAAGTAAAAAATAACACAATAAATGAAAAGAAAATGGCAAAACAGCTACTAAGACAAAATACACAATCACTACCAGAAGACCACAATAAATTGTATGAAGAACAGAAAACAAAGCCAATGATAACATGAGCATGACCAGCCTATAAATACAGATGTACCAAACAAGAAGCAAAATGAGTACGAAACTATAACAGGAGGCCCAACAACGGCAGGATCATTGACACCTGCCCGTGTCCAACAGCCGGACTGTGCACCGCATTTACCTCAACTATGGCTTTCCGTTAACGCTAGGATGTAAATTTTCTTACATGATAAGACATAAAAGAGAGTAATGTGGCCATTTCAGGATAAACCCCAGGTAATAATGGCCTAGTGCCTGTGAATTTTATTCATAGGGCAAATTCATCTCCTCTTTATCCAACATTCCTTCCTCTTTTTTTTTAACAGAAGACTTATATTTCCCTGAGATGAAATCTGTATGTGAATTTATGCGGACCATTTGCAAGGGTGTATGTGAGGAAAAGAGTACAGTGTGCAAGAGAGAAAGGAAAAGACAATGCAGGTACAGAAGTAAGCAATATCGACATAAAACAAGATCGTCTCAAACCAAGCGTCTATTTAAACTCATTTGCATTATAATGTACTGGCAGATTCCACCAGTACAGATGCTAGAGTTCCATTCTCCTTTTATTTGGCTTCTTGACTATTCTGTTACAGTGGAATATCCGTAGGCTGTATGAGTACTGGGACATAAGTTTGTTTGAAGAGGTAGTTTGAAGTCCAAATAGTTCCAAATTTTGCCATCTTGGCAGTCCCTGATTTTGCCAACTCCTGGCCAATGGAGAAATGGGTTCAGATGTGTAGTGTGGGTAAAATCCAATTTATGCTACTCTCTCTCCCCAACTCCACAGCCACACAGAATGCCTCCTTGACCCCTCTGTCAAACAAGGAGGCATTCTTTGTGAAACGTTTGAAACCTAGCCTTAACCGGGGGAGGGGGTCTGAGACACGCTTTATCCCCTGTTTACAATGGGGTACTCAGGTCAAAGCAGGTTTCAGGTCTTTTGTTCATGGTAATGAGTCATTCACGTCATCAGCAGCATCGTCAAGGGAGCCATCAGGAGAGGGACAGCTGCCCTATCATTAGGAGGGTGTTAACTAGAGCACAATAGGTGCTAATTAAAGCTATTGTTTTAGTCA